>NC_063337.1:99860362-99960210 GCF_021869965.1 Rhincodon typus
TGGAAGTTTATAAATGCAGGTGCACAGAGAGTGCCCTAATGGAAACATTTTATACAGAACAGCCAAGCAGCAATATTTCCAAGACATCAAGTTTGAATTTGACCGATTGATTTAAATGAAGCACCTGGATATAGAAAGACAATTGAATTTAAATCTGATGGTGTTGACAACTTGAAACCAATCATATTATAAGAATTTGGTTATGTTATTATGGGTATATAAGACGAGGGCTTTTGGAAAGGCAGAGAGAGCTAACTGCCATCTGAAAGAGACAGTCATCCACCATGTGCCAGAGTTAGCACCATTCAGCTCTCAGAGAAAGCCCATCTAATTACTCAAAGGTACCATGGTATTTTAGCTCTAAGTCCTCATTGAAGAAATTATACGGATTAAACATCCTTGACAGCAGAATTACAGAAGGAACGCATTTGTGAAGAGACCGGAGATGACAGAATATTCCAGAAGACAGTCTGTGCAAACTTGAAGAGATTTAGTTATAATTTATTGCTTCTTATTAATTGTGTTTATATTAGTGGGATTTGTCTTTATTTAAACTGCATTTCAGTCAAATTTAGACCAGTTAGGAAGTAGTCAGTAGTTTAGAGGGGAATTATTTGGTTTGTTAGTAATTCTGTTAATTTGTTCATTGTTCGGGTTAAACAAATAAACTGTTTCTTGTTACTTGTAAAGAGGATATCAGGGATTTTCTTTCTTTTAACCACTCTTCTAATAGATTATGAGGGGAAAGATGAGCTTCTTTTGGTGTTTCAGGGGTAATTATTAGAGAGGCACCCTTACTCCTGTCATGACAGATTGGGATTTGTGTTTTAGTGTAATTATCAGAGGGGTTCGGCCATTCCTTGTCCTAACACCGAATTGTATATAAAAGAAGAATTTAGAATTCTGAATTTCTTCAGAATTGGTGGAGGTAACAGTTCTCTGCAGTGGAGAGAAAAATTAAAGTTCAAGAGAAAAATGCTGAACAAGTAGAACAGGATAAATCCAAACTTGAGAACACCACCTCTGAGATGGTGATGTATTTAGGGAATACTTCAACCCAGCTCACAAAGATGAATGAACAGCTGAAAGAGAAATAAAGCAAACAGGATGAACTACAAGCTCTGTATCATCAATCCAGTGAAAAAATTGGCAGATAATAGGAAACTCGAGAGGAAATCACACACTAAACACATCAAGTTATGCAGGAGCAGACAGAGATACATAGGCTAGAGCGCAGAACAACGCTTTAGAAAATGGCAGACATGCAAAAACTGGTGTACTTGCACAGCACACAAAACTAAGACATTGGAGACTGTTAATGTAAGATAATAATGTTACTGTAGCAAATGAACTCAAGGACGATAGAGAGAAAAACAAGTAATTGCTGAAGAAGCATATGGAAGAGGTGAAGACTTTAAATGTAAAGGACAAGTGTCAAGTTGCAGAGTCTGGACAATCATTACAGCATGCTATGAAGGTGAAAATACACCAGGTCAACTGAAGATTAAAATTTTAGATAGAATTAGAAGAATCCAAGATGTCAATCCAGAAGTTTCAAAATGAGCTAAAATCTCTCAAGTAGCAAAGCAGTAAATGCCAAAGCAATTTGAGCTACTAGATATAGCTTGAAAAATGAGATCACTCAGTGGCTAATCTGAAACAAAATTTGATTCAAGCGCAATCAGTATAAGCAAATGACAGGATCTACAATTCATGAAAGAAAACAGACAACATATACAATATTCCTAATGAACATGGTAATCACTGGTATTTCAAGACAAATTGAATATCACGAAATATGGATAGATCAGCAAAATACCTACACATTATATAGACTCATTGGCTAACTGGTTGTTGCAAATACTTCAACTTTCTTTTGTAAAGGAGGCGTATATTGGCTGTGTACTTTGCCTTTGAGAGAGTTCACCTCTCCATACTCCACACGCCATGTGTAAATATTTTCTAATCAACCTGTTCAGAGATGGTATTGCACACCTGTGGAGCAGGTGAGATTTGAGCCCAGGCCTTCAGGCTACCAATGTGCCACAAGACATGTGCCATGTGTATAAAATATTACAACTCTACCTGCCCATTTTTCTGCTAAGTGTTTGCAAGCTGCACATAGAAAATCAGTTACTTTGCTGTGTTGTCTGCTTCATAACTTATAACGTGTTTTAGTCTTTTATATAACCTAATACAGGGAGTTAATCAATCTCTGAGTGTGACTGATTATCAGATTGTTATCATTAACAGCATGCTTACAGTTTAGGTAGGCACTTGTTGATGGTGGCTTTGCGAGTTACAGCACTGCACATTTTAGGTGTCCCATGCAGGATTTGAAATGATGGGAGTGAATTTGAAGGTGGGGTATTAATCAGCTAGGACTATGTTGACCTGAGTGGCATTGAACCTCTTGAGTATTGTTGGAGCTGCATGCATTCTGGCAAATAGAGAGTAATCTAACACACTCCTGACTTAGACCTTGTAGATAGATGATGAAGAAGCACTGGGGGAGACAAGAGGTGAGTTGCTGACTTCATAATTCCAAATCTCTAAGCTGCATTTGTAGACACAGTATTTATTTACACAGGCCCACCTGCAAGTTCCACTTCAAGACACACACCATCCTGACTTGAAACATGGAACCATATTGTAGTTTCTTTTCTGTCACTGTGTCAAAGTACTGTAACACCCTCCCTAACAGCACCATGACTGTACCTTCACTACATGGACTGCAGTGGGTTCAAAAAGACAGTTCATCACCACCTTCTCATGGGCAATGGGGATGGGTCGTAAAATACCTCTGGGACTTAATAAAAACAAAAAAAGTCTCCATTAAAAGGCAGTGGGCAGGCCAACTGCTGCATTTTACAAACGGTCAAACACATTACCAGAGGTAGCCATGATGTGGAGGTGACTGTGTTAGACTGGAGTGAACAAGGTCAGAAGACACATGGCACCAGAATATAGTCCAATAGAGTTATTTGAAATCACAAGCTTTCGAAGCGCTGTTCCTTCATCAGTTGGATCTCCACTCTGCCTGACAAAGGGGCAGCGCTCGGAAAGCTTGTGATTTCAGCTAAACCTGTTGAACAATAATCTGGTGTAATTCGTCTTCTGACATTGCCGGAGGGCCATAAGTTCCAGCTCAGGACCTCAGCACAAACACCAAGATTGAAAATCCATAGCAGTACGGAATGAGGACTGGAACAAAAACAAATTTGCTGGAAAAGCCCAGCAGGTCTGGCAGCGTTTGAGAAGGAAGGGGTTCTGAGGAAAAGTCACTGGACCCGAAACATGAAGTCTGTTTTTTAACCTTCACAGATGCTGCCAGATCCGCTGGGCTTTTCCAGCAACTTTGTTTTTGTTCCTGATTTACAGCACCCACAATTCTTTCGGTTTTTATTCAGAATGAGTCCTGTGCTGCCTGAGGTGACATCTTTTAGATAAGACATTAATGAATGAATGAATAAATTAGCTTTATTTTCACATGTACACAAATAAGTACAGTGAAAAGTTTATGTGGCCTCTTACAGCGCCATCTTAGGTACAAGATATCTAAGAATAGATTCTTCAATAAATGGAGGCCCTGCCTGACCTCTTCTCTCAGTGTAAAATATCCTGTAACAATTATTTTGAAGTGGACCAGACATCTTATATCTGGTGCCCTGCTTTTATACATCCCTCAATTGTCATCGGAATAACAGTCTACATGGCTATCAATACATTGTTGTTTGTACGAGGTTGCTGTGCACAAATTGACTGCCATGTTTCCATTGTAACGACAATGACTGCATTGTAAAAGTACACTTTATCAGCTGCAGACGTGGTGGGCATGAAAGATGCTAAATAAATGCAAATTTTACTTTTTTATACAATAAAAAACTTAACCGTTTCCTTGGATAATTCATTTCAAAGTTACGAATTTTTGAGCAGAGTCCTGAAATGATCTGCATTTTATCTGCACATGTTTCCGAGTCAGTAATCTGAGTACTGCACTGAGGTAAGTTGATGAAAATATCTCCATATCTCTTATCTCAGGCTAATTCCTTCAGACTGCATGGCCATGAGAAGTCACTAGGAAATGTTCCTTTACTCAAATGACATAGTCATTTTCTTTCGGCTCTGCTCTTTGCTGAAGTCTTTAACTGTTCATTTCAGCAATTAAAATGACTAAATTCACAACATAGCTGTAATTACTATCTGAATCAAAACCTGTGCTCCATTTAACACGTACCACTGCCCCTTTGCTTTCCAGAGGAAACAATTAATGGAAAAGATTCTAAACAAAGTAAGGTATTAGCTCATACAGGAAGGAGACTAATTTGGCAGGACACACTGATAATCAGTACAGTATCTACAAAGTCTTGCATTAAAGCTAAATGAAAGTTACACTTCTTTCATCATTCTTTGATACACTAACTTCTTCCTATTAAAAACCTGCTGACAAAGTTCTCTAATGGAGAATTGTTTTTAGGAAAATGCCAGAGTGACAGGAATGCAATCGGGGGTGGGGAGTGGGGGGAAGCTTTTAAGCATTTTTCAGCCATCTGAGACTCCATTATCATCTTGTCAGGGTGTGCTGCTTTGGCGTCACTCGTCTCTGAGACATTACAATGCCCTCAATGTGATGGCTGCAAGATGATCCCAGGCGAAGCCTGCTATACTACTTACCTCCACGGGTGACAAGTGGAGGAATGTTTCTGCTAACCCAAGCCTGCTCCTTCAGCCTTTTGGGCCCAGCTTAATGGCAGAGTAGGGGATCAGATTCCCTGAGGTCATATAATGCTCTTAGAATGAGCTGTCTTTAAACCTACTGAAATAATGGAATGGTAAAAAAAAGCATGTTCATTTCAAGCATATTTCTTGAGAGGAAAACCTCTAATGTGACACTGCAGTTTGCAGGGCTTCTAAATGGCTTAAAAATCTGTTGACTTTGTTCCAAATTTTAAGGTTTGACAATTATAATTTGCTCAGTTTTCTCTTATATGTGATAGAATATGGATATACCTTGGTTGTCTTTGGCCATACTTAATCCAGAAATGGTATTCCTATGCCCAGCCAAAATATGATTGTAAATCATTTACATTCCTGTTACTAAATATTGTTTTGATTAATTCATAATGATTCTATTTAATTGTGTACATGTTATAAACTAGTTGCTTAACACATAAATAAATGTCCCCTTGAGACACTTGCTTGCGGTAATATCATTCTTTTAATTTTGCCTCCTGGGTTCAGACTTGAACAGGCAACAGTCAACAAAGAAGTAAAGGATAGTTATTACTGACAATAAATTGGGGGAAAATCCTCACCATCTCAATCTTAGTGCACCAGGAGTATAGATCACAGAAGTGAACACTTTACGCAGTTAACAGACAGTGCACTGTTTTGTAGTACATGTTTCTGGTATTCGATAGCCACCTCTAATTGAGCCCATTCATGGAGATTTCATCATATCTTCTCCTTTCTCAATCATTTTGGATTGTCAAACAGCCTTACTCCCCAGCTCCTTTTTTAAATATAAATAATAAGCAAAAATCCTCAAATAAAATGAAAAATAATTTCAACCATCCCTAGTGTGACATGAGCTAGCTCAGGAAAGCTGGAAATATATATATAGTGAATGAAAAAAAATTAAAATCTCAACATTATTGAATTGTTTCCCTCTGGCTTTAAATGGTGAATTCAGAATCTCATCATTGAGTAGAGACTACCTTATTTCCATGCATTGAATTTTCCCATTTTTAGCAAGAGTTTTTTTAAGAGTAACATTCATACCATGTGGACTGTCATGGTCAATGTTGACTTTTCTCTCAGAGTCTTTTGCTTTTTATCTCATTAATTATACAACTGGCCTTCACAGCACCATATCATGCATCTCTCAGCAGGGAAAGCAGAAATGTCCATCACTCCTGGTGCCTTACTTAAACCTCAGTTTCTCAATACTTCAGATTCTGTAAGCCAGGAAATGCCCTTCACACTGTGGTCCTGCACCGTTATCTCCAAGGAAATAGCCAACAAAAGCAAGTTAATTCCTCAGTTACCAACAGATTCCTTGAGGTTCTGCTGGCCGAGCTGTTGGAAAGGAGGGTAGTGCTGACTGGCCATGGAGACCAGCCTTCTAGATCCAGCAAGCCTGGACTGAGATAGAGTCCTGGACCAGTGCAATGTCCCAGGTGAAATGCAATGCAGGAAGAAGCTTACTAATGTTCTGCATTCAGCAAGGGATAGTACCACCATCTTCTTTCTGCTTCCAAACAGTTTCAGGGACCACCACTAACTCTAACTCTGCCAGTGCACACTCCTCTTACTAAGGCTTGTGGATTACAACTTCCATTATTTCATGCATCAACTCCATTCAATGGCTGTCACCCACATCAACTTTCCAAACTACCAACTTGTTCTGCACTCTGTACTTCCTACAAATTCATTATCTCTCCTGCTTGTGCATCATGACTAACTCATCTCCCATCATGCTAAGTCCCTTCCTTAGTCTCATTGCAGGGTAAGTTGGTGTATCCCCTGAACTGATGTTTCCATAAAACACCTTGAGAGCTGCCTGAAATCCCTGGACTGTTTGCACTTTATCTACAGACTGAATATTGTCAAACCCCTAGACTGGAGTCAGAAGAGCCCTTTGACTTAACCTAGTTTTATCCTCTTACTAACCATACTTGTTGTTGACCTCACTAAGGATTTTGGTTTCAGACGTGGCCACTTGGCTCAGACACATGCTGTGTGTTCATCTGCTAGCACGTGCTGCAGGTATGGCATTGATGTAGGATAGTGCTCCACAGCAACATATCCATCTCCTTGACTGTTTAGTGTGTCAAACTGTAACAAGCTATCTGCATCTCCCTCTGTGCTAAAGAGCACGGAAAGGCACAGAGACGGGAAAGTAAGCCTAAAATGAGGGTGTGTGCTAAGAAATGAAGTCAAGAACTGTAATACACATGTGTAGATGCATGAAATGGATGTATGCCCCTTTTCGCAAAACAACTTGGAAGGAGCATACAAGCTGTTGGTGTCCCCGAGCTCTAAAGTCAAGGCCTAAAAGCTTGAAGACATGTGAGAGCTGGTCCGAGAGGCCTGGTGGTTTGCTGTTGACTTGCCTGGATAAAGAATCAAGGAGGACAGTGTCCATGGAGCATGCAGTGATAATGTGATGAAGGTCCAGAGATGCAAGCAGTGAGCTACTGTCACCAGGAAACTGCCCTGGCCTCCATGTTAGGAAGAGATACCATCCAGTTTCTTGAGGAAAATTAAAGGCTGCATGGAAATTGAATGAGAGATAGTAGGAACTGCATATGCTGGAGAATCTGAGATGACAAGGTGTAGAGCTGGATGAACACAGCAGGCCAAGCAGCATCAGAGGAGCAGGAAGGCTGACGTTTTGGGCCTAGACCCTTCTTCAGAAATTGAATGAGTTATGTTACTAATGAAATGCAAATAAATGGAAATAAGGTAGTCACTGATCATTAATGAGCTCCTAAAGCCACATTTAAACCTTAAGGAGAAAATCATATTTCTTTTTCCCAACATTGAGATTCTGGTTTCCTCTTTTTTTTTGCCATTTCGCCAACATTTCTCACACTACTCGAGAGAAAATTCCACCCCATGCTTTTGCATCTCATTAATTATTTGGACACCATTTCAAATCTCCTCCCCTTCCCTGAGAAACTGGATGATGCACGTTTCTGACATGCAAATCAGAGCAGAGCATCTGGTAGTTACAGCTCACTGGTGGCTTTCCACAATCCAGCTGCTTCTTCAAAACAGCATCTGAGCAATTTGAAGGCCAAAATCCTTTGGCCGTGCTGGTCAGTCTTGGCAATCAGCCTCTTCACAGCATCATACCTGCTAAATGAGAGGTATAGACAGAGTTAATTGTAGCTGTCTTTACCTTAAGATGGGGAATTTCAAGACTTGGGGACACATTTTTAAGGTGAGAGGAGAGAGATTTAAAAAAGACATGAGGGGCAGTTTTTTTACACAGAAGTTCGTGTGTGGAATGAACTTCCTGAGGAACTGGTGGATGTGGGTACAATTACAACGTTTAAAAGACATTTGGATGGATACATGAAGAGGAAAGGTTTGGAGGAATATTGGCCAGGATCAGGTAGGTGGAACTAGTTTCTTTTGGGATTATGTTTGGCATGGACTAGTTGGACCGAAGGGTCTGTTTCTGCGCTGTATGACTCTATGACTCCATATCAGCTCTTTGGTCGTTTACTTTGAAGCTCAGGGACATCTAAGACATTCATGCTTTCTGACTGTGACACATGTTACTTTATGTCGTTGCACTAAAAAGTTACAGCAAAATTCTGGAGCTTCTTCAAAGGATTGCAAATGAGCACAATTTGCTGAAACTCTCAATGGCGATATATTTGTTCAGGGGGAGGAGGGTCGGTGGCCAGCTTTTAACACATGTATTCGAAACATGCTTCAAATATTATGGAAAATCATGTTTGTGGTGAATTCAATTTGCACTTAAGTTTTTATAATCCTTTGTGCAAATGCATGGAGATTACAGGCCATATATTCCTGACAGAAATATGGATTCTGACATGAAGTTCACTAAATTACCAATATTAAATGACAAGGCTGCTAAAGCACTCTTGTTTACGATGGCATTTAGATATGAAGAGGCACAGAATAATTGTTTAAACTAGATTTTTAAAAAATATATGGTTTCTGTTATGATTACTGTTATTATGACAACTTAGACACTTTTCACAGTTTTTTTTAAAAATACAAGTGACAATAAATTACTATTCTCTTCTATTCTAGAATAATAAACAATATAAAATAAACCAATAGATATCTTTTCTTTAAGAATAGATTCAAAATAAGACATTAGATTAATAGCCAGTTTTGATTTTTTAAGACAGCAGGATTTAAG
Organism: Rhincodon typus; assembly: GCF_021869965.1. NCBI lineage: Eukaryota > Metazoa > Chordata > Chondrichthyes > Orectolobiformes > Rhincodontidae > Rhincodon > Rhincodon typus. The sequence continues at coordinate 99,869,268 of NC_063337.1, forward strand.
TTAATGGATGAAACTAGCATCAACAATTTTATTCGAAATTTGAAATTTTTAAAGCAATTCTACATTCCTTTTTTTCCAATGGAGAGTTGGATATGCAGGCATTTCTTGCAATGTGCTCACCATATCAATAGCCTGAAGGCAAAAGAAGTCTGAATTTGGTGACTGAAAACCACCAAAGTGAGACTAATAGCGTAGTTTCACACAAACAGTGCTCACAAGTGTTCTGTTGGTGAAACTTTGGCTGGATTTTACCAAAAAAAATCAAACAAGTGTCAGAGACAACAAGGTGCAGGGCTGGATGAACACAGCAGGCCAAGCAGCATCATAGGAGCAGAAAGGCTGACGTTTCGGGCCTAGACCCTTCATCAGAAAAGCAAGTGTCTCTCAAACAAGTGTCAGTTTCATTTGAGAATTTTCATGAATGGTCTCTCTTCATGCCCCCAGTGCATTTTTTCCACTGCTCGTCCCCTTATGTATGCACCAGGGGCTATGGTGCTGAGTTCAAACTAGCATGCGCTTGCTACTGGCTCCATATGTAAACTCGAGTTATGCATGAAGGGTCTATGCCCGAAACGTCAGCCTTTCTGCTCCTATGATGCTGCTTGGCCTGCTGTGTTCATCCAGCTCTGCACCTTATTGTCTCGGATTCTCCAGCATCTGCAGTTCCTACTATCTCTTATGCACCACTGTCAGCTTGAAGCTGCCCTTCATAGTTGCAGTTTAGAAAGAATTGCACTGGAGATGGCTGACAGATGTTAGTTGTGATTCTAATTTGCTGGAAGGGTTCTGGAGGTCCTGGTGGATGGGTGGTCGGCAGGAGGGCCATCCTCTCAGACCCGGACTGCTAGAGGGCACCATAGCACCAGATTAGTTTGAAGATGCCACCCGAGTCAGTGTGGTGTCCACAGATCGGAGGAGAGCTCAGCAATGTCACAGACAGGTTAAAGATCTGCTCCACTTAGCCAAGGTACGTGCCACCTATCTCTCTCAATCACTTCCTTTGTCCCATTGGAGGAGAAAATGGCCCATAATGAGGCAAAGAGACTATATGAGTATGGGCAGGGATGGCGGTGGTGGGGGTAGGTGTTGGGGACAACATCCATTTCCTAATCCTTCACAGGGATACACTCTTTGCTTGAGTAGGGAGAGGACTGTGCCTGCCCATGTGGTTATGTTGAGACTGCAATGCCCCAGTAATTAAGCAAGATTCATTGTCAAGTGCTATACTGCTCTCCCATTGTCATCCCCATCTCAACATTTCCAAACATCTACCAAGACCTGACTATTTTTATCCTTCATACCCTTTGAAATAACGACCAACACTTCATTCGCCTTCGTTAACATCCGCTGAATCTATATGCGAGCTTTTTGTGATTCATGCACTAGAAATCCCACATCCCTGTATAATGGAGAATTCTTCAGTCTTTCCTCTTTTAAGTAATGTTCAGTTCTTCTCTTCCAGGCAGGTCTATGAGCCTATAGTTTTGGAATGAGACAGATGTTCCTTGGCACAAACCATGAGCTGGACACTTGTGCTCACACGTACTGGTGCACTCCAAAGGGAACATTGAAGTGGACAACAGTATTCAAAGTGAATCAAAGGGTTGCCATGGTGATGTGTTGGGGCTGGGGCATGTCCAGTGTAAACGTCTGTGAATGGAAGGGTGCAAAAGGTCACAGTGCATGGAGTGTGACCTGAGATGGTGGGCCTGTTGGCTTTGTCAGAACCCACCGCGAGCAAGCACCAACCCATGGAGACACCAGATACTTCCTCTCACTGTTGTGTCAGGAATTGCAGGCATCTAATTTCTCTCCAGTAACGTTGAAGAAAGAGAAAGTTCATATAAATCCTATTGATATGTAAACCTGCAAATAGGCCTCTGGTGACTCAACCAAAATTTTCAACTCACTGTTGGGTGTAAAATCAGACTTTTATTCCAAACATTGAGAATCTCATTTTCCTACTGACTCACGATTGCTTATCTCATCATCATCGGTGGTCCCTCGCACTCTTTTCCACTCTTAGGGTGAGTCCGTAGGTATCTGTACAGTCCAATGTGACTTCCACAGACTCTGCCACACTTGGGGCAAAAGATGGTCATGGGAAGGGATGGGTGGCGCATTGACATGGCAGTGCGCTCTTACGTCTTATATCATTTAGGGCCTGGCAAATTTCAAACCATTGTTTTTCAAAGACCATTCTTCATGACACAGCTATAATGGCAATACAACGGCACGACGGACTTACTGCACATTTTATATTAGAGCATATTGCATTATCTGCTTCAAAGATTAAATTGAAGCAGCATATTGTGTGGGGAAAAAGCTATGTTGTTGTTTTCCAAATTGTCTAAGGTTAATATTTACAAATATTTTAGCCATCCTCACATAACCATACGACATTGCATTCATTGATGGGATATGGACATCACTGGCTTGGCCAGAATTTATTGTCCATTCCTAATTGCCCAGAGGGCAGTTGATAGTCAACCACATTGCTGTGGGTCTGGAGTCACATGTAGGTCAGAATGGTAGTTTCGTTCCCTAAAGGACATCAGTGAACCAGATGGGTTTTTCTAACAATTAGCAACAGCTTCATAGTCATCTTTCAACTCTTAATCCCAGATTTCTTTTTTATTGAATTCAAATTCCACCAACTACCATGGTAGCATTTGAACCTTGGTCCCCAGAATGTTACCTGGGTTTCTAGATTAATAGTCTAGTTATAATCTCACTGGACCATCGCCTCTCCTGTTAAGCATGAAATTAGCATTTAGATCCAGCTAACATATTACCTTTAAATATTAATGTATGAATATGTTCAAACTTTTAGTCAGAACTCCAAATACATTTTGTCTTAATGGGAGCAAACAGATGTCTAGGCAAATCTCAGCACAATAAAACCCGGCATACAAACTTATTAAGGCCCTTTGACATTGGAAAGTATTTGTTTTAAAACATTAGTGGAAAGGAAGTGAAAGATCACTCTGGAGAATTCGTTGCCAGTAATTCGAGACCTAAATCAGTACAATTACAGCAACAATTATGTCACAGCCTTTAATGAAGGGTATGGAGTAACATGAGATAACAAGGTGTAGAGCTGGATGAACACAGCAGGCCAAGCAGCATCAGAGGAGCAGGAAGGCTGACGTTTTGGCCTAGACCTTAACATGTACAGGTTGACTGAAAACAGGCCATGAAGAGTCACAACTTTTAACTCGGGATTGTTGTGTCTTAGGCCTTGATCTTACATATACCTGCCAGGCGTGTTTTTGTGAAGATGTATACTAGCTAAAATAGATTGAATGGCTAGACCCCTACATTCTCACCCACCCAAGAGCTCACCTCCATAATAAACTAAGTAGGCCTGTGCAAAAATCGGCAGTTTGCTTTTTAGACACAGCAGCGCATTTACTGTTCTGATTGGTATGCAGCCCATATATTGTTGGCATGGGTAGTCAATTGGGAATGGGCAGGCTGCTTTGAATGGCCTTTAGGAGAAAAGACAGAAGAAAAGGGAGAAAATCATGTGGTGATGGTGCAGCCCCTTCCAAGATATTATCTCTATCCCAACTTTTTTCCCATTCTTCTACATAATGTGCTCAACAGAATCCAGTTTTTCAGCTCCCTGGGCTCGAGGATCCCTCAAACTACAAGAGTTTTAATCAATAAAATCATTTGTTTCCAAAAACAACGCTTTGAAAAGATGGTGATAACACAGTGTGGAGCTGGAAGAGTACAGCAGGCCAAGCAGCATCAGGGGAGCAAGAAATATGACATTTCAGTTCGGGACCTTCTGGTTCGAAGAAGGGTCCCGACACGAAATGTCAGCTTTCCTGCTCCTCTGATGCTGCCTGGCCTGCTGTGTTCCTCCAGCTCCACACTGTGTTATCTCTGACTCCAGCATCTGCAGTTCTCACCATCTCTTTGAAAAGATGCTCTTGCTTTCTTAAAGTTAGGAAATTGAAGTTTACAATAAGAGAAAGGGAATGGAAAGATCCTGCCGTCATATTCGGAAAGTAAACTTTTACATTTCATGTAAAAGGAATGTGAATGTGACTTTTGACAATTCTGATGAATCAACGACAGACCTCCTGAAAATAATACCATCGCATTTGAGTCTGGTCTGCGCTACTGTAACTGATAAGTAGAGGGATTTACACAGAGAAGTCATGCATGGAAAAAGGGCTAAGGTTAATTCTGTTTTTTCCTGGTGCAGTGTTACTCTGTACCAATTCAATTCATTGCAGCCAAGTAGAAAAAACTAGAATCACATAGAATTGCATTTCATTTTGTGAGGAATTTTGTAGGGGGTGACACACCGTCTGTTAAGGAGGGCTGTGTGTGTCAACAGTGAATTTCCTAATGAGGTGTCATTTATACTAAAAAGGAGCACTCAGTGAACACAAACTGTTAACTCTAACCACACAATAGAGCAGGAAACAATCTTTTAGAAACTATTTTGTTCTCTAGCCATTGCTTGCTCATTTCTATAACCATCAGAATTTTTTTTCAGTTTACCTGGCTAAACAGGTACTGGCCTGTGAGATTCTCTGCCCAAAACACATTACCTCTCCACCTCTCTCCTTAAAAAAAATCCTGAAAAGAATTTTTTTTTCACTAAGCTTTCGATCATCCTTCTTATAATTCTGCTTTCTAGCCAAGGTTTTTCTATGCATGCTCATTCTTTGGGCTGACTGGCAAGGTTTTGACCTTATGGAAGTCAATTTAAGCTTTGTGAATGACGAACTCTAAATATTTCTGCACTGGGGTAAATAAAGGTAAAAAATGTACAGGGCTGTTGACATTAAAATTATTAAAGAATGTAGAATGAAGGCAGTAAAAAGGAGGGGAATGACAATCACCCTATCTTTGCAAACTCTTCCACCCCACAACTCCCCAAAATATCTACACTTTTCTAATCCTGATCTCAATCATTGTTACTCTGTGATTACCAATCATTTCTTTCTTTCCAAGACCCCACTGCTTGGAAATCCATCCCTATAACTTTCCATCCCTACCTTGCTTTCATCCCTCAAGACAATTTTTAAAACTTACCTACTTGACCAAGTCCTTGATCACCTGACCTCATATATTTTTAAATAGTCTGGAAACACACTTTTGATTTGTTATACTCCCGTGAAGTGCCTTGGGATGTTTAATTATATTAAAGCCATGGCATAAATTTAAATTGTTATTGTTCTTTAATGTATTTTAAATGCCTGAATGGTCACGTTACATTCTGATGTTTCACTCAGGAAATTTCACCCAATCAGTGCAACCGAAAAAATTTTGTAGAGTTTACTGATCTCCATATCTCGATTACTGGTGTGCACTTGCAAACAGGCCAATCTGTTCTGTTAGTACCAATCCTTAAAATTCACCATTAACTTCTTAAATATATGTACTTACCTTCACAAAATCAAAGAAAACACTTTCAGATTGCCACAGCTGATATAACTAAAATGTCTCTTAAAAGGGCTGACGAAATGAATTGATTCCATAACTCTACCGCTGACCAATGCAATTTAGTTTCTCTGAGATTAACTGATTTATAACCAGAATAGTCTCATTATGCTTGAAAACTGATCTTGTCAGCTTGATTCAGACCAAGAAAAAACAAGCACAAAACCTCAATGACAGCAAGCTGACCCCAACATGTTTGGTTCAACAAGGCCATACCAGAGATTATCTTTCCCTTTAGTTCTGCTGCTTCTGGATAAAATCTTAAGAGAATCAATCTTTTGAATGAGATAACAGGTCAGCAGCAAAAGTACCCAACCAATGGAGAATGATACCACTTCAAGATTACCAATGTAATTTCAGTCCACAACACTTACCTTGGGTATTGTTAGAAATGACTTTGCCTAATTTTATAAAAATTTAAAATATTTGTTTACAGTGATATCTGTCAATGTCAGTTGCAATCTTCTGAAAAATCCCAAATTGTAAGATATACATATTTTAACAATTATAATAATGTAATTTGTTGTATCACCTCATTTCTGCAGTGTGTCCTATATACAATGATATATGTGAATAGCTAAGAATGGGGATTTAGCATGATGAGGCTGCATACGTTAATCTTATAATGATGTTTAAAATGATATAAACTGACACAAACTATTCAGATTCTCAGAAGAAAGGAAAGAACAACTTGTACCAAAGAGCTTTAACACAAACTCCAGTGCTACAAAAAATAGCTGAAAATAAGGGAGTTTATTGGAACTCCAGAGAGTCAAAAATGGTTACACTTGTATAAGGCAGTGACTGAGGTGCAGCAAAACTCAGAGTAAGGCCAGTAGAATTTAACATAGCAGCTCCCCAGTCGTGCAGAACATCAACAGCCAAACCATAGTATTAGATCAGACCAGGGTGTCAGCACAAATCAAGGAGGATCAGAGATTTGACTCTGCTGTCCTTTTCTAATCCATACTCACATCAAAATGCAGTTCCTTCTGAAAGCAGTCAACCTGCATGCATATCGACCACTTCAATGGCTGTCATCTATAACAGCCTCCCGAGATAATAACACTTCCTTCCCTCTATGCTTCCAACTCACCGATTGGGAACACCTTATTGCCTCTTTTGCTCAACTTAACTTCACACAGAAGAAAGGAGTTGGATCCATGTAGAGCTTCTGAAGAAGGGTCACTGGACACAAAACGTTAACTCTGCTTTCTTGCCACAGACACAGCCAGACCTGCTGAGTTTTTTTTAAAGCAATTTCTGTTTATACTTGGGGCCATTAAGCTGCCCTTTAGTGGAGATAAGACACACTTTGGGAAAAGTAACGTATACTTGCAAAGGCTTTTTGGAATTGTTAAATATTGACATACCTTTGTGTAAAATGCACATGACCTCATTTGGACTTTCAAGCTGACAAAGAACTGTCAAAAAATAGAATAGAATATGTAAGAGTAGGTGCAGGCTATTTGATCCTTTGGGCCTACTCTGCCATTCAATATGATCATGGCTGATCATTCATCTCAGCAGCCTGTGCCCATTTTCTACTCATATCCTTTGCTTCCTTCATTCCTGGGAAATTTATCTCTATCTTTCTTGAAAGTCTTCAATGTTTTGGCCTCTGCAGGCTCACCAGTCTGTGGATGAAGAAATCTACATCCTAAAAGACCCACACTTTATCCTTAGACTGTGACCCCAAGTCATTCGGTTCTGGACTCCCAAGTCATTGAGAACATCCTTCTTGCATCTACCCTGTCTAATCATGTTAGAATTTTATCGATTTCGGTGAGATCCTTCCTCATTCTTCTAAACTCTGGTGAATATAGTTCTAACTGATCGAGTCTCTCCCCATGCATCAGTCCCACCATCTAGGAATCAGTCTGGTAAACTTTCTTTGTAGTCCCTCAATAGCCAAAACATTGTTCATCAACTGAGAAGAAAAACTGCACACATTATCAACACTGTCAAACAATTCGCTAAATTGTTAAAGGGATCTGTGATAATTACCAAGAGGATCAGCTTCAAGAATTATTCAGTAGAGCGCATCAACACTGTCAAGACATTTTAAGAAAATGCAGTTGTTTCAATATTTGAACAATGTGGATAGTTTAAAACAAATCCTTTCTATTTCAGTCTGTCTGTTGACGTAAACCTGATGGCTTTCATTACTGGATAAGGATCCATTATCACAGTTTGATTGACAGCTATCAGTGGTTTAGGGTTCTTTTGTGCCTAACCATGGTTTTTAACATTTGTAGTACTGAATGATATGTTTATCCTTATAAGGCTTTATGGAGGTCATGTAATTCAAATATAATAAATGTAGTTTTATGAATGAGAGTACATTTATCAATAGAGTGGAATCTGAAACATACCTCCCTGCTTTTTGTTATCCCTTCTTGCCATTAAGATGGTGGATATGAGGTGAGTTGATATGCTAGATGAAAGGATAAATGCTGAGACATGGCTTGGTTTGAATTAGTACCAAACCCACTAGGAAAGATGTTGTGAAACTTGAAAGGGTTCAGAAAACATTTACAAGAATATTGCTAAAGTTGGAGGTTTTCAACTACAGGAAGAGGCTGAATAGGTTGGGGCTATTTTCCTTGGAACGTCAGAGGCTGAGAAGTAATCTTACAGAGGTTTATAAGATCATGAGGAGCATGGATAGGGTGATAGTCAAGGGTTTTTTTCCTAGGGTGAGGGAGTCCAAAACTAGAGGGCATAGGCTTAAGGTGAGATGGGAAAGATTTAAACAGAAAGGAAGGGGCAACTTTTTCACGCAGACAGTGGCGCCTATATGGAATGAACTGCCAGAGGAGGTGGTGGAGGCTGGTACAATGACATCTGGATGGGTATATGAATAGGAGCACTTTAGAGGGATATGGGCCAAATGCTGGCAGATGGGACTAGATTAATTTAGGATATCTGGTCAGAATGGATGAGTTGGACCAAAGGGTCTGTTTCTGTGCTGTACATCTCAATAACTCTATGACTCTAAGTTGACCTAGGGGCTATCATAGGTCAGAGAATGGATTTAGGAACATAGATTGACATTGAGAGAGTAGTGGCCATGCAGTTGTGGACAGGGCATTGGGTTTTACACTTTGGAATGGGTGGAGGGGTAGGAGGTTGAACAGGGTGAGAACAGTATAGATACTTTGTATGTTAAAACTTATTTTTTAAGCATTGAACACATTATTTGAATGCTGAGGCAAGGTTTCCTCTCATTCCATATCCAGACTGAACATTCGCTTCACTTTTAGAATCATAGAATCCCCACAGTATGGAAACAGGCCATTCAGCCCTACAAGTTCACACTGTCCCTCCGAAGAGGATCCCACCCAGACCCATTCCCCTACCCTTTCCCTGTAATCCGGCATTTCCCATGTCTAATCCACCCAATTTACACACCCCTGGACACTACAGGCAATTTAGCACGGCCACTCCACCTAACCTGCACATCTTTGGACTGTGGGAGGAAACCGGAGCACCCGGAGCAAACCCACGCAGACACAGGGAGAATGTGCAAACTCCACACAGACACTTATCCAAAGGTTGGAATCGAACCTGGGTCCCTGGCGCTGTGAGGCAGCAGTGCTAACCACTGAGCCACCGTGCCTCCCAAATTTATTTTAGTAACCCACTCTGAATTCCAATCTAGCCTTCCACCTCACCTACACCAAAAATGGGATGTTCAGCAACAATTTTTAATGATTGAGTTGTGGAGCTAGAAATTATCCTGTTTATGCACAGACATATAACCATAGGAGAAAGGAGCAAGACAAGGCTGATCCACCAATCAATATGATCTTAGCTGATCCTCCATCTCAACATTCATGGTCTCTCCCTAAACCCCTTGATACCCTTAATATCTGTCTAGTTCTTTCTTTAAAATGTTCCATGACCTTACCTCCACAGCCTTCTGATGGTAGAGATTTAAAGCTCTATGTGTCTATTATAACTTTCCAAGGCAGTGTCAGAGATTTTAGACATTTCAGACTTACTCATCTGGATAGTTATCACAGAAATGTTATCAGGAAAAGAAAAATCTAGCCTAATACTTGAGTAACTGTACAACTGAAACAGTGACCTCTGTGATGTTTGTCTTTTTAACTCTTGTTTTTCTGATATATGTTTATACTGTATTTAGCTGTAATGTATCATTTTCTTCATTTCTTTATTCGTAACTAAGAATTGTACCTAAGTATTCAGTGGCTAACATGGTGCTGTAAGTGGCGACTTATAAACTTCACTGTGCTCATTTGAGTACAGGTGACAATAAAGCTAATTCAATTCAACTCAACTCAATACACATACCTTGACCAAATCCCCTCATCCTAACTATCCCCTAAACTACTGATACCCCATAACCCTCCCAACCAGCCTCATTCTGATGGGTTTGGCCCCCTATTCTGACCTGACTCCCATTCCCACCTGATAGCCCCTGTACCACTTATTCACTTCATCCAAAGGCCAATGTATCACCTCACCTCACCCATTCCTTCTACCTACCCACCATCTTCCCCTTTTTTTTACCCAGCCTAACCCCTTACAAATTCAATTTACAGACTTTTGTCTTCTTTCTGTAAGTTTTCAAAGAAGATTTGGAAGATTTAAACACTTTATGTGCCCAGGATATGGCTGCTAATGTAAAAAGGGGGCATAGCTTCTCTTTGGATCGTCTGCACTACTCCCTTTGAAGTTTCCTCTGTCAATTCTGAAAGATCTTCTATCTGAACTTAGTTAAAAATCAGAGGAAGGGAAGTGAGTGATTTTTTTTCAGTTTAATGGAAGTAATCTGATCAGAAGGTTGTCACTCAGAACCCAATTTCAGTTATAATTTTTGGCAACCCACACATTCTCATGATAGTTAGTAGCAATTCTTAAAAATGTAGCCCTCGACATCAACCAAATAATTAACTCTTTTTTTGTATTAGCTAAATAAAAGGAGGTTATTAACCAATGTTTCTAAATGACTAAACACTTTTAGATTATAGATTTTTTTTCTTTTCTCAGAATATCATTCAGGGCATCACTTTAGGTTACAGAATGTTGTATCTCCATCTTTTTGATTTGGCATCATTGCCCTCAGCGAGGAGCTGGCATTGCTGCACAGACAATTTGTATTGTTCATGCTGTTGTGGGACTTGTGCTTGATATTGCTAACGTTGTGTTACTGGCTGGTGATATTTTTGATGTTGCAATGTTTGCCTGTGATGCTGTTAATGTCGTCTCACTGATTGATGACATGGCAGATGTTGCAGATAATCTCTTCTGCTTTTTCAGCTCAGGTGTATATCAAGAATAGGCTCTGTTCTTTGTTTGTTGAGCAGTTTCAGTCTCACTGATGTATGACTTCAGAGCCTCAGTTTCATCACCAACTGTTGCTAATCTCCAGTTTTCATAATCAGATCCTATACATTGTCATCTCTACAATTCAGGCAGGGATTTAGGATCATTGTTGAAATGTTGACCTCTTTCTATTGATGCATTAGCAAATTGCTGGGCACAGTCTTTTGCTCGTGCAAAGTTGTTGGCAGCAGGGCAGGAGTTGGTAGTATTTTTGTTTGGGGATGTGTGATGGCTGGTCATGCGTGATCATGTCCCAGCCTACTAGTTAATGAAGCAGGGTTGAGGAGTGCAATGAGCCATGCAGTAGGGGTGAAAGTTTACATTCTCACCATTACCACAAGGAGCCAAAGGAACTGATCAGCTTTTAAAGGGCACCTGATGATAAATTCATACCTCACTTGCTAGGAGTATTATCCTTGCTGTCTGAGCTGCTACCTCTGTCACCCCCCTCTCCAAAAGCTCGCTGAATCCATGGAAATGCTGCTACTCGCCCACACCTGTTAATTGTGCTATATCTGAGTGCAGAGGTTGATGGTCCCACAATATAGAAATATCCCATTGCAGGCTCCCAGCACAAGGCTTCCTTGTCTGGCCACAGTACTCTGCATGGAGATTGCTATGTTAGCTCGACAATAAGATGAGTGAGCATAAACAGGCTTTAAGAGAAATATATCTTCTTATTTATACTTTAGGGTGACCCTTAATTTGGAAACGGTGAACCTTAGTTCTAGATTGTCTGACTGGAGGAAACATCCTTTCCACATTCATCCTGTCAAGTCCACTCAGAATCTTATAAATTCATAGAAGTCACATCTCACTCTTCAAAACTCCAGCAGTTACAAGCTTAGTTTGTCCAGCCTTTCCTCAGACGTCAAGCTTCCCATTCCCTGCATTAGTCTCATAAATATTATCTAAATTTCCTCCTATGCTTTAACATCCTACATAAGAAAGATTAAGTATTTATAAAGGGGAAAAGGTGGCACAAGTATCTTTACATTGAATAGATGAAATAGCAATGTAAATATGTATTAATTGGTTCATGTACATTGCATTTGCATTTTATTGATGCCACGTTTACATCCATTTAAGGGTGTTGCATTTTATTTCCATTCCATTTCAAATTATACACATCTGTGAACGCATCATTTATTGAGTCATGTTGTGAGTCGTGGCATCTCTGATTGCTGTGACATTTATAGAATTGAACCTTGGGCAGTATTTGAAAAGTCATGGGCTCAGAATGTACCTGGAAGCCCAGCTGATTGTCATTGCTGAGCCAATGCATGTAATACTAAAAAGAGTTGTATCCAAGGGTTTGCACCCATTCGGAGAATGTTTCAGTGAGATCTGTGTGACTCCTTGCCAAATTAAAAGCGTTTGTGGTTTCAGTAGGGTCTGCATTAGGGCTTGCTTGGGTCAAAGGCCTGCAGCACTTTTCCTTCCAGATGTCAGAGGTTGTGGGAATGTACTGTGTTCTGCAGCTACTGTTCCAGTCCTGCTGATACTGACACCATAGTTTTGCCTGAACAACATATATAGCATCTAACGGATGTGTTTCCTTTCAAATGAATACATACACTGGGGCACAATAACAATAATGTTAAGAAGAAGACATGAATTTCTCTGCAGCTGCCGAATAAACTGTACAATATAATGAAACAAGTTGTTCATGATCACAAGAGAAGTCGGTCTCCCAGACAATAGAAGTTGATAATGGTCATGAATAAATGAGGAGGGGGGATGTTGGCTTCAATATTTCACACTCTCAGTTGGTCAAACAATTTATTTTTATTTCATTTGGCACATAGCTATCACATGTTATTTAAAATTAAAATTTAATGAAATTTAATTAAAATGTGATTCATTGTATGATGATACTCTTTAAGAGGTGTTTGTTGTCCTTTCTTTGAAGAAAGGTTTTGAGACAGAGATACCAATTTGTCTATTCCAGTCCAATAAAATAAACAGCTTGTGAGGCCTTGGGTTTTCTTTTAACAGTTGGAACAATAGAAGAACCATAACCGGGGCATAAGGGAGGTGATGGCCTAGTGATTTTATCGCTGGACTATTAATCCAGAGACCCAGGTCATGATCTGAGGACCTGGGCTCGATTCCCACCACAGCAGGTGGTAGAATTTGATTTCAATAAACATCTGGAATTAAGAGTCTGATGATGTTCATTGCCAATTGTCAGGGGAAAAACCCATCTAGTTCACTAATGTCCTTCAGGGAAGGAAATCTGCCATCCTTACCTGGTCTGGCCTACATGTGACTCCAGACCCACAGTAATATGGTTGACTCATAACTGCCCTCTGGGCAGTTAGGGATGGGCAATAAATGCTGGCCTAGCCAGTGACACCCTCATCTGAAACGCAGTGCCTTATACTTGCCTTTAAATAAGAAAATGTTAGGGTCTAGGTTACCTCGATATATATGCAGGGGGTTTGGTCTGGTCCATAACAAATGGAAAATGACTGAGCTGAATACCAAATTTTTCTTGAATGATGGAAAGAGTAATTTTATTACTTACTAAACCTGAAAAAAAATTTAAAAGACATCAAACACACACAGAAACACGGGTAATAACTTTAAAGAGGGATTGTCTGGTACGGACAAGGGGAATAAAGATTATGCAATTTAAAAATCCTTTTGAGTCCTTGTGGCATTGTTAATTATGACCACAGCTGTGTAATTATCAACTGGTATCCTTGGCAGTGGTAACTATTCTTGGTGAATGGCTTTTCCCCATTTTGTTTTCTCAACAAGTAATGTTTTCTGAGATGATGAGAGAAAAGACAGGGTGAGAGAGAGTGTTTCAGATCTTATTTACAAATTCATTGTTCATTCTCTCTGAGCTGCTGCTCACAAAAGACAGTTGAATTGTAGGTCAGTGTGTATTCCTGGGTCTAAATCTATTATCTTTCTAAGCTGGCTAAATAGCAGGTGAAACTTTGATATTCCAACACATTAAATTATATGACAGTAGTGAATTAAAACAGATGGTATGACCTTCTTTATGCTGACTCAGTTTCCTGGCTTCGGTGCCTTCAGATTAAAATGGTAATTTCATTGTTTTGTTTATATAACACGGGTCGCATTAGCCTTGCCTCAATCTGTGGCCTGGTGATCATTGTCGCCATTTTAGGTCCATGTTTCTTTTTCTTTAAAAACTATTTTAGACTATGAAAGGTCTCAGGTAGAACAATCAGATGATGGAAGTAAAAATTCAACAGTCCAAATTTACTGCAGTTGTAACAATAACGCATCGTATTATAGGGATGTTGCGGTGTATCCTGCAGTTAGAACAAAGAACAATACTGCACAAGAACAGGATCTTCAGCCCTCCAAGTCTGCACCCACGTGTTTTACCCTTCCAGACTAAAACCATCTTCACTTACAGGATCCGTATCCCTCTATTCCCCTCCTATTCATGTATTCATCCAGGTGCTTCTTGAATGGTGTTATTGTGTCTGCTTCCACCACCACCTCTGGCAATGCGTTCCAGGCATTCACCACCCTTTGTGTGAAAAACATGTCTCAGACATCTCTTTTAAACTTCCCCCTTCGCACCTTGAACCTGTGTCCCCTAGTAATTGACCCCTCCACCCTGGGGAAAAGCCTTGTACTTTCCACTCTATCCATTCCATTTACAATCTATCAGGTTTCTCCTCAACCTCCTGCGTTCTAATGAAAACAAACCAGTCTATCCAACCTTTCTTCATATCTAAAATCCTACATACCAGGCAACATCCTGGTAAATCTTTTTTGTACCCTCTCTAAAGTATCCACATCTTTGTGATCTTGCGGTGACCAGAACTGGAAGCAATATTCCAAGTGTGGCCCAACTAAAGTTCTATAAAGCTGCTGCATAACTTGTCTATCCTTATACTCAATGCCCTTTCCAATGAAGCCAAACATGCCATATGCCTTTTTTGTTAACTTATCTACCTGCGCTACCACCTTCAGTGATCTGTGGATCTGCACAACCCAATCCCTCTGCATATCAATACTCCTCAGGGTTCTGCCACTTATTTATAATTTCCACCTGTACTTGACCTTCCAAAATGCATCACCTCACATCTGTCTGGATTAAACTCCATCCGCCATTTTCTGCCCATGCCTCCAACTGGTCTGTATCCTGATTTATATCCTCTAACAATTCTCCTTACTATTTGCAACTCCACCAATCTTTGCATCATCTCAAGCTTACTAATTAGACCAGCGGCGTTTGCCTCCAAATCATTTATGTAGATCATCAATAGCAGAGGTCCCGGCACTGATCGCTGTGGAGCACCACTAGTCACAACACTCCATTCCAAAAAGTATCCTTCCACTGCTACCCTCTGCCTCCTATGACTAAGCCAGTTCCGTATCCACATTGCCAGCTCACCCTTGATACCATGTGACTTCACCTTTTGTACCAGTCTGCCTTGAGGGACCTTATCAAAGGCTTTTCTGAAATCCATGTAAATAACATCAACTGCTTTTCCCTCATCAATCATCTTCTTCACCTCCTTAAAAAAACCCGATCTAGTTAGTGAGCATGACCTTCCCTGCACAAAACAATGCTGTCTATTGCTAATAAGTCCATTTGCTTCTAAATACTTGTAGAGTTTGTCACTGAGAATCTTTTCCGATAATTTCCTTACCAGCAACACGAGACTCACGGGCCTGTAATTTCCAGGATTAGCCCTGTTACACTTCATAAACAATGGGGCATCATTGGCTATTCTCCAGTCCTCTGGGACCTCCCTGAGGTCAAAGAAGATACAAAGGTGTCTGTCAATGCTTCAGTAATTTGGTCTCTTGCCTCCCTCAATATCCTGGGATAGATCCCATTAGGACGCGGGAACATATCTTTTAAGACTTTTTAAGACACGCAACACTTTTTCCTTTTTAATGGCAAGTTGGCTTAGAAACTCAACATTCCCTTCCCTGAGATCATCCTCCACCAATTTCTTCTCTTTGGTTATTGAGGATATATGAATTGTGGGGGGTCTCTAGGTAATGTGCACATACCTGAAAGATTTGTTTCCAGTGAATACAGACCGGCTGTAGATTCAGTGAAGGAAATCCCTTTCTGTTAATGAATGATGCTGGCTGATTACAGAATGTCCTCAGCACCACCAGCTCTCTATTGACCCTGGATATTGAAATCCAACAGTTCCGTCTGCCTGGCTGTCTGAGTTTGTTTTTGAATGTAGCATTCAGTTTCCCTGTATTGACCATAACTAACTGTCAGGGGAGCCTCATGCTACCCCCCCAGCACAGGGAGGCTCCTGCCTATCCCCTGTTTATTCTTCTGACAATTACCCTCAAGTCTCCAAACTTCAGGGATAACCTTCTTTGTATTCAAGAGTTGTGGTCTTCCAGTACCCAAGTTCCCTGCTTGGCAAAACACCCTCCTTCTGTCCCCTGTGAGAGATCATAGAGTTTTACTTCCATGTATTCCACCTTTCCTCAGTCTGCAGGAGCTGTTCTTCAACATATCCCCTTTGTCCTTTTCTTGACCTTTCCAGGATCTTAGTGGACTGAGGCACATGGGTCAGGCAGAAAGGTTACTATGTTTACAAATACTGTACATAGAGATGGGAACACACCCATCCATGGTCTCCATCCGTTTAACTCATGGTTCTTGATTTGTCCATTCTGTTGGCCCACTGTGCCCATGATTTACTGCATCCAATCGAAAGGATCCTTCTCCCATATTAAAGGATCCCATTTTCAGAGCAACTAAGGCATTTAAAAAATGGTGTGTGTCTCATTTCAGACCCACTCCACCACCTTCTATTGTCCCTTAGTCACCTATCAACTTCTCCTGTTTCCTTTGACTCTTTCCTGTTATCCTTGAAATGACCCACCCATTACCCTTGACCCTATAACCATCATCCTCTACTTGCTCTCTCTTACGGCTGAACTTACACCCAGTACTGTCCTCATGTTCACTCTAGGTCTAAGCTTCTCATTATCCATATCACCTGTGTACTCCTTCCTGCTTCTTGAGACCATTACTGCTCAAACCTAACCCTGAACCTGACATCAATAGGATCCCATATCCAGTTCACTGACTGCTGCAGACTGTTTTTTTTGCTGCCCAGCATTCTCTCCTGAAACCCTCGGACCCTAACATTGGTGGCACTGACTCTCCCCTTCTGGACCATCCCGATTTGACGATCCCTGCCTGGTAAGCTCCTTCACTATGTTACCAGAGGACCACTATATTTATGATGCTTGTCCCTTCCCTCCTCTGCACATCCCTGCATCCTCATCTTTAGTCCTTGCCTCAGAGAACCTCACAGTCCTTCCCTCTGTCCCTGCCTCCAAGAGCCTGTCGTCAGTCACTCAGACTGCAATCCCCTTTTCTCCCAACCTCCATCAGACCCTATCTTGGAGTGGCTTTCCCTAAAGCCTGATCTCAATATCCTATCTTTGAACCACACCATCTTAAGAAGAGCTGCAGCATACCCTAACTCCAGCAAGTTGCTTATTGCACACCACTAATATGCAGTTGTTAATCTGGAAGCTTGGAGTTCTCACTCTCAGATAACTTAATTGGAAAGCTGCAATTAATTCTGAAAAGCATGCATGTGTATAGGATGGGCCGAAGGGCTGAAAGTTAATGATGATATTTGACAGCTGCATGAGAAAATAGATTGTAGAGGATGGGAAAGTTAATGATGATACTCAACAAGCTGCATGGTCTTGAATGAGTCCTGTGAACATTCCTTTACGTGCTGAATGCGACACCAGCAGCTTGTTTTTTTCTGTACTAGCGAGCAGCTTTGTCTTATGTAGTTGTTTTTTCTGTGTCTGGCTGTTTGTTACTCTGTGTAAGAGAGAGAGAGTTTCATTCTAAGTCACTGGACTTCACCTTGGACCAAGATCACGAAAGGTGCCAGGAACAACCTCAGCTTCCAGACCAGCTGTCGATCGAGTGGTCCCCAACGGGCCGAAGGGCGTGAGGTTTATTGTTTCTTTTCCCTCTTTATCACTCTTTTTATTTACTCAGTCAATGTTCATACTTAAGCAAATTGCTGTTGCCAAGCCTTCTCTTAGCTACATTTAAAAGAATCTGAAACGAACCGCTTGATCTAAGACTGCATGACATGCAGATGCATCCAAAAAGGCATCCCAATGATTGTCATCAGGAAGCACAACCAGCAAGCATCAGAAGTTTGCTGATGATTGCACAATATTCAACACCACTCACGACTCCTCAGATACTAAGGCAGCCCATATCCAAAAGTAAAAAGATCTGGACAATATCCAGACCTGGGCAAACAAGCAGCAAATAACATTTGCGCCACACAAATGCCAGGCGATGGCCATCACCAATGAGAGACAATCTACCCACCGTTCCTTGATACTTAATGCTGCTACCATTACTGAATCCCACTGTCAACATCCTGGGGAGGGTTACCATTAACCAAAAACTCAACTGGAGTCACCACATAAACACAGTGGCTACTGCAGGTCAGAGGCTAGGAGTACTGCAGCGAGTAACTCACATCCTGACTCCCCAATGTCCGTCTACCATCTACAAGGCACAAGTCAGGAGTGTGATGGAATATTACCCACTTGCCTGGATGGATGCAGCTCCAACAACACTCATGAAGCTTAAATAATCCATGATAAAGCAGCCCGCTTGACTGGCATTCACAAGCATCCACTCCCTCCACCACTGACGCTCAGTAGCAGCAGTGTGTACTATCTACAAAATGCATCGCAGAAATTCATCAAATATCCTCAGACAACACCTTCCAAACCCATGACCACTTCCATCTTGAAGGAGAAGGGCAGCACCCACCTTCAATTTCCCCTTCAAACCACTCACCATCCTGACTTTGAAATCCATTGTTGTTCCTTCACTGCTGCTGATCAAAATCCTGGAATTCCTTCCCTGATGGCATTGTGGGTCAACCTGCGGCAGGAGGACTGCAGCGGTTCAAGAAGGCAGCTCACCACCACCTTGTCAAGGGCAACTAGGGACGGGCAATAAATGTTGGGCCAGTCAGAGATGCCCAGATCCCACAATAATTTATTTTAAAAATTGAGTTTACACTCACAGACATCTATCGCTCCCATATTATGTCTTCAGATTCAACTAAGTTAAAATAGTCACACTTTAGATTGTTAGTATCAGAGCTTTATTGATTGTATTTTTTACAGTGCTCTGTGTGGGTGCTGGTTCGATGTACTGTTGCCTAATACCTGACTGCAGTGCAACAATAAATTTTAATATCTTGTATGTACATGCTCTTCACAAATACTTTCTGGCTCTTTCCAAATAATATAACAATATTTTTTTTTAGAAGTACCTAAAATTGACTAAAATAAGTTAAATTGTTGAAACACTATTTGTTGGCCTATGTATTTGAATATCGATATTTTTTCTTGGAAAATGCTTATTCATTTGTATATTAGTAACTGAAGAATTATCATTGTTGAAATTAATTTAGCACAGCAATGTGAAGACCCCCAAGAACCTCATTCAATGAAATTTGTGCAAAATCAATTAAATACAACTTTGATCAATTATTTTAATAACATTATTCAGTAATGCTCCATCAACCTGGGCTATTTATTATGGCCATTGTGATTATATTTACTTATGATAGATTTGGAAATATGGTTTGTTGAACACATATCGAGTTAAACCACTTAATTGTTGATTTATAATGATCTAATTATCATATATTTGACATATTGCTCAGACATCCATAGAAATCCAACGGGGTTTTAACATCTGCACCACCTTTTTTTAAGAAAAGTATGTGTGCATTCCAACAGAAAAGCAATCTGCATCGCATTATGTCAGCTATATGTGTGTATATCCTGAACTTGGCATTGGATTGACATCTGTTTTGCTATGTATTCTGGTGCATAGCCTTCTATCCTTGAAATTGAGGCATTTCCTGATTTCTGAAAGAGACATTTTGTTGAAAAGATATAATATATTATTCAAGTGATAATTGTAAAGAAACATTGTGCAGTCCATTGAACCAAAGGAAAGGGAGTTAGGAACATCTTTAAAAAATACTTCTTGTCATTAATTCATGACTCATTATTTCTTTTACTCCATCCATTTTAATAACTATCTAATCTGAAAACAAAGTTAAGATGTGAATAGAAACAAGTACTAATTATCAAACAAGAAACAGTGATAACTTGAGAGAGAGTGACAGAGATAAATAATTAAATATAATCAGGTTTCTTTGCTCATGCTGATTTATATAATCCAAATGCTTTTCTGGAAATAAATGTAGTGGAGATCTGGGGAATATTTTAGAATTTATACGCTCTCATCATTGTGTCTGAAACTGAAGCCTTTGACTGAACAATGATCTTGTTATAGGTTGCCTAATACTTAGTAACTTCAAAAAGAAAAACAAAATCATTAGAAATGTTGGTGAAAAATAGAAAATTTGAAGTTTATGTCCTCTAATAGACATCTCTGAATTTCGAAAAGCCACTGCTTTGCTTCTTTAAGGAAGTCAGGAAATGCCATCAATTTGGTTAGGTTTGAAAGGATGTTACTGTGGCACCTGGGGTCAGGGACCACAGACAAAGTTTGTGGCTTTTTCCAGTTGTTTGTAAAATATAATGTTCTCCTTGAAATTGACGAGGATGGGACTTTAGACAATATGCCTTTAGTCATTTTAGAGATATTGGAAAATCTGTAACCTTCACAAACATGCCACTAGGATAGCCAGTTCACATGTATGTATGCTTCAAGTCAAATATAGAAAGCTTGGACCCGAATTTTGAGACAGAAGAATTTCATTGGAAGCTTTTGACAGTTGTTTCTGCATTGAACCTGGGAGGTACACCACATTCTTGATCAGAGACCATGCACCAACTTGTAGATACCATTTCTTTGGCAGTGATCTTCCAATTCTTTATTATGCAACAGTAAAACTTTTTGGAATCAGGGAAACTAGGGAGCAAAAGAAAATATAAAATCTCAGTAGAAGACTAAAGGTATCATTTTGCTTGACAACACAGGCTGAATGCACAGTTACTTAAAACCAAGTTTGACTCTTTGTTATTGTTCCTTTCCTTGTTTTAATTTTAGGTTTCGTGTGAACTTGATTCTACAATAAACTACTGACATTGTTTAAAAGGATGCATTGAGCAATAAATGATAAAATTATAATTAAAATGCTAGAATTCCAAGATATCAAGAAATATATGGAAACAAGGACTAGAAAAATCCATAAACACAGCAGGCACTTAAATGTTTGACATTTGACTGAGCTCTGATCCTCCCTGAATTTTCACCAAATTTTGTCAGATGGAACAACAACGCTTAGTATGTAAATTAGGGTATAGTTTCTGCCAAGGCCTGTCAGCTCCTGACCTCATTGCAGTTTTGGTCCAAATGTGGATATAAAAGTTGAATTCCAGGTGTGAGGTAAATGTGACAACCTTTCACATCAAGGTAGCAGTTGACCGAGTGTGGCATCAAGAAGCCCAAGCAAAACTGGGAATTGAGGAGAAACATAGTGCCTAGCAGAAAGAAAAATTGGCTGCTGTTTTTGGTGGCCAATCATCTCAGTCCATGATATGACTGAAGAAATTCCTCAGGGTAGTGTCCTAGCCCTGACCATTTCCAAGTGCTTCAATGACCTTGTCTCCATTATAAGACCAGAAATGGGGATGCTCGCTAATGTTTGCACAATGCTCAGCATGATTTTCAAATCCAGGGACACTCTATGTGTAAATGCAGCAAGCCCTGGATAATATCCACGCTTGGGCTAATAAGTGGAAAGTGGTATTCACACCCCCTGGGTAGAAGACAATAACAATTTCTGACATTAGAAAATTGAATCATCATCCCAAGATGTTCAATGATATTACCATCTCTGACCATGTGGCTTACCATTAACCACAAACTAAACTTGGCCTGTTACCTAAATATGGAGGCTGCAACATCAGGGCAAAGGCTAGCAATTCTGAACTGAGTAACTCATCTCTTGTCTCCTCAGTCACTGTTCACTATCTACAAGTCACAAGTCAGGTGTATGATGAAACATTTATCAATTGCCTGGATGAATGCAGCTCCAGCAAAACTCAAGAACCTTGACACCACCCAGGACAAAGCATGTCTCATGGTCTGCACACATAATATTTTATCTTCTGACTTGGTCAGGTTTACAGTACATTGTACAATTCATTGTCAAGATGTGAGTGTAATTTGCAAGATCGACATTTACAATCCTAATTCTAGCTATGCTGGTAAAGATGATGGCATGCATTCTTCTTGAACTGTTAGAGTCCATGTGGTTGAAGAAATTCTTGTAATATGTTAAGCAGGCAGTTAAAGATGTATTTGTAGTCTTTTTTTTGTTTCAGATTCCCAGAAATTGCCATTTTTTCTCTTATCTGAAAAATTTGATAGGAGGCAAAAGTTGAGGCTTTGATCATAAAAATATATACAAGGTCATTCATTTTTTTGCTTACTGCACAGCCATCTCAAATGCCTTATTATTATCACAATTGCTTGGAATGAAAGCTTACATCAGACTGTTTAATACCTGAGGAAGTGGGGTGAGTGTGGCCACTGAGTCAATTCTTTCCAGGGAGTCGAGATTTTTCTGATAGCATTCCAACCAAACATAAGAATCAAGTGGGAGGCTATTTGATGAGTTTTGTTTGTCAGCATTTGTCACAAAGCCCATCCTATCTTTCAGGCACTTGGTTCTCCCACTAAATTATTATGTGGTGCTTAGGGAAGATTCAAGATGCAGCAGAGGATGTTCAAATGTAGCAGATCTGCATGATTGACAGTAGGATGTTAAAAAAAAAATCAAATCCAAATTTTATTATTAAATTATGTGAACAAATCATAGTTTGCTATGAAGGTCCAATTATCACATTGTTATAAAGAGCCTGACATTAAAATATTCAATGCATCTAATGAATAATTTTTCATTCACTCATGGTGACAGCATGGAATATTTCCCATTGTGAGTTTAAAGCATCAGAGAACAGTACAGCCCAGAAGGAGTCCATTTGATTCAGTGAGTCAATGAAGATTCTTCAATGAACAATCAAGTCGAAATCCCCTGCCCTTTCCAATTTCCTGCATGCGTTTATTCAATTATCTTTGAAAGGCTCTGTATTCCCTTTAATTAGAAGTAGATTCCAAATCCTAATCACACAATACTTTAACATGTTTTATTTTTCTTTATGTCTCTTCTGTTTTTTTTTTAAATTGCTTTAAACCCTTTGCCTTCCAATTCTTGATCTTTCATTCAAGGGAAACAGTTTCTGATTCAACATCTCCTGGAATCTGGCCTTGAAGCTCAACATATTTATTTTGTCTATTGAGTTTTAAATTGGTAGAATATGCTCTGGTCACACAGATTATATTCTAATTGGCCTGTTCTCAGGTCTACAATACCATAGCATACCCCTGTCCCAACTCAGCACCGAACCCCCTCCAACAACCACCACCGTGAGTCACACACAACTTATCAAGCTAAGGAAGATTCTTACCCTTTAAAAATATGTACACACGAGACATATACGGATTGGCATTTAGTGCTGACGTAAAGGACACAAATACAATAAAATAAATCTGTGCCTTCTTACATGCCAGGATATTGAGTGAAATCTCTGTTCTTGATGACAGCGTACGATTATAGTGGAGGGCAGTTGAGATCTTGATTGTTACAGAGATTATAGATGCCCTACATTGTACATGAAAACCCAACTGAAAGTCTGAGGAATGAGTGATCAGAGAGGGAAATGCACACACACTGGCTGATTTTACTTGAATTGAACAACTCAGACAGTGATCCTTAGAGGAATTCCTGGATGCTTCTCAAAATATGATCTGTGTGCTTTTTTTTTCTCCAAGGAAGAACAGACATAGGCCCACAAAAGTCCATTAACTAATGCATGGCCTGCCTGGGATCACTTTTTGCTTCTACTCCATGTTCGATTCCCATCACGTAAACCAATAAGCTCTATTAGAATGTCACCTTGGTACACAACTGGCAGAGTCATGAAAATGAAGGAATGACTTGTGTGTATAGTGTTTTATCCTGTATCCACCGTGACTTTCTATAATATTGTTGTTACGACATAAGAAGAAAATGATAGGATGGAGCATCCATCATTTGTTGACCCCATGTTTTACGCAGGTTGAATCAGCCCCTAGACATCATGACAGTCCCTGAATTCATAGTCTGTCTGGGAGCAGCAAAAACATAAGCCTCAATTTTAGCCTCATGTGTTTGACAAGAATGAGCTGAAGTCAGGTCAAAGGCTCTTTTTATATGCTTCATGTTTTCACAGTCTATTGACCTCAATAGAGAATAAAACCAGTGGGGTGATAAACACATGTCTGAATCCAACCCGCCCTGTCATGCACATTCAGATCAAGATTTCTCTCAATGGGAGTAAAAATATGTGAGTTTTCTCGAAACATTTCTCCTTTATTCTGTGTTGACACATTCACTATTTGCAGCTTCGAAAAAACTCTGTAACTGCTTTGCATGGATCTTAAGGACCTGTGTACATCTAATTCTTGATCACAGGAAAATATATGCTCCTATTTCTTAGGCATAGCTGCATTATGTAAAAGGGCACTATGCCAGCAGCTATAGGCCTGTCAACTTACTTTGTCATGGTTTTTCTCTCCTCCTGCAGATAATATGGTAGATTTATGCAACTGAATAAATATGGGATATCCTTTGAATAAGTTGCTGCATGAAACAAAAGGTCAGACTTCACTGGTAAAGAGACAGCTGCATTTTACGGCATTGACATGGTGCCTTAAAGTATTAACTGTGTCCACACATAGACAGGGAAAAATATTGGGAAAATAATGACAGGCCGGACACTCACAATTTATAATGTGAAACTTCCTCAGTGTAAAGGTAATTACTAACAAGAAATTAGTAAAAAAATAGGCCAGGGGCTTTTGCTATCATGAAATGACGATGTATAAAATTCAGCAAATATTTTTACAGGTGCATAGAGGAAGTAGGAATTAGTGTGAAGAAGTAAATTGCTTGTAAAGTGGAGACTCTTTATCTACTGTAGTTTCAGCTGTGCGTACAGAAAGTGCAATACTGCCAATAAATATTTGTACATGCTGTTTAGCACTGTGTTAAATATTTAACAGAACAAGCCTGATTGTTAAAAAATAAAACTAGCATTTGTAATAAAACAAAAGAGACTGAAGGGTTTTGTGTGGATTATGTGGCAAATGAGATGATGGTGCATTATGGCTAATAGCTGCAAATATGGAATTGGATTTCCCAAAACTGCTCTCTGTACTAAGTGTTGGATTGGTGCATAGCTATTTCTCATTAATAGCTGTTCAGAAAACTGTTACATAGGTCAATAGATTGTTCTTCAGTTGCTCACTTATTTTAAGCGAAGTGACATTTAAAATGCAGCATATGTTACTATGTTTTCAGAAGGGAAAGACAGAAAAGAGTGAGATGGTTAGCACTGAGACTCTGCTTTGGTGAGAGAATTCCAGTTATCCTGGCTGGTGCGTAGCAAATTAGCCTCCTTTCATCTTTCAAGAATGAATGCACAGATCCTGGGACATCTGCGATGCCACTTTGGGTTATTAGGAGATGATTAATGATGCAGATCACAGAACAAAAGTTGGACCAACACCATAGGCCGTTTTAGTTCACTGGTTGCACAGCAGCTGAATGAGGAATAATTTTCTGAAGCAAGCAAACTTCACTCAGTTTATGAGTGCCATAGAAATGACTGGCACTGGTTTTTGTGGGAATTATAGCTGCTGTTAAGAGTACATTCTTTTCTCCTTTTAACTGCTCTTCAGTGAAGCAACCAGTTCCTGACATAGAAGAGGAAACATGTAACATCTTTTGTTTGTTGTTGTACCAAATACCAAGCGATTCTATTTGTATTGGGAGATACACATGATTAACTAGAACCAACTTTTGTGTCATCTTTTTCTCTTACTCTCTGTTATTTGCATTCTGCATTACAGATTAATCTTAAAGTTACAACTCGCCTTAAGTCTCACTCTATCGTTATCATAAAACCAAGTGACCAATCATCTCAATGAGGTGTCAAAGAAGATGCCAGGAGCAACTCTAGACGTGTTGGATAAAGATATGCTAACCTGGTCAAGCTGCAACTTAGAACTGAATGCGCGATGGGCAGCAGAAGCGCACCCTATAAACAGAGAATTGCAATGTCACAATGAATGGATCATATCAAAACGCTGCAGTCCTGTCATGTACCAACTGTAGATACTGGCAGATAATTAAACAACGATTGGGAAGAGATAGCTCCATGAAAATCCTCAACCTGAATTAGATGGAGCTCAAAGTAGTAGTGCAAAAAACAAGCTGAAGCATCTGCAGACATCCTGGCACAAACTTTCAAAAATGGAAGGTCTCTGTTAGAGCCCTAAACTTGAAGTATCACCCCCATGAGAAGCACCACTAATTGTGAGCTGATGGCTGGATGTAGGAACTTACTTAACACACCCATGATTCACGAAAGCATTGGCACAATTAATTGTTCAGCTGTTCTTCACTCAAAAGTAATTCTTATCACCCAGATTTCTGAAAAGTGATTCATGAGACTTACGAATTTGATGAAAATATCCAAACTTGCAAGAGCTGTTGTTAAGATGAGGTATCTTTTTAAAGAGTTCAGATACTCCTTTGGGCTTATGATGAATAGAGAAATATGCAGATAAGTTCTGAGGAACAGTCAAGCTGTCAAGACATTTAAATCCCTTGTTCTTGATAAAATAACAGCTGACAATTGAAAAAAAAATAGTGCTTGCAATATCTATACCTATTTGTTCACATAAACCTGAGCGTTATAATCACAGTATTAAATGGCTTAACTGATTCTTAATTGGGGCTTGCAAATTCATAGTTTGATTGATAGCTCTACATGGCTATAAAAGAATTAGCTGTCTCCTGAAAAGGAATTATAAATAAAAAGTATTTCTTACATTGTACTAAATGTTTAAAATGAACTAAATGTATTAACTGAGCTTTTATCAATAAGAGTGCTTTTTTCAATAGAGTGAAGCTCTATTATAGATAATAGATACTTACATCTTTCATTTATTAAATCACAGCATAATTTTCAAGGTCTGTCCTTGGTGGATATAGGATGAGTCAACAGAGATCCTAACCCGTCTCCCTGGAGTTCAGACCTGTAAAATTCCTGGTCTTCTGCAAATTTGATTCAGATCCCATGATATCAAGAAACAGGTGTGTTTACTGGATAAGGCAAAGGTTATCAGCCACATCAATATTAGAGCTGCAGGGCTGAAGACTTGCTGTGCCTCAATGATTTAGTACAGCTTCAACTGCAAAATCTGCTCTTCAAAGTGGAAAATTGTTCAGCTATCTCCTGTCCACAAAAAGCAAGACAAGTTCAATTTGGCCATGTACCTTCTTGAAACATTTTTTGCATGCTTGGAAGGTCATCTTCTAAAACAGGCTTTGTAAAGTTAAGAATGATCTGTTTGAATACCCTGTGGACCGAATAAAGAAAGGTGATGCGGCAGTAACTTTTAGGATCATGGACTGTGTCAAATGAAGTTAGGAGAAGTGTATTCTGAAAACCCTTGACAGGTAGTATCTTTAGTGGAGGGTCCTCCTCATACACTCCTTTCACTGAGATTCCCTTCTCTGCAACCTCTACTCCACATCCTCATTAAAACTCAGATCGAGAGAAACTACAACAGCTACTTCCCACCTAAATATTACTCTTTTTTATTTGTCTATAATCAAAAAAATGCCAAAATTTCAGCACAGTACATTCATAAACCCTCTAATTAGCACTGGTACAGGGCTTATCTTGCAGCTGAACACTGAATCATTGTGGGGTGATGCACATAGTCATCCAATGGACTTATGTGATTCTAATTTAGTACATAAGCATCATATTAGCAGGTGGCACGGTGGCTGAGTGGTTAGCATTGCTGCGCCACAATACCAGGGACCCTGGTTTGATCCCAGCCTTGGGTCACTGCCAGTGTGGAGTTTATACATTTTGCTAGTGTCTGCGTGGTTTCCTCTGGGTGCTCCAGTATCCCCCCGCAGTCCAAAGATGAGCAGGTTAGATGGATTGGCCATGTTAAATTGTCCATAGTATCCAGGGATGTGCAGGCAAGGTGGGTTAGCCATGCCAGGAATGCAAGGTTACAGGGATAGGTTGGGGAGTGGGGTCGGGAAAGGTCTGGGTAAGATGCTCTTCAAAGGGTCAGTGTGGACATGATGGGCTGAATGGCCTGCTTCCACACTGTAGGGATTCTATGGTATCAGACTACCATCAAATCAGTTGCTTTCATAACATGGGGATCCAGAGCATCTTTCATGATGACATGCCAAAATAGCAACATTGCAATTGACTGGCAATACTGTGCACATTAACAAAAAGGCTAGACTTTGATTCATGCTCACAGTCATAAAATTAGGCCAATCAATTATGAACTCAGGAAAAAGTCCGTGTGTAGTAGAATCTGGAACTCTGTTCTCCGGGAGAATGTGGATGCTTGGTAAGTTGATGTTTTCAAGACTGAGTTCAATAGTGTATCAAGAGATTTTGATCAGAGACAAACAAATGAGGCTGAGGTACAGATCTTCCATTATCTAACCAAATGTTGGAATAAGCCTGAAGACCTGAATAGCATATTCCTTACAACATGTTGCAATATTCTACATTATAGCTGTCATAAGTTTATAGCCCTTTACATTTTGTGATGTGGTTTTATTATTTTTCTAAGCTGGTGGTGAGTGTTGCAATTGAACTGGGATAAATGGCAAGGTCACTGCTAAGATGGAGATGGGAAAACAAAGAAATTGCCCTTAAGGCAGACACATATAAAGATCTACCGAAAATTCAGATACCCATTTAAACCTTTCACCATCTCACGAAGACATAACAAATGTAAAATAAAGCATCTCTTGGAAATATACAGTGGAACCAGTATTTCAAGGGAAGTTTTGAGAGCTTTTCAGAGATAATTGAAGGAAAGCTATGGTCTCCACGGTCTTTACCCTACAGAAATTTTCACTTCTTTTCCACAGCAAGAGCTACAGAAAATAATTATCAAGGAGCCGGGATTTATCGAATAACTGAACCATTTGTTATGACTGATTGCAATGAAGAAACCAACTAAATAGCTTTAGACCCAGATTTAAAAAAAAACTTATGCCTCAAAAACAATGAAAGGATTGAAAGCAGTATGTTATTTTACTTTCCTTTCTTATTTGACACCTTGGATTTAACAGGTAACAACCTTCCTTTCTTTGACTCAAGATAAACCAGTTAACTGGCTCCTTATTGCTCACTGCAAAACACAATCAAACTACATTTTTAATTGATTAGAGATATAGGCTTATATAAAAAGAATTTACACTTTCGTTGTATTCAATGAAGGAAATTGAACATTGATCAAACAGTTCAATCTTTCTTACCTGGTCACAATAGACCAGTGACAATGATTCAGAATTACTTCAATAACTGCACCTACTATGGGACATTCTAAAGTCATGAAAGGTGCTATATGAATGCAAGTCCTTCTCTTTTTTTCCCTTGATACAAGACATATATCATCAGAATAGGCCACCGATTTCAATAAATCCAGAGCAGATTTCGCTGAAAATACCACAACAGAGTAAAAACTCACCCTTGTGATTAAGCAGACACTCTCACTGTATCTGTATATTTGCAAATCTTTCTTTGCCTCAGATTGTGGTTCTAACAAGGCAATAACAGTTTAATCCTGAATCTGACTTCTGAGATTTCAGCTCCTCAGTGGCAGATGTCTGTTCGTTATACTGTCTTCCATCTGTTTTGTCTCCTTTTGACCCTGACTGTGGGCTAGAGAATGAAGAGGCATTTACTTTAAGACAGGATATTTTCTGAAGTAGTGTCTGAAATTATTTAACAAAATGAGTTTTGCTAATCCCTTTCAGTCATTATTTGACCTTCAAAAGTAAATCCTGAGAAATTTGGGAATGCACTGATTTTAAGAGATACTCAGTGAGAATTGTCAGTATTGCCAAAGCTGGTTTGTCCCCCTAGATTTGTGCAAAGAAATATGAACATTAACATAATAAAGAGTTGTAGTGACAGTCTAAAACGTACAAATATGCTGTTTCTTAAAAGACAAGGAAATTAAGCGATATGTTTCTGGTATATGAAAGACAAATCAGAAATTTGGAAATGGAAGTCAGTGCTAGGATCATTTAAATTTTAATTTCTCCATTATAATGACTTACTTTACATATTTTTAGTTGCTATTTTGCTTCACTTTTGAAATCATTCATTGGCAAGTACGTCATAAAAGCAGCAATTCAACACCAACCCAGATACATTTAAACTAAAATTAATGATTGCCATTCACAGGCATTCAGGCCCTTGTGTTTGGCCATCTTTAGCTGTGTGCTAATGGAGAAACAATATCATGCATCAGACAATAATAACGTAAGGTGGTTTCGTGCTGACCATATCCCATAGTGCATCCTTGGAACTCAACGCTCTCGTACTGTTGAATAGTGAAGCAACTAATGGCTACAGTGACTTCACTTTTTGAGTTATCAAAGTTTGTCCCTCTGGTTTTCTGTTTCTGCCAAGTAACAAGAATGGTTGGAAATTGAAATACTGCATTTTCTCAGAAAGTGATTCTCATCTGTCTCTGCCTGTGATGTAATTATTAGCACTTGCCACTAGAAGAAAATATTTTGTCATTGGAATGTTGCCTGGCAGTGGAAAGCAGTGGGAGGATATAATATGCAAACAACTTCAGGATTTTGTTTTTCATTCATTGACAGTAGGCATCACTTGCAAGGCTAGCATTTGTTACCTATCCCTAATTATCAAAAGAATGCTTGCCTTCATTGCTCAGTCCTTTGAGTACAGGAGTTGGGAAGTCACTTTGAGGTTGTACAGGACATTGGTGAGGCCTCTTCTGGAGTACTGTGTCCAGTTCTGGTCGCCCAGTTATAGGAAGGATATTATTAAGCTGGAGAGGGTTCAAAAGAGATTTACCAGGATGTTGGCAGTTATGGCAGGTTCGAGTTATAAAGAAAGGTTAGATGGGCTGGGACTTTTTTCCACTGAGTGTAGGAGGTTGAGAGGTGACCTGATAGAAGTTTATAAAATAATGAGGTGTATAGATAGGGTTAATGGTAGTTTTCTTTTCCCTCGGACGGGGCATTTCAAGACAAGGGGCATATTTTTAAGGCAAGAGGAAAAAGATTTTAAAAAGACATGAGGGGCAATTTTTTTGCACAGAGGGTGGTTCACGAGTGGAATGAACTTCCTGAAGAAGTGGTGGATGTGGGTACAATTACAACATTTAAAAGACATTTGGATAAGTACATGAATAGGAAAAGTTTGGAGGGATATGGGCCAGGAGCAGGCAGGTGGGACTAGTTTAGTTTGGGATTATTGTTCAGCATGGACTGCTTGGACCAAAGGGTCAGTTTCCATGCTATATGACTCTATGTCTATATGACTCGATAATTATCTTCTTAAACCATGACTGTACTGTCCAAGTGATTTAGGTACACAAAGAATGCCAGTTAGATTGGGAGCTTAAGGATTTTGAATTAATGAAGATGAAGGAACACTGACATAGTTTCAAGTAAGTGTGGTATGAGCCAAGAAAGTGAACTCTCAGACATTGATGTATCTGCCTCTTTTCTTTTGCAGAGCAGTAGAAGTTACAGATTTTGAAGTTGGGGTTGAAAAAGTATGCCGACTTTAGATAGATAGATAGAAATTTATTGTTACTTGTATTTGTGAAAATACAGTAAAACGTGTTGGTCACCACAAAAACAGCACCATTTAATTACACAAACTTCATACTAAAAAAGAGACAAAGTTAAGACAAATATCGTTGATTGTCCATTAATGACTGGATGCAGTAAATCTGCAGAGCTTTGATCTGATCTCTTGTCTATGTTGGGATGTTCATCCTATTTCATTTTTACTTCATGTTATTATAATAGTTTGACATGATGAAGATGATTTCTGGGCCACTTGAGAGTGCAGCCAAGTGTTAGTTGAATTGCTGTGTGTCTGGAGAAATAGAATAATAATCATGGGGAATTTCAACTACGGCACCTGCAATCAATTAGCCTCAGGATATAGGTGTTGGGAATAAGGCAAAGAAGTCCCAAAAATAAACTTTCTAATTGTGCACATAAGAAATGCATCCATAATTATAAACCAGTTAATTCATGTTAAATTTATATTGTTTGAGATTCATGTTGAAGTCAAAGCAAAAGCAAGTGAAATCTTGTTGGTAATATTTGGTTGTTTTGGTTTATGATTTCTCCACAGAAATTGTAAAACTAATTTCTCCACACTTCTACTCAAACTCATCGAAACCCCAAGGGCAATTGTGTAAATTGTTTAAAAATTGGATGGTTGGGAGAATCTGCACCTAAAATTCATTGTCTGTGAAGTTAAAACTTAAATCTTTGTCATGAATTTCATTGGACTGATTGTTCAACACAGCATGAACAATCTTTGTGGTTTTGTCTCAGGGACAGATTTGCTTCATTATTATGAAACACTCAAAGTATTGAACTGCTGAAACAACACAAATATGAGCCAAATAGGGCAGTAAGAGTTAACACATAGTTACAGCAGAGTTAATAGAATCCCTACAGTGTGAAAACAGGCCCTTTGGCCTAATAGGTCCACACCAACCCTCAGAGCATCCCACCCAGACCCATCCCTCATAACCCACCTAGTCTACACATCCCTGGACACTGTGGGCAATTTAGCATGGCCAGTCCACCTATCCTGCACATCTTTGGACTCTGGGAGGAAACCAGACCACCGAAAGGAAACCCACGCGGACACGGGGAGAATGTGCAAACTCCACACAGACAGTCGCCTGAGGGTGGAATCGAACCTGGGTTCCTGTCGCTGTGAGGCAGCAGTACTAACCACTGTGCCAAGATATTCAGAAAAAAACAGCAAGTTGTTTTTATTCCTCATGTGTTCATTATTAATATCCATGGCAGCAAGTGGGATTAATTCCATTTCCCTTTCTGACACAACTAGCTACCAGGAAAGAAATGGGTTATTTTCTGACTGGCTAGGTGTAACAAGTGGTGTGACACTTTGAAGGTATGGTTGATAAACTTTTTGACAACACAAAGATAAGTTTGAAAGTAAATCATGAATAGGTCATTTCGAGACCACAAAAGAACATAAATAATTGTAGACAGTGACCAAAGATCCAGCAAATAGAATTTAATGTGGAAAACATTTGAAATTGTCAATTTTGGAAGGGAGAATGAAAAAGAAGCATGTTACTTAGATGGTGAGAATTGCAGAAATCTGGGTCTGGGTTTCCTTGTGCATAAATTACAACAGTTTAGTTTAGGTGAGTATGCAGACACAGCAAGTAATTAGGAGAGTTCATAGAATATTATTGTTTATTGTGAAGGAATTGAATACAGAAATATAGACGCTATGCTTCAGTTATACAGGGAACTGGTGAGACCACATCTGGGGCACATTGTACAGTGTTGGTCACCTTATCAAAGGAAGAATGTAAATGTATTGGAAGTATTTCAGAGAAGTTTTACAAGACTAATAGGTGGAAGCATAAGGGTTTGTCTTCTGGGGAAAGGTTGGTCAGACTAGGTTCATATCAGCTGCAGTTTAGATGAGTAAAAGGCAAATGACTGAAACACAAAATCCTAAATGACCTTAACCCCTGGATGTGGAAAGGATGTTTACTGTTGTGGGAGAATCTAATACGAAGGATCATAGTTTAAAAATGTTACTCCTTTAAGACAGAGATAGGAAGAGATTGTTCTTCAGTGTGTGGGTGTGTTTGTAACTCTCTTGTCGAGAAAAAAAGGCTAGGAGTATAGAGCCTTTGAACATTTTTCAGGCAGAGATGAATAAATTTTTGATAAATTGGGAATGAAAGTTATCAGGGCTTTATTGCAGGACTGTGGAGTAATCACATCAGTTACAATGTCATCACATGATGCAGCAGGCTTGGGGACTGAGTGGCCTAATCGTAATTTGGATGTTCACACATTCTTCATTACAACTGCAGACATTTTCACTGTTTTTCAGTCAAATAACTTTCTCTTCTAATTCTTTTTTAAGTTTTAGCTGAGCTAAATAGGCCAATATTATATTACAAAGTGTTAAAATTCTCATTCAAGCCACTGGAGAGTCTTTCATCATATATATGTATATATATATGTATCTGTGTGTGTTTAAGTATTGACAGTGAAAGAGCAATAGAGTAAAGCCAGTACAGTGGTTTTAAAGTAAATAATGGAATAAAGGGAACTGAGCACATGTTCCAAAAAGCCATCGTAATTGGCCTGCCCTCAGGTAGACTAAAAAGATATTATATATAAAAAAGCCATGAGTTGTCCCTTAAGTACTGGCAAATTTTTGTCTTTCAACCAACATCAATAAAACAGACTCTCTATTCATTATCTCACTGTTGTTGTGGGGGCCTTGCTATGCACAAATTGGCTGCCACACTTCCTACAATGCCACAGTGACTTGACTGCAAAAACTATATAATTGACTGGAAAGGACTTCAGGATATGCTGAAATCCTGAAAGGCCCTTTACAAATGCAGGTCTTATCATTTTCTTGGAGGATATCTCATCAGGGAATATATTTGATGCTGAGGGTTCTCTGAATCAGCTTAGGTCTCAAAGTGGCAAACTGGAGCATCTATAAAATCAGACACAGTTCCCATTTATTTCATGACTTTTTAATCTTTTCATCTTCATGGATTACAGAGGTTTACTAGTACCCTGAAGGTCATATATAATGTTTGCATTTGTCTACATATATATCTTAAGTTTTAAATGCTAACAATATTCCCGTCTAGAATATATTTGCCTTTGACATAACCACATTCAGATAACTGTTACCAATCCTCCAAGCTCTCAAAATTCAGAAAATGACAAATAACCATGTGATAAATTGAATTCAAGTGGATTAAGTAACCTGACCTTGAAAGTCCATTTTTGAATTCTTGATGCCGTCAGTGACAATATTGTCTTTTCCTGTTTGGAGACAGACTTTGCATTCAGTTCAAGCTGATAGTGTGAAAACTTATTAATCTGTCTGCAGCATCTGAATGTGAAATGATTTCACTCAATATCTACATAGTTTCTCACGTACTTTAAATTGGAAGTAAGCTGGAAATACACCAATCCCATACAACCATGGAAGGATCATGGACGAGAGATTGGGTTGACTCAAGAGTTGATTCTCCAGCTTGTAGTCTGTAATGCAAGGATTGACAGATTCTCCCTTTATCGAACATTCTGATTCAAAAGCCAGAAGAACCGACATGTGAAGAAATTTCCTTCTCTCTCAACATTTTTCCAGTTCCAGTCTTCTCTGAACAAATATTGGCATGTTTATAAATGGGGAGCTTGAAACACTGGTCTGTAACTTTGGCAGGAGGAGCTAACAGAGAAACTGTATAAACAAACAAATTCTTAGAAGCTGAGCTGAAATAAAAGCTGATTTAATTTGGCACCATGGCTTGTTCTTCACAGTTCTATTGAGTATAACATAGTCATAATACACAGCCATTACACTTTACTGAAACCCTGGTAACAACACTGCTTCCATTTGAATCTTTAATTTGATGAGGGGATAGAAATCGCTGTAAAAAGTACAATTTATTTTCAACAAATTTGCCATGATACAAATATAAAATAACCTACGAATCATATCTCAGCAACGCTTCCAATCGTAATGGGTAAGAGATAGAATGAGTTCCGCATGTAATTATTTTCCAACATGCATCCACTTTATATTTGCCCCTCCACCCACCAACACTCTCTGTGCAGCACCCCCCTCCAACACTCTCGTTCTGATTAACTTTCCACCTTTGCCAATGACACACAGAGCAGCTGTTGTTGTTGATTTCCTCACAGCACCCTAACAAACTGGACAGATGTTGCCAAAAGAAAATTCATTTCGAATTGCTTTGCTTGCCAGGATTCAGAAATGACATATTGGGAAATATTTGCGAAGAAATTCAGGATTCCTGCCCGTTAATTTGCCTGAAAAGGTGAATCACTATTCTGTGGATAGCACTGAAATTGCTTATTGACATAAAGGTAAGAGATTACATTTATCACTGAACACTTAATTTCCTACTGTGCAGGGGCTGTCCATTGAAAGTGTGGCATAACAGCATTGCACTCCTAGCACTTACCTCTTCATCAACAGGGAGGATTAATTACTGCCGAGTGAGTAAAGATGGATCCCACTCCTCATGGTTCTCAACACATAAAATTAATTGTGAGTTGATAAAACTCTTTCAAACAGATCCTGTTTCCTGCTGCTGGTAGCTTCATTAACATATTCATCATAGAGAGAGAGAAAAAGTGATGTCTTGTAGGCCCACAATTCCTCTCCTTGGAGTTCAATTTGTAGGGAAGTGAATGGCAGGCAGCAAAATGTGTTGAATACCTAAGGCAGGATGCCAAAATTCTCCAGATACAACGCTTAGGGTCTTTGTACTTTGTAAATTAAAGTCACAGAAGGCTCTTGTACTGAAAACTGTACAGAACATGCAGGATGTTCTCAGTGAGAGGAAACAGCAGGTGATAAATGACTTTAAATAACAGCGAGAGTTTGCAGTCATCTATCCACCAAATGAACTGCTGTAATGTTCTGTTCCAAGTTTCCTGTTAGGTTATAATATCAGTGTGTATCTATGAAAATAAATTCCCCGCTCTCGATTGTTGGAAATCTTCACCCTAATTATATCCTTCGTTGACACTTTCTGTAATAATTCCAGGAAAAAAATACTGTTTCAAGAGTTGCAACAGGATTAGTTTTAGAGTAAGGTGAAAGGTATTGGAGTCCCTCATAGTCAAATTGATACTTATGTAACAAAACTTGAAAACACAAATAGGATTATGTACCATACAGGAAACAGTTAATTGATCATTTTATATTCTACTTCATCCAAGATTCAAAAGCAACATTGGCAATTATTTATTGAAAATAATTTAGTTTATGTAGGATGTTCTATATCATGCTGCATGTCTTTTTTTTTCTCTCTGCACATTGCTCAGCATAGAATTATTTTAAAGAAATCTTTTTAGTTTGAGTCACCGAAAGAGATTTCTACTGGGCCTTTGTCAATGTCTTTCTTAGGTCTTACCAATGTTCATATACTGTTAAGTTAGACTTATGATCAATGAATTTTATACTACAGAAGGAGGCTATTCAGCCCATTGTATTTCTAACTGCTCCTGGAACAGCTACCCAGCTAGTCCCATTCTTCAGCCTGATCTTCAAGGCCCTCTGAATTAATCACTTTCAAATGTATATCCAGCTGTCTTTGGAAACTTCCAATGGAATCCACCCCACTACTCTCCCAGGCAGTGCATTCTACATCTTAACACTTCTCTGAGTGAAGAGTTTCTCCCCATTTCACTCCTAGGTCCCTTGCTGACAAACTTAAAATTTTGAGTTACATAAGTTTAGTTCGCTTGCAACCTTTGTATCGGGATAAATATCCCTATTTTGCCATTAATGATTGCAAGTCAGATTTCGTCATTGGCAGTGACATTTCATCCAAAGTATTACTGTTCAGTTATAGCTAGTTTTATTGCCATTTCTCATGCTCCCATGACTCACTATAGCATATGTTAGATCAGCATGGTAAGACCAGTAGCTAAAATAGAGATATTCTACATGAAAACTTGCAAAGAAAGGGTTTAAAATTGGTTGTGGCATTGATTTTAAGCAGGAGGTCAAAATTTTGTGACCTGGCTTGAAGTATAGCTGGCTAACCGGTAGATATAGTGCAACTTTGTCAATGCCTAGCTTGTAGCATTAGACAGACTGTGCCTTAATGCTAGCTGGCTGCATCCATGGGTTTTCAGTAAAAGGGCTGTGTTAACAGCATATTGTGCAGCAAATCATCACTTAAAGTCTTCCAGCTTGCCTTTCTTTTTTCCTCGACTGATGAGTCTCCCCACTTGGTTTACATGGAACTCAACTGTGCATGACCCATTTCCCATATTTTTACTGTCACCCCTTCTCCTGTCTCCCAAATAATTCTTTGATTCCCCTTGTCTTCATTTTCCATCTCACACAGTCTCCACATTCAAAGAATGATCTTTTGCCATTTCCACCGTTTTAATGCCACCAAATCCATCTTCTCTTCACAATATACTGGTACAATCCTTAATCAGCTCTCATTCCCTTCTCATAGAACCTTAACTTGCCATCTCAGGAGGTGCACTATTTGGTATTTTACCTCCTCTCTCCTTCTCATCCAAGGTTCCCAATGACACAAAAATAGATGGGAAGGCAAGTGGTGAGGATGGCATGGCATAGAGACTGGTTAAGCAATAGACAAAACTTGTGATATGAAATATAATGTGGAAAAATGTGAAGTTATGCATTTTGGAGCAGAGGAGATGAATACTATTTAAATAGAGAAAGACTGTAGGAAGCTCCAGCACAGAAAGATTTGAAAGCCCTCATCTATGAATCACAAGAAGGGAGCATACAAGTTCTACAGGCAATAGGGAAGGCAAATGGAATGATGGCCTTTATTTCAAAGGGAATGGGGTATACCAATAAGGAAGGCTTGCTAAAGACTATGTAACGCACTGGTCAGACCAAAGCTCGAATACTGTGAACAACTGGGTCCCTCATGAAATGAAAGGTATACTAGTACTGGAGGCAGTCCAGAGAAGGTTCAACAAGCAGATTCTGGGAATGGACAGGCTGTAGAAGGAGGAGAGATTCAGTAGGTTGGGCCTGTAGTCATGGGAGTTTTGAAGATTGAGGTGACCTTGCATGAATAGGGAGGGTTTAGAGGGCTATGGGCCAAACGCAGGCAAGTAGAAATTATTTAGTTCGGGAAATTTGGTGGGTATGGACAAATTGAACTAAAGGGTCTGTTTCTATGCTTTATCTATGACTCTATGAAACATACAAGCTTCTTCGGGGACTAGAGAGGGTAGATGCGGAGAGGTTGTTTCCCCTTATGGCAGAGTCTAGAACCAAAGGGCATAATATCAGAATAATGGATAGCCCCTTTATAAGACTGCGATGAGGAAGAATTTCTTCACTAAGAAGATAATAAATTTGTGTAATTCTTTACCACAAATAGCTGTAGATGTTGAGTCATTAATTATATTCAAGGCTGAGATAGATTAATTTTTTAATTAGTAAGGGAATTGAGAGTTATGGGGAAAAGGCAGGAAAATGGCGTTGATCATCATTAGATCAACCATGGATCTAATTGAATGGCAGAGTAGACTCAATGGGCCAAATGGCCTATTACAGCTCTTACATCTTATGGTCTAATGGTCTCCTTGCAAGTGAAGCATCAATTTACTTGTGCTTCTTTTATTTTGTTGCTCAGTATCTGATGCTCACAATGTACTGTCTTCCATATTCAGGAAAACAAACAGAGATTGGGTGATCATTTTGTGAAGTCAGCCTAAGTACATGTTGCCAAGCTTCCATTTGTTTTCTATTTTAATTCACTAATTTGCTCTCTTTGTCACATTTCTGACCTTTGCTTGCTTCCATGTTTCAGTGCAGCTCAATGCAAGGCTGGTGAACAGAAATTGTGAACGCATTCCTTCCCTTTCTTTCAGCTTTGCCTGTTACATTCTGTGTCACCCTCTCTCGCCTCCCCACCCCAGTGGGACTGTCTGTCTTTTCCAGCCTGGCAGTTAGACACACCATTGTTCTGCCAGTCTCACATTCTGATCACCTAGTCTGAACTATCAACATGCTTTCTTCACCTGCATTCCAACCCCACTCCTTCCCATTATTATATAAATGCTGCCCCCTCCACACTTCACTTCAGCTCTGATGAAGAGTCATCTAGACTCGAAACATTAGCTTGCTTTCTCTCCATGGTTATTGCCTGACCTGCTGTGAATTCCAGCACTTTTTGTTTTCAGTGGCGAACAGAACTTCACCCTCCAATCAGACGCTTTTGCACCAGTGTGAACTCAACGTTGAGTTCAACAGTTTCAGGCCGTGAAACTCTTTTCCATTTTGATTTTGATTTTGATTTTTTTGCACTATATGCCAGTCTGAATAATGTTTTACATGTTGTTACTTTCAGATGGAACTGTTCATTCTACCATTCATGCTCATTTCAGCCAAATGCCTGTTCTTTTACTGCAACCACGACCAATCCTATTGCTTTTTTCTTCGATTATGCAGTTATCATTTAATCTCTCCCATCCTGTGCCCCATTCCAGGTTTTTTTGCTTTCTTTCTGTTCCATCTCCTAATTTGTCACCTCCCCTCTTGCCACCCCCAGAGAAACGTTACCTTCTTTCCTGATACTACTTTGGTCACCAGAGCATGCAGTGCAGTGTCAGTAAAGCAGAGAGCCTCTTCCTTCCAGCAGATAAATTTTCTAGTCTTGAAAAATAATTTTCTGCCAGCTAGAGAGACCATGGACAGGTTGTAGGGGAGAGAAGCAATGCTGGGCCCACACAGGCCAACACAGATCAGGTGGGCCAGTGAAAATAATGATGTTCCAAGTATCAACATGGTTGTGAATTGCAAATCCCCCACCAAAACACTTCGACGTTAATCAATTCCTACCCCTTTATAAGTAGCTAACCCTAAGCTTAATTTGACCAATTTCTCCCTTTTCTGTGACCACCCAACTTTTATTCATGGATTCCATATAAAGAGAAATCATAAATGCTTTCTTATCCTCAGTGTTTTCTCCTTCCTTTTAAAGTAGCTGTCTTCAAATGGGCCTCAAAAATCTGCTTTCAACATCCTCATTCTTACTAGCTGTGATCACAACATCAATTTCTGTCCTGATGTAATGTCTTTCAATGTATTGTTGTTTCACAAATCTATGTCCATCTCTCTGGTATTTCAATGCTCCTGCATTGAGGCTGTGACTGTGATCTCTGTGCATGAATCCCCTTATCCTCTTTCACCTATCAGCAGCATTTTACACTGTCAGTTGCATCCTCCTCCAAAGCCATTTGCTGACATCTCAATTATTCACATTTCCTTTCTTATCTATCCCATCATTGTCATAGAACCTTCAACAGGGGTTCTCTTCCTGACCTTCCTCTATCATCTTGACTCTCTCTTCTTCACTTGTATTCCTGCCCTTGAGAACAGCATCTGTAGAAATGACTCTGGCCTTTTGTTTGGTGATCCTTTCCATGAACCTTTCCCCTCACTGCCACTGTACACCCATCCAAATATCTCACCATTTTATCTGTTGGCAGCTCTGTCTTTAGCCACTTATGCCTCACACTCTGAAATTTTCTTCTGGTTTCTTAGCACCTCTCCATTTCATTCTCTAATAGGGTCAAAGTCATACAGCACGGAGACAGACCCTTCGGTCCAAACTGTCCATGCCCACCATAATCGCAAACTGAGGTAATCCCACCTGCATGCAGTTGTTCCATATCACTCCAAACATTTCTTATTCATGCATTTTTCTAAATGTCTTTTAAACATTGTAACTCTACCCACATCCACCACTTCCTCTGGAGGTTCATTCCACATACAAACCAATCTCTGTGTAAAAAAATCCCCCTCATGTCTTTTTTAAATTTTTCTTTTAATTTTTTTTATTAAAAGCTACAACATTGAACTAGTTTCTGATTATAATCTCTAACAACACCTTTCTTGATTATAATCTTTAATAATTCGTACTTTGGTTAGGAACCCATTTATTTCAAAATATGCTGCTGTGTAACTGTTTTGAATGTTTCTTGACATGATAGTATTGAATGGAATTCAGTTCATTGTTGTGCACAGCATGTTGACTGTTCCTGAAGAGGTCCAACTGTTCTGAATTCTTTTCTCCATTCGATAAAGCAATAAATAACATACTTTGCAGTTGAACTGTAAATTCTTCAGACCCACTCAACCTTAGCACCGAGAAAGATTTATTCAGTAAAATATTGACAAAGCTTTTGAACATGTAATTTTCATACTAAACTGAATGTGTGGATTTGTCAATAAAGTTGGGAGCAGCATGTAGGATGGGGGAAACATAGTTAGTTTCCTGAACTTCCTCAGGGATCGTTTTTATAAGAGCAAAGTTGGGGAAAACAACACAATCGGTTTTACATAGGGAGGGTCAAGTAAACAGTTCCAGTGAAATGGGATATCTTGTCAGCAGTGCTGAAGGGGATGTCTTGTAATTCAGAAAT
Organism: Rhincodon typus; assembly: GCF_021869965.1. Taxonomy (NCBI): domain Eukaryota; kingdom Metazoa; phylum Chordata; class Chondrichthyes; order Orectolobiformes; family Rhincodontidae; genus Rhincodon; species Rhincodon typus. Next base: position 99,911,279 of record NC_063337.1, read on the forward strand.
GAATTCAGTATCTGTGATCTTCTTTTATTACAGAATTACTCCTGCAGGTCATAAAAATAATTTTTGAAAATAAAAACAGAAAAAAAAAGCTAAAGGAGCATTTTAATGAAGTTCACCTACAATCTTGCAAAATTTAGACTGTAGAATGAAAAATAAACAATATTCCAATTATGAAATTACCCTGAGATCGTAGGAACTGCAGATGCTGGAGAATCTGAGATAACAAGGTGTAGAGCTGGATGAACAGCAGCATCAGAGGAGCTTGCTGCCTTCTGGGAGGTGGCAATTCTGTGAGAAATCAGGCTTGAGGTCCTTTGGTAATTATAATGATTCAAACTTGCGGAGCAACTGATTGATGTCTCTTCTCACCTTTCTTCAAATATTCCACCTTGTTCAATGTACAGTAAAAACAAGGCAACTTGTGCATAAAAGTTTGAAAACAGGTTCCAAAAGATTAAAGAACAACTTCTTCCCCACTGTTATCACATTTATTAATCGACTTCTCATATATGAGAGTTGATCTTTCTTTGCACCTTCACTGTAGCTGTAACACTATATTCTGTTCTATTACGCTGATGTACTGATGATGAAACACAAAACAATATTTTTCACTCTATCTAGGTATATGTGACAATAATAAATCATATCAACTTGCTCTGCAACTGTCCTATGTGAACTGTTCAAGGACTGCTGGAGCACAACAATTTGGAAAATCGCCCATGCGTGACCTTCACACAACAACGGCCAATGACCAACCCAGTCAATTTTTAATCAGCAACAAAATGATGCAAGGAGTTGATAACAGTGTAAAGCAGTGGCTCTTACTTAGTAATAAACTGCTCACTAATGCTCAACTGGGTTATGCCAGGGCCACTTAGTTCTTGACTTCGTTACTGCTTTGGTCCAAACATGAACAAAAGAGCTGAACTCAATAGGCGTTGCAAGGGTAACAATTCTTAATCTCAGTGCAGTGTTTAGCTGAGTTTGGAATCAATAAGCCCTAGGAAAACTGGACTTACTTGGAGTCAAGGGGAAACTATTCCATGGTTGGAGTCCAACCTAGCACAAGGAAGAAGGTTGTGATTGATATAGGTCCATCATCTCAGTCCCAGGATTTTACTGCAAGAATGCCTCAGGGTAGTGTCTGGGCCCAACCATATTTAGCTGCTTCATCAATGACCCTCCCACCATCATAAAGTCAGAAGTGAGGATGTTCGCTGATAATTATTTAGTACCATTCATGACTTGCCCTTTACAAAAGGCATTCCATGTCCACAACAAGAAATGGAAAGCATTCAGGACTGGGCTGGTAAGTAGAATATTGTATTTGCCACACACATCCTGGCGATTACTGTGGACCAGAAATTAAACTGGACTAAACATAAATATTATAGTTGCTAGAGCAGGTGAAAAGCTGTTAATTCTGCAGCAAGTGACTTGCTGCTTGGCTCCCCAAAGCCTGTCAAATTCCTTCTGGGCAAAAGTCTTGGAAGTGTGATAGAATACTCCCCAGTTTTCTGGATGGCTTCAACAACACTCAACAAACTCAAATGCATTTAGGAGAAAGCAACCTGGTGGGAACGTTAACTCCCAGCAATGCAGAGTGACAGCCATGTGTACCATCTCCAGGATGTGCTGGAGCAACTTACCAAGGCTCTTTTAACAACATCTTCTAAACCCATGACCTCTACCACTTATAAGGACAAGGAGAGCAGATACATGGCAGCACTACCATTGTGCAGGTTCCCTTCCATATCACACAGCTTCCTGATTTAGAACTCTACTGCCTTCTTTCATCGTCGCTGGTTTGATATCTTGGTTTGAAATCCATGAGCTGCAGCACTTCAAGAAGGCAGTTCACCAACATCTTCTCCAAGGCTGTTAGGGACGAACAATATGCTGTCTAACCAAGATCCCTTAAACAAAAGGTTGTGAAACAATAATGCTGCCCCAGCAGATTACTTCACCTATATTTTTAGCATTTTTGAGGCCAGCCATATTTTAAATAAAACATATAATATTGCCTGAAAACATTATTTGGATCAAATATTTTGATTAAATAACTTAGATGAACATGGATCGTTCAACTCAGACAAGCTATTTCTTTGTTGGTGTCATTTTCTAAGAGCCTGAAATGAAAATAAACATCTCGGGTGAATTTTAAACTGAATTACACAAAAGCTTGACAAAGATTTTCTTGTGACTAATGTGTCATCACACTCTTCCCCGGAGAAAAGTATGAAACGGGTGATTGGATTTGCAGGTTGATTAACAATCTGTCAGGTGGTGATGTGCAAGTTGCATGGTTGTAAATAATCTTCATACTGATGAGGCGGTTAGTGCAAAGCAAAGAAAGGTTCTTATAAGTTCTACAGTGTAATGAGAAGGCTAAGAGTCTATTAGATTTTAACACAGAATACCATGGATTTGTACTCTGTTTTCTAATGCAGAGGCAGGAATCTTACTACTGAACCAAATGTTTGATTCTTCAAGTGCATGGCTTGCCCAGAAAATGGAAAAGTATCACACAGATGTAGCAGGTCCTTGTTTTTTCCAAGTAAGAGCGTTTGATGCTTCATTGAAATAAAGTGGAGGGAGAATTACCTTACATCAGGCAAGGGTTGTGCACTGAGTTAACCATTAGCCTAACTGCATTTCTGATTACCAAATGGAACAAGAATTATAAATGCCTTTAATGGGTTTGTGATCTTAACACTCATATGCATAACTATGTGTCCTTTAAGATAGTAAGAACTGCCGATGCTGAAGTCTGAGATAACACAGTGTAGAGCTGGAGGAACACAGCAGGCCAGGCAGCATCAGAGGAGCAGGAAAGCTGATGCTTCAGGTCGGGACCCTTCTTCAGAAAATATGAAGAAGGGTCCCGACCCGAAAAGTCAACTATCCTGCTCCTCTGATGCTGCCTGGCCCGCTGTGTTCCTCCAGCTCCGCACTGTGTCATCTCAGACTCCAGCATTGGCAATTCTTACTGTCTCTGAGTGATGCTTATGTGTCCTTTAACCTGTGTTTGTTGTTAGCAAGTAGATTTATTTGTTGTGTATGGGTGTTTTAACTCATTGTTTTGTGAACAACAGTAGATTATTGTTGTGTAAATATACACATACAAAGTAAATGTAACTATTGTTTTTATGTTCATGGCTTTCTATTAAAATTCATGTATGGGATATAAGTCAAATGCCTTAGACAGACATTTAGTGAATTTTATCAGACAACTTAGATTTAAACTAAGCCGTCCATAACTTGATGCTGTTTCAAGGGAAAGATGGAAGGTTATTAAATGTAGGCACGAATATAGACGAGGTTACAATCAAACCAGCTATGATCTTATTGAATGGTGGAGCAAACTCAGGGGCCTCAATGATCTATTCCTACACCTGATTCAGATGTTTATAATTTGTAAATAAAAACTGACCAAAGGGTCCCATTCACTTTGACATTTCCACGCAGAATTTTTCTCAACTATCCTTGTTGTCAATTTTGTTGTGTATTCACCAGTTCATTGTCTATTTTGTATACTTGACTGTGTTTTTTTTTCCTCAGAGCAATGCAGAAATGTTACCAGTTTCTAAAGGCTACTGTAGATTTATTTACAGGGCCTTAAAACATGTCTATTATCACGACATGTCTGCACCACGCTCCTCAGTTCCAGCTTCGAGGTCTTTTTGTGTGTCTGTTTATTTTATCACCAAGTCTTCACCTTGGCTTCACCAATGAAGCACAGCAATTGTGCATCATTCACCCAACCGTCTTAATTGAAACAGACTAATTCAACTTCTGAATAACATGGGGTGAACTGGAATATCCTTTAAATCCAATTTACAATTGGCAATGAGGACAGTAAGTCTCAGATTAATGATGAACCTGCAAAAGAAAAATATATGCTGATGCTGAAAACCTGAAACAAAAAAACAGAAAATGCTGAAAACATTTTATTGTTCAGGCAGCACTGGTGGTGACCAAAACAGAGTTAAAGTTTCAGATTGATTACATTTCATTAGAAATTAAGAGAGTTTTAAAACCTCAGTCTTTCTGAATTTGGTTGTGGAAGCAATTGGAAAGTTGGTTATTAATAATACTCATGAATGTTATAGAACCAGTTTAAATTGAACTTTAATGCAAAATCTCAAAACGTATCTTTCATGAGTGTGTCTTACAGTATAGTTTTTAATGGTCTGATTGATAGCAATACGAACAATATCACATTGGTCAATGCCTGATATGTTGGTTGAAGTGATGATGTTTTAATCTGTGACAGTGCACATTGTGGCCAGATTTCAGTCACCAAAGTAAAGCAGGGAATGGCTATAGGGTAACAAGGACTATCCATTAACCATTGGCAAATGGCACCAAAGTGCAACCAAGCACATAAGTTGCAGGTATATAATGAAACATTTGCTGCCACATGACATTTGACTGATCAGATGCTTAGACAGATATCTCCACTCATTAGACTGCCCTGAAGTATCCTTGCAACTCTCTCCAGAGCACATTGCTAGACTCATATCAGTCTGCCACAGAGTCCAAACCTCAACATTGTAATGACATTTGACAAGGAAACAGTAGAGCAAGGAAAGTCTATAATTACTAAAATGACTATGAAAGCTGTAACTTGGTTTAAGAGTGTTTGAAAATTATTTTTTAAGAGATTGTGTTAAGGGATTAATTGTAATTTTCTTAAATAATAAGAAATGCTGGTTCATTTCACCTGGTAATCCTTGACCTGGAAGCAACTACTGACAGGAAAGATAATAAGCCAAAAAAGATGCACAGAAGAAACAAAGGAATGTTGCAAGACAAAGAGGAGCCAGAAGATGATTTCTACGATAAATGTGTGAATGAGACCTGACACTCGAAAGCCTGGAAGAGTCTTTGAATAGCTTAGAAACACTGAAGAGATTTTGTGTTTCCAGGAGAGGTAACCAATCTGTGAACCTAGGAGATATTGGTTTGTTGGTTGAAAGGAACTCTGCAAAGCTGCACTATCAGGATTGACATGACCTAAGTGAGTTTGTAGAGACGTGCCTGATAAATGATAGTCTTATCCATGAAGCTTGGGAAAATCATTGTTGGGTGGGACTTCTGAACTACCTTACATGGATAAAGAACAGTATCTTGTGGAACTGTTGTACCTACATAATGTCATACATGCTGAAATAGAATGTTTTTGGTTGTGTAAGAAGAATCTTTGTTGCCTGGATATTTAAAGTGAAAGATACCTTTGAATTCAAAGTATTCTTGTCTCTTAATTCACTTTAAGTTATATTGCTTCTGATTAGCTTCAAACTAAAAGTTAAAAGGTAAAACGCTTTCAGTAATTTCTTCATTTGGGAGACATTCAATAAATTTTCTAGGTGGTGAGGCAAATTTCTTGCTATGCAGTTCCAAATTGCCGATTAAAGGGGATTTATAGTTTGTTAAGTACCTGATTTGTGTTGCAACTTCTCTCATTAATATTCAGCTTCCCAACTTATCAGATGTGTGAAATAAGCTACACGTCAATGATTACTGATATAGACATCAGAGTGGCAACTTCAGATCACAGTTGGATGCAAGGAGCGCCCATGGCGCTCAGTACCAAATAGTATCTCGGGACATGCTCCATGGGCACCGGTCACAAATACCCCTTCTCCACAGACATGGGCACAGACATTTGCCAATCCCTCAAGTCGTTTTGTGCCATTTCTGTTAGCATATTACTTTAGCCAGACCTAAAATCTGTGAGTATGGCCACAACATGTGCCAGCTGCCTGTGCCATATTTATTCAACCAACAGGTCCTATTGGAAGATGGGTGGGGTCCAAGTCTCAGTCCAGCCAGGGGGCACTGCTGTCTGATACTGTCAGTCGTAAACACAGTCCACATGCCATCCACGGGCTTGTCCATGGTCAGCCATCCACTTGGACTGTTCACATTCTCGGCAACTGTTCAACTAAGGCCTGGGAGTGGAACTGATATGACAGAAAAGATGAAGTTATGAATGAACTCCAGTTATTAAGAGATTTTTTGCATATCTTACAGTTAGTACAGGGTTCATTGGTTCTGCACAGTGTGTGTAGTAGAAATGGAAATATCATAGCTTGGCATGGAAAGTACAGCGGCTCATGAGATGGGATGAAGGGGCACAGCTTGCTATTGGTGGTATGAGGAGCTATGGTGAGTTGTTAGGGGCAGCAAGTGGCATGATTTAGTACGGGCTGAAGATGTGAATTATACGGGATGGAATGGAGTTTAAGGAGTGAGGGCTAAGGGGCTTTTTTAAAGTCAGAGTCACAGTCAAAGAACTTAAAGCAAGAAAGCAGTCCTTCAGGCATTGTGTTTGTGATGGCCATCTAGCACTTATGAACTCAAGTCCCAATCCAAAACTTGTAGCCTTGTATGCTACATAATTTCTAATGTCCATCTAAATATTGTGATGGTTCCCAACTTTACCATCATTTCAGGCAATGAGCTTTAGATAGCTACCTCCCTCTGGATGTAGAAGTTCTTCCTTAAATCCCCTATAAACCTCTTGCCCCTTATCTTAAATCTTTGCCTCAGGTTATTGACCCCGCTTCCTTATTGATTTGATTTTAACTGGAATAAAGAATTAAATCATGGGGGCCTCTACTCCTGATATCACCAGTGGCTAAATGTGAGCTCTTGGGTTAGGTGCTAAGCCCTATTCCTCTTGCCACTTGCTCCCAAAATGAAAATCACCCATTCTCTGGCACTTTCTCCCGAAGCACACATGCCGAAAGGGAAATTTCTCAGCTCCTAACATCCACCTTTGGGATGAAATTCCAGCCCCATGACTTTCTTAGAACTTTGCAAAGTCATCTCTGGGATATTGCTGTAACAATTGCTAATACTGCTATGTCAGAACTGTAAACTAAAGCAATGCATGGTTTCTTCTAGAATTCAACTTCAGGGCAACTTGACCCAAATAAAAGCTCTTCTTTTGTGGATTGGCATGAGTCATTACTACGTGTAACATAGTTGCTCTTACTTTGGACACTAAATAACAATAACCCAGTTGTTTAGAATACAGATTTTTAGCTCCTCAAAGAAAAATGTGTTTATTGCTGCTTGTCAAATATTAAATTATATTCAGCTCCTTAAATTACCATTTTCATAATATATATGCCAAACTACTTCAGTCCCACTAGGCCGCCCAGCTGCCATATTTTCTCGGTACGTTTGTAATAACTCCAAATTCATATCCACCATACTTAAGGAAGCAAAGAGTCTTGGTTTTGTCCATGAAAGAAGTCCACTGTGAATGTGACAGTCGTTGTAAATTTGGCTGCACACTTACAGTAAGGTGATTATAATGAGGTCAACCAGTTGGACCTCAGAGAATATGTCGTGTTTCCTATTTGATTATTGGACCACCCCACATGCAGCTACAGAAATATCTCCAGCAGAGTCGCTAAGAAGTCTGCACCAGGTTAAACCTGATCTGCCCAGACCTGGTGTGGGGGATTGGGGGGAAGTGAAATGGCATCAGGAATGCCACATGACTCCTCTAAGCAAGAGAGACAATTTACTTCAGGAGACAAAGTTTGGTGCTGAAGCCATGGAAATGGGCTTGCGTGGGTATGACGCATGGTTGTGGTGAGGTCAGGTCTTGTGATGTACTCCCTTGAAGTTTGGGTAGGTGAGGCGGCCCTGAACAAACACATGGACCACATGAAAGCTGCAAACTCATAAATGGGACAGGAGTAAAACATACACGGCCCCTCAGAACAGCCGGAAAGGCTATTGGAACGCGTGGGTTCTCCCCCTCCATCTAATAAAGAAGAAACCTCGGAGTCTGAGATGGAAGTGGTGGATGTGGCAGCTTCAATGCCTTTACCGTACGGAGAAGAGGATGAATTTCTTCCAAGACGCTCCAGGCACAAGAGGCAGGCTACCATCCAGTACACGCTGCCTGTATCTGAGGCTGAGTCGGAGGAACCAGATCTGGTGCGGAAGCGCCCGAGGAGGGAAAAGGTCTATGGTACATCCCCGGGCTTAGAGGGGAAGGGATGTAGTGATTGTAATGAGGTCAGCAAGGTGGACCTCATAGAGTATGAGCTCCCCAATTGGGACTGTTAACCTGGTCTCATCAGGGAGCCCTGGCTGGCAGATATAAACAGGAGCGTCAGAGGTTCTGGTCACTCTGAGAGGTGGCTCTGACAGAGTTGAACCAGCGTCAAGTACTATGTGTGTATAAATAAAGGGTGACGTGTTGAAGGGATACTGTTGTCTATAGAGTTATTTCAGTGCTGTTATTAGAAACATTGTGCACCCATTCTGAACAGTGGGTGAGACAGCACAAAGAGTTCAAACTGATTTTCTTCCAGGACAGTAGAATTAAATACTGACATCAAATAACTTTCCTCCTTCCCCACACCACCCTACATTCCACCACAAAATTTAATGCAGAGTGTCTGTATTCCAGCTACTTTGTGTTGCCCATTTGAGTAACATGTAGTTGCCTTTCGCAATGAGAGATTGCATCCTTCGTATTCAAGTTATTAAGAGTACCTGTTCATTGTCATGGAGCATTGCTATACTAGATAATGCAGTTAGCCTCTAGATTTTTATTCATTCTGGTTGTAATCATTTGAGTGAATGGTGTGAACAAATTAGATTCACTCAAGGCAGGTTTAACTTCCAGATTAAACCTTGCAGCCATTCAATTGAGATAACAAGGTATAGAGCTGGATGAACATAGCAGGCCAAGCAGCATCAGAGGAGCAGGAAAGCTGACGTTTCAGGCTTAGACCCTTCTTCAGAAAATGCCATTCAATTGATCCCTTTTCTACTTGAAAGCTGGCCTATTTTCACAAACCTGTGCATTAGCACCCTGGCTAAAGACAAAGTAACTGCAGATGCTGAAATCCAAGATAGACAAACAGGAGGCTGGAAGAACACAGCAAGCCAGGCAGCATCTGGAGGAAAGGATAAGTCAATTTTTTGAGTATTACCCTTCCTCAGGATTAGATGTAGGGGTAGGGGGAACTGCAGATAAAAGGGAGTGCAGGGAGGGGGTAGCAGAATGGTAGTGATAGGGGGACACCGGTAGTAGGTACAACCTGGTTCGTTGATTGGGAGGGATGAATCTGGTACACCCTGGCACCTGCATTACTGAAGGGATGACAAGTACGTGCACCTTAAAATTATCATTCTTCATAAGAAACAGAAAGTATATCAAGGAGGTATTGTTAAGTGATCTTCAGCTCCTGAAAATTCTTAAGCACAAAAGACAATGACAATTTTAACAGTGGTAATTCTGTATTTGTGAATGTACCTATCAGTTAGTCATGTTTCGACATAATGCATAAGTATGGCAGATAATTGCCTACTCTCTCAATTGAAATTAGTAGCCTCTTGATGCTAGTTCTTAGTATTATGGTTAGCTTTCAGCATGCAACATTTAACATTAAATCTTGGGTAGCACAGCAGTCATCAAAGTCATCTTTAATTTATTACCATGGATGTCTTATAAAAAAGCCATTTAAGATTTTTCTGTTAATTAATATTCAAGCTCCAACCCTACATGAAGCAAAAATTAAGGGAATAAAATGTAAAAGTTATGGAAAAATCTGCAAGGTATCTGGGTAACATTTTATCCAGTTCATTTGAGGAACCTGTTACTGTCAGAGCCACTAATAAATTGTCTTGATTTGTTTTACATTATGTCAGCTTGGTTCTGTGTCCAACAGCCATGCTTAGAATGTGACTGTGTTATTGATGTGGATAGTATGTGGCTGAGGCAGTGTTGGCAGTTCCAGGGTAAATTTCTACAAGGATGCTCTCAACTGCGGACAAATCAGTGGGACTGGATGAGAATTCAACACTAATATCTTTTGAATGGGAAGCTAAATCAAGGCCTTTGGCTAGATTTTCACAGGGTTGTGACAATTTTAGAGCTATTTAAAAGTAGTTTGAAGAGGAGTCTTACTTTGCAATTCCTGTACAATTTACAACAGCAGCATTGTTTTCAGCATGGGATAAGGCTGTGGGGAGCAAGCCCATGTCCTGGACTCCTGACCTAACCACTTGTGAGGATAGACATTTCCTAGCTCCGTATATTTTTAATGGAACCAGGTAATTATTTTCATGACCCATGTTTCATGAATGTTCAGAGAAATTATGAACTATAGTCTGGATTCAGGAAACCTTTTAAAGGCAAATGCAAAATGTCTTGTCCACACCCTTTGAGATTTCCCATATATCCTCATATCCTCCATGTCAACTCAATGCTACCATTTTCCCCCAGCTAGTCCCTATGGCCCATGTGCTCAATGTCAAATCATGTCATTTACATTTCTTTTCAACCAGCATGAATTATGCACATAACTAATAAACTAGTTAATAACAATGTTTGAGAAGAAAATGTCCTTTTTGAAATTAAGTTGGAAAGAAAGCTGCAAAGCTATAGGACTGCCAATCAGGTAGATCATTCAAGCGTCAATTTTAGGAGCTTCAAATTCTTCAAATTGCCCCAAAATAAACAATGAGAAATTGACCAAGAAAATGACAGAAACAATTACAACTGCTTAAAGATGTCAATCAAGCAAAGTGAACAGTACTTTGAGCAGCACAGGCTCAGTGGTTAGCATTGTTGCCTCACAGCATCAGGGACATGGGTTCGATTCCAGCCTCAGGCAACTATCTGTGTGGAGTTTGTACATTCTCCCTGTGTCTGTGTTGGTTTCCTCCTGGTGCTCTAGTTTCCTCCCAGAGTCTAAAGCTGTGCAGGTTAGGTGGTTTGGCCATGCTAAATTGCCAAGTGTGCAGGGTAGGTGGGTTAGCCATGGGAAATGCAGGGTTATAGGGATGGGGTGGGTCTGGGTAGGATGCTCTGTGGCAGGTTGGTGTGGACTCGATGGACTGAATGACCTGCTTCCACACAGTAGGGATCTAAGTCCAAACAGGATGCCTGCTGAGCTCAGGTTTTTGTTGATTTGGCTGTTAGCTGAGCATGCACAATGAGGACAAGTGGAAACCCAAATCTCACCATCATGAGGTGTGGCCAGGGAGCAGAGATTGGCAGAGTTGGTATGAAGAGTATTTCAGACCGTGGCAGTGGCTGAGGAGAGTGGGATGAATTGGCATTAAGTTGACACAGAGGATATGATAGGCCAATTAGGTGGGTGGGGTTGAAGAAGTTTGAGGGGTCTGGGATTAGCTGTATGCATTATAATTGAGATGAAGTTCCAGAGAATTAAAGCAACTTTTACACCTCAGCACTCATCTGTCTTCATAGCCACCTACGATCTACTTCCCAGGAATTTTCTGACGTGGCCTAATTGCCCCGGTAGCAAAAATCCAGTCCTATTTCTCAGCTACTTAATTTGATACTGCAAAACTCCAGCATGATTTATTTCCAAAAGAGGAAGAGCTGCTAATTCTGCAGTCCCTTCTATTCCACTATTCTCTGCCAGTTGACCAAGGAACAACAACGAACAGAGCCTGAAGAAGCAAATCATGTGCGGTCAAATAGGCTAAAACAGAGAATTTTCAGGGAGATTAAAGTGCTGGAATAAGCAATGGGCAAAATGCTTGTAAGGAAACAAAACCTTTGATCAGCCATGATCCAATGGTGGATCAGAATTGATGATCTGAATGGCCGAATTCTGCTCCAATGTCTTATGGACATGGTTCGCTAAAAATAACTGACTGGAACAGTTTGGATCTTGGGCCTTTCATGAAATTCCTGTAATTCTGATCCAGCTGTAAAACAAAGATCAGTTATACTGCAAGGGAACAGCTATCTAGAGTCTCCAACATGATACACAGCACAATTCTGGCCTTTGGCTACGGTCTATAACTAATTCCTGTCTGTGATACACCCTTTATTAGCTGCATATATTTTCAGACAAGAACTGTCTGTGTTTACAAAATATTTTCACAAAAAAAAATACCTACCTAGTTCAAGTCAACAAATAAACTCAAGTTAGATGCAATGCTAAAAGTTTGAGGGCAAGTAGACTAATTGTATTTCTTAACAGATATGGTCTAGTTGTCAAGAAAGAAAAAGTTTAATTTGTGCAAAAGTATTTCAGCTATAAAGATTGACTGTGCCTGAGGGATGAAGTTTGGTAACATAAATCATTGGTATCTGTTTGGAAAATTGTTGTCTGCAAAAATAATGACCCTCTCGTTAACTTCATGGCTAGGATTTATCTGGCATACGCAAAGTCATGGGTTCCAATCTCATGTGGGAAGGCAGTACTACAATAGCAATAATCATCATGGTGATGGTCAATTAAGAATTAGCTTCCAGCCCTACTGTCTATTTGTGCATAGACATCAAAATTTTCAATGTGCCAGCACAATCTGAAAGTATCTTGGAAATGCCACTGATAGTAGATTGCCAAGGCTGAGTGTGAAACGAGGGAGCACATTCATCTTGAGGTACTGTTTAAAGGAAGGCAAGAAACTATTTTCCCGCACTGGCACCAGGTAAGCAGGCTCAGGTGACCGGAGAGGGGCTTGTCCAATGGCAGTGCTGCATTGGGAAGAGATTGAGGGAGTTTATTTTTGACACAGCAACTGTTCGGCACCTGGAACGCACTGCCCCTGAGAATGGCAGAAACAATGACAATGAATGATTTCATAAGGAAATTGGATTGGTATTTGAAACAAATACAGTTGCAATGCTACAGGGAAGGACTGTAAGAATGAGTTTCACGAGGTTGTTCCACAGTGAGCTAGCATGAGCTAGATGCAATGTTAAGTCTTCTTTGCTTTAAGTTACTCCATGAACACGTATGTGAATGTGATGTTAGGTGTTATGGGGGTTACCATACTTGCTGCGCAACTGATAATGTGACTTCCTATATTTTAATTGCTCCATCAGTCATCCTCGTATGACATGATATACCTTCCCCCAGTCACTCCCCATTTTCCGAATCACTTCCCACACCTCCCTTTTAAATATGCCATAGCCCAACATTCACATGGTCTTCACTGACGAGCTAGTTGAGGAACCCCAGCAAGTGTTTATCCCCTACCATTAATGAAATATAATGGATAATATTAGATGGATCTTAGGCAAAATACCGTGGACGCTGGAAATGTTAAACAAATGGAGACAATGCTGGAGGAATTCAGCAGGTCTAGCAGCATGTATGTTTCGAGTTTGGTATGACTCTATTTCAAATCACTGAAGAGTAATAACAGACTCAAAATGTTAACTCTGTTTCTCTCTCCCCTAATGTTGCCTGACCGAGTGGATCTGAGGCATGTGCTCACATTCCAGCCCTAAGCCAATTTCTCACTTGTCAGATAATCGCATAATAAATAAGACAAGCTATAAATTATGCCTTTAACATCCAGAACCTGCATGGGCAGAACTTAACCATAAAGAAACAATTCAGTAACCAATGTTTATTGAACATTATCTCTTGTAAGCAGAGAGGGCTAGAAACAATAACTTAGCACTTTAACACCTTCACTCAACAAATGACCTTAGCCATGTATCTGAAAGTAATTGAGCAATACTAAAAGGACAGTGAACCATTAACAAAGCTTCAAAAAACCAGCCAAACAACAGCAACAGAAAATGGATTCAGACTAAAATTATTCATTGTGATGCTAAACATGATACTTGAGAATATTTTATGTTAGTGTCGAAAATTTTTAGGAGTTCTGGAAAAGAGTTGAGGACAAATTACTTTTGATGGTCAGTCATAATCAGAGATCCTTCAGTTATTCTCAACATGTTAAGTACATTCTCAAAAGAACAAGGAAGAACTAAAGAAAAAAAAACAGAAGTTGCTGGAAAAGCTCAGCAGGTCTGGCAGCATCTTTGGAGAAAAAATCAAAGTTAATGTTTCGGGTCCGGTGACCCTCCCTCAGAAGAGCTTTTTTTACCCACTTGCAATCTTTTTAGGATGTAGAATCTCTTATCAGAAACAATGATAGCAATAGATTTCATCAAATCTTTTAAAGATTGATGAATGTGTATGAATATTTGAAAAACAGGACTTTAAACAGGTTTAAAGATAATCCTGTGGAATCACACTGTAAAACACCAAGTAAATAGATGATACAGGTCCCTTATGTGGACGCAAAACATCCCAATTTGGAAGATGATCACAGAAGTTATCCCATGTGCTGTATTTGTTTCCTTTAAACAAAATTACTATAACATATCGTATGGTCATCACAGGGACATTTTTTTAATCTTGCTTTGTGTAAATTGGCTCCCATATTTCTTACATTACAACATAACCATATTTCAAAAGTACTTCATTGGATGCAAAGTGCCATGGGATATCTCATGGTTCAAAAATGAGAGCCACCAAGTCTGGGAAAGCTGCCACCATCAATGGCATCTACCCAGAATTCCTTAAGAACAAGGACTCAAACAGATGCATTTGGTTTGCCAAAATCAGGGCCAACATGCTTGTCACTGGGATAACCCTTGAAGCTGAAATAACTCCAACTTCATTCCAAACTGAGAAGACCAGCCAATAATCCTAAAAGCTACCCCTTATTTCCCGATTGATTGTGTGCTGATTAATCTAATTTTGGAATGTCAGCTGAGCTATTGGTCTGTTCAAGCAATAACTGGTTGATTATGTATTGAGGGACTTCACCCTTGAGTGTTGAAAGTGATGTTTACAGAGATAATGGATGCATTGATGACCATATATCAATGTTCTCTTATTTCTACAACATTGGAATGTTGTAAACGTAACAATCTGCAGCCAATGTTTTAGACAGGAGGGACAGAAAATAGGGGACCATATGTCTGACATCAATATTACGGAAAAGCACTCGAATCTATTACAAAGATGTGATTACCGAATATTTTAAAAAATAATTATCTGATTCAACAACATCAACATGGATTTATGAAGGGGAAGTCGTGTTGACAAATTTACAAGAGTTTTTTGAAGGTGTTATAATAGAGTTGATTAAAGGGGAACAGTGTATGTTGTCTATTTGGATTTTCAGAAGGCTTTTTGATAAAGTCCCAGGCAAGAAGTTAACAAACAAAGTTAAAGCACATAGGTTTATGGGTACTAGCCATGGAAGTAGGAGAAAGCATAGAGTAGTGATTCTGAAAAGATCATCACTTAAGCAATAGTTGTTCACAATTTATAGCAATGATTTGGATATAGGGGGCAATTGTAACATTTCTAAGTTTGCGGATGATGCGAAACCCGATGTGATTGTCAGTTTTGAGAAGCATATAAAGAGGCTTCAAGAGAATTTAAACAGATTGAGTGAACAGGCAAGATTGTGTCTGATGCAATGTAATAGAGATAAATGTAAGGTTATCCATGTTAGTAGGAGGAACAAGATGCAAAGTATTTCTTAAATAGTGAGAGATTGGAAAGTGTTGAAAGTGACTCACTGCAAGCTAACATGCAATTGCAGCAAGCAGTTTAGAGGCAAACAGTATCATTGACATTATCACCAGAGGATTTAAGATCAGGGGCAAAGAAGTCTTCATCAATTATATAGAACATTGCTGAGAGACCATCTGGAGTATAGAGTGCAGTTCTGGTTGAAATAACTCCACAGGGGCTGCTACCCCTTCGCCAAGTCACCCTTTATTTATATGTGCATAGTACTTGGCACTGGTTCAGCTTACTCAGAGCCAGCTCTCAGAGTGAGTAGAACCTCTGATACTCCGGTTTATATCTGTCAGCCAGAGCTCCCTGATTGGACCAGATTAACAACATCTATCAAACAACTCATATTCTATGATGTCCACCTGGCTGACTTTATTACAATCACTACACTGGTCACCTTGCCTAAAGAAAAAATTGCCTCTTGTAGACAGAGTGCTGCACAGTTTCACCTAAGTCATTCCTGAGAATGAGAGGACTGTCTGATGAATAGATATTGCTGAGACAGGTCTGTGTTCTCTGGAATTTGAAGAATGATGAGCAATTTCATATAGACTTACACAACTATAAATATAGATGGATGAACTAGATGCAGAAAGGGGTCTTCTCAAGCTGTAGGGTGCATAACCTCGGGAACACAGATTCAGAGTAAAGAGCAAACATTTAGAACTGAGTTCAGAAACAATGACGTCACTCAGAGAATGGTGAAACCTTGGAGTTCTCTACCCCAGTCTCCAAATCAGTTCATGACAAAGATTGCTGGATTTCTAGCTACTCATGCCATCAATGCATTTAGGGGTAGTGTGGGAGAGTGGCCATGATCTAGAATGGTAGAGCAGGCTCAAGGGGTTGAATGGCCCATTCCTTCTCCTAAGTTCTAATAGCCATATATAGCTCTACATGGCCAAGCCTTACTCTGATGAAGCCATATTAGTTCTGCCTCTATGTTGTTCAGTCACGTGCTATCTTATATCATCATTATAGGCGTGGCTATTTGCAGACATTAAAACTTACAGATACTACTGATAGACTGGCTTTAGCCTACAAGTTAATTGGCAGCTCATGTATAATCAGCTAGAACTAGTTTTAGAAACCGAGCTCCAACAGAGGCTCCCGACAAGGAAGAAGATGTTTTGACCATGTTCTTGCACTTACTACAAATATTGAGACAAGGTCCAGGTAATGGTGAAGATTTGAGCTGCAGAAATCCAGAAAGTTCAATCATGCCAATGACATCACACTGCTGCTAGAGGAGAGCAAGGGAGAAGTGAGCTGGACCTACCAGAACGTTACATCCAGGCATGGAATTACCAGAGAAGACAGTTGTGTTGACGTTCCATCTGGACAGAAATACTGCCGTGAAAGAACTCAACTTTTCGGAAGATGACTTATCCATGACCTCCACCCAGATAACCGGAATACTATCTTGGATAGGATACTTATCCATCAGCTTCATCCCATCAACAGCAGACAAAAACTAGTTAGAATTCACAAAATCACCAGGTGATCAATGACGAGCACCAGCATAAACATTTACATCACAACAACTATTCCAGTTTTCACTGCTGCCTGAATAATAATACTCGACCTCATGATTCTGTAACTTCCGCACAGCGATTGTGTATAGGTACCTAAATGCCAGCATACAAGCATAGTCGCTCGAACTGATCAGTCCCCGATATGTTCCACAATGTTCTGCCTGTCACTCACCACAACACCATTATGCTCCATGAGATGGGAAAAGGGTATGAGCCACATTGTTTTTCAATTTACCAAGACTTGAAAATATTGAATGTTGGCTGCTTTTCTGCGGCAGCGAGCCATGTAAATGGAGTCCACGGATGGAAGGTTTCATGAAAGTCTGGGCTGTGCTCACAGGCCTCTGTAGTTTCTTATAGTCCTGGGCAGAGCCATTGCCATACCAGGCCGTTATGCCCCAAGACAGTATGCTTTCAATGGTGCATCTGTAGAAGTTGGTGAGGGACCTTATGAACATGCCAAATTTCCTGAGCCACCCGAGGAAGAAGAGGCGTTGTTGTGCCTTCTTGACGGTCGCATTTACGTGGGAAGTCCGGGACAGATCATTGCTTAGTGCAAAGTGCAACTAAAGCCATGAGGTTCAGATCACAGAAAACATAACACCAATGTACTCATTGAGATCCGTTATGGGAAATAGCTTAGTTTTTCACTCAACACCTTAACAGCCCATCACACTGATAGGTAAAATAGACATCCCATGTTAAGTTTCCTGTCATATGAAAGTAGGCTTTTCACTTTTCACAATCTGTGCAGTAATATTTATACTTCGTGAAGTTAATATTCATCTGATTGCCAGTTTATTACATTTTTAATATTCACCTACGACATTGTGCAATTAAGTACATTACTTTTCCAAATGCAATCTCTACAACAAGGACAAGGTTTTGCTAATGAAATAACAACAAAGGTGCCATAATCCTGAAAGGATCACAGGCACCTCTTTCCATTAGAGAGATGCAAGTGGTTAAGTATAGTGTAAGGATAGCCACTTCACAAGCACAGGTTAAGGCAAGGGGAGAAACATTCATGAACTACCACAGCCCACTATGAGGTTTGGTCAAGGTTTGCTGTCGATATTAATTTGCATCACATTAGCCAGCCAATCAACCGAGCTGATGAACAACCTCAGCTCATGGTACAAACTGCTACTTAATTACTGCGACTACAAATGTGCAATGAATAACTGTGAATACGCCTGAGGATGTAAAAATTCTGAAGAAGTGGTTTCCTTTAACTCCAACATTTTGCCTCTCGTGCTCATTTGAACCTTCTAGTTGCAGAAAATATTGCTGCCATCTCAAATAAAATGTGCGCAATCCATTCTACATTCTCTGGCACAGCTACAATCAGAGACAAAGGTTGGATTCCCTGTGTATCAGCGCTACTGTGATGCACTGGAAGAAAAAAAATACAAGTTCAAGGACAGTGATTTGAATAAGGTAACAGGAGATCAAGTGAATCCAGAAACAGGTGGCTGATCAAAAGAACATGGATTTTCACATTGGTGGGTTTCAAGGCAAACATAGTAGCATATCAATAAGATATTCAATACTTCATCAAACATGGACTCAAAGATCACTGATGGATTTCACTTTGATCTCATGTTTCTCCTTAGAGAGAATAATTGCAATATGTAATTAAACCAAAAACAAAATGCCTATGACGAGGCACCTATGGGAATAGATTCTACATAGTTCAACATCTGGCAGATGGGTTAGCACCACACAATTTGTTCCTGCATCAAATGAATATTCTTCTTTTACATGCCTTTACAGAAACACAGCTGCATGGTGACCATGACTGGGAACTGAATATCCAAAAGTATTTGATGTTTAGGAATGACAGACAAGAAAGTAAAGGAGGTAGAGTCATGTGGTTACTAAGGAATGGGATCAGTGCTTTAGCAAGGGAGGACATCAGTTCTGAGGATCTTAGTGCTGTGGGATTTATTTGGATGGAACTAAGAAACAGCAAGGACAGCAGATATGATTAGAGTAATACATCACCAAATTGTAATGGTAGTATGGAGCATGGTGTTAATGGAGAGATTACAGGAATCATGTACCACTGGCCACATAAATATCATGGGTGACTTCAATCTGCATATAGCCTGGTAAAATCAAGTAAGCATAAAGCTGAGAAGAATAAGTTTCTGGATTATGTTAGGGATGTTTCCTAGAGAATTACATTGAGAAACCAACTAGAGGACATAAAAACAAAAGTTGCTGGAAAAGCTCAGCAGGTCTGGCAGTATCTGTGAAGAGAAATTAGAGTTAGTGTTTAGGGTCCGGTGACCCTTCCTCATAGAAGTGTCCAGCAACTTTTTGTTTTTGATTTACAGCATCTGTAGTTCTTTTGGTTTTTAATTCAACCAGAGGACATGCTATTTTAGATCTAGTACTATGTAATGAAAAAGGACTAATTAATAATCTTGTTGAAAAAGAACAATTAGGGATGAGTGGCCACAATATGATAGAATTCTATGTTTTGTTTGAAAGTGAGACAGTTCAGGCTGAAGCAAACATGTTAGAAAGGGTAGATACAGGTAAGATGTTTGCCATGCTTGGGCAGTCTAGAACCAGTGACTGCAACTTAAAAACAAGCAAGATCCCACTTAGCTCTGAGATGAGGAGATTTTTATAGCTCAGAGGATTGTGAATCATTGGAATTTACTATCACAGAGGGCTCTAGGAGCTCTGACTCTGAGTATGTTTAAGGTAGTGATTGATAGATTTTTGACGTCCAAAGGCATACAGGGTTATGAGTTGCAGGAAGTAAAAAAGACATTGAAGTATTTGAGCAGCAATCAAACAGAATTGAAAGACAGGTCGGAGGGGCTGAATAGCCGACATCTATTTCTATGTTCCCAATAACTGATAATGGATTTGGAAGTATACAGAAATAAGCCCCACTCATTAAGTATCACCCAGCCCTGGAGTGGGCAAACTTCATTCTTCACATTAAGGACACCAAACCACATATTATGTGACACCGTGCTAACTGGGTTCTTTCTTCTGAAATGGCCAAACAAGATGTATAGCTGTACCAAACTGTGATGAAAATTTCTACTAAAGGGGGAAAAAAATACTCTGTGAACAATTTGACAATGACCTAGGATTGGACATTACAATGGCACACCCAGCCTGTCGATTATGGAAACTTCTCCTCGCTAACAACAGGAGGCATGTGAGAAGATTGAGAGAACTGTCCCACAGACCAGCAGGCAACAGCCTGATATAATCATACTTATAGGATCATATTTTTTTAGATAGCACCTCATTTCTTCATTGCTATCCCTGGTTATGTCATGTTCCAACAGCAGGATAGACTTTCCAGTGTGGTATCATTGTTAGGAGCAGCTTTGGGAATTTTCAACATTAACTTTGAACTCAGTGAAGTCTTATACTATCAAGTAAAAATGGGCAGCCTCCAGATGATTATCATCTGCTGGACTCTGTCAGCTGATCAATACATCCTCAAGCCCAACCCTACACAGAAGAAACATTGAGAATACAATAGTGCGGTTTATTTTCTAAGTGGACCACTTCATTATTCATCATCAAACGTCATTCAATAGCTCCACAATGAATAAGGTAGCTGATGCCTGAAAGACATATTGGGTCTGTGACAGGTTCAGAACCAACATGTGAGAAAAAGCTGCTTGATATCATCCTCACCAATCTACCTGTCACAGATACATACCTGCAACAGTATTGAACAGTTTTGAAGAAGAGTCACTAGACCCAAAAAATTAACTCTGCTTTCTTTCCACAGATGCTGTAAGACCTGCTGAGTTTTCCCAATAATTTCTGTTTTTGTTTCACAGCTACTTTCTCCATCAGTTCTTGGAGTGGGGCTCACACTGAAGGTTTCTGGTTCAAAGGCAAGGATATTACCCCAGTGCCATCGGACCTCTTCAATCACCTTCTCTATTTATCAATGCTGTAGGCACACTTATAAACTTAGAATCACACTGTCACAGGAACAAAGGAACAGCAGTAGGCTCGTCAGCCTGTCAAATAGATGTTGATACCACATGGTGTTTTAGCTCACTATGATCCATTGCTACATAATATTATTGCTATGCATGTATTTTCTACAGGACTCGGAGCAATTTTCTTTGAAATACAAACAGGCAGCAAGTGTAAACCAGTTTACAATGCATCCTTTTCACTGGCAGGGACTGAATAGAGAAATGTAGTGATGAAGGGAAAAGGATTAGCTGAAACTTTGCCATGTGCAAACGTTGCAGATTATGTTTTTGGTCTACACTTCAAGAAAGGGACAGACCACAAATCTTAATGTCATTTTTAAATTATAAGGAATTATCATAAATGCCTTCACAATTTCAATGATTCAGACTCTGGATAATGATATATTTGATGAAAAAACATTCCAGGAAGTCAGTTGTCTACATCAGATGTTTTATTCCATATTCCTTTAGCAAAGCCTGAACAAGGTAACGTAGATGAAACCTTTATATCAACAACAACTACAGTTATACCAGCAACAACACAGCATCAGAATAAATTTAGAGATGCATAGAAATCTGGCAAGAAATGTGTTCCAGTCAAAGAGCCCTGCATCGAAGAATGGCCAATGTACATGCCTCAGAATCCCATTCTCAGGCAGCATAATAAACAGAGAGTACCCCTCAATGTTGTGGATGATTTTTTTGCTTATGATGAAAGATTGGACATTCCAAGACTCCTGAGACTTGGATACATTACTACAGTTGCACCAAAAACATCAGGGTTTCACAAAGTGTGGAACTAGAGAAAGATGTTCTATTTGGTGGCTAAGTCTCTCAAAATCATTGGGAGAGATGATATCAAACTGCTCTACTGATGCTAGTAATCATTGGGAGATAAGGGAATCATTAATTTCATCTTCCTTCCCATCAAGATCGTAGGAGTACCATGCGATAGACCATTTCAAACACGGGGATAAGAATTTCTCAATAGGAGTCAACTACTATTCAAAATTGATAAAAGTCACAGAATAACAGATTTGCTATGATATAGGAGGAAGCCATTTAGCCCCCTCTGCCTGCACTGGCACTTCCAACAGACACAGTTATCTAGTACCAAGCTGTTTCTTTCCCATAGTCTTGCAGACTATTTCCAGACAAGTAATCATCCAATGCCTTCTTGAATGCATCAACTGAACCTGCCCTCCACCACATTTCCAGGCAGTGTATGCCATACCGTAACTACTTGATGTGTGAAAACAAATTATTTCTGTCTCGTATCACCCTTGCTTCTTTTACACATCACTTTAAATCTATGCCCTCTTGTTCTTGTTCCTTTTACGAGTGGGAACAGCTCCCTATCTACTGTATTCAGCCCGCTCACGATTTTAAAAAGCAAAGTCAAGCAACTTCAAGGTCACATGTCTGAAACAATGAATATATTATTGAAGGAGATCTTTGCAATGCCTGGAACTCTAGTCCTTGTAACCTCTGGCAATGGACTACAATTTGACAATGAACTTCACCTGAAAGCTTGTGTTTTCAAATAAACCTGTTGGATTATAACCTGGTGTCGTGTGATTTCTGACCTCCCGTATACACTCATGCCTTGTGTACAAGATGAGGACTTAATAGAGTGAGGGCAAAAACTGTTCTAATCAGATGTGGAATTATCCCAAAGATCACAAAGCTCACAACTTACCGTTCTTCCAACCAGGAGAGACAGATTGATTTCAAGGCCAAATTGGTTTTGACTAAGTGGTAGTACAGACATCACTTCCATAGTCCTACCTCATTCAAATTTTCAGGTGCTGTGGTGTGACACAACAAATATTCACAATTTGCCACACAGAAGCAACATGCTACTCTATAGCAGTCACCTTCACAGTTAAACAAGCCAGACATACTGTGTTCATTGAGAGATTCAAATGATAGCCGAATTGCTTAATGGAGTCATTTGTCAATATCCTTCCTGCCCAGCAAAGTTTAAGAAACCATGCAGAAGATTTGAATTCCCAAGCTCCTTCAAAAGGAGCTGAGAACACATTCAGGTAGACTACTGAAACTGCCGTAGTGGTTGTTCCTGTAGAAAATAAAGTCAGAGACTTAAGACAGGTAACATAATAAGTAGAATCAAAGATTTAGGGGAAATGTAAAGTGAGGGATTAAGTCTGACCGCATGGAATGTGAATGAGGCACAGTATAAGTTATCATGGGGGGTGGGAGGAATGGGGTAAGTGAAGACCCACCTGCTCCAGAAGAGTGCAATAACATCTTTGAACAAATTGCTTGGTAAATATCAACACCATCACAGGAAGTAATGCAATGTCCCATTTGATCTTGCTGTTTCTCTTGCAGCCTCATGGCAAGATTAAGACACTGCAGGATAGTTCTGGTATAATGGCAATGTTTTTGTTACCTCAGCACACTCTGTAAAGAATCTTTATTAGCACAGTGAGACCAAGGATATTATAATTTGGCCAAGCTTTTGATTACCTGTTCTAATGTCTCTTTACGTCCAGTGTCAAATTTTGTTTGATGGCAGTCATATGAACTGCCTGCATAACTTTTGCTGAGTTGAAATATCATACAAATGCAAGTTATTATTGTTGCGCACTTGCAATTTACCGTTCATTTTTCAGTTTTCAATCTGTGAATAAAAGGACTTGTACTTATGTGACTCAAAACATTTTACGCAGTCAATGATGTAATTTGAAATAGAACCACTGTGTAGCATAGGAATCACAGCAGGCAATTTACACAGAGCAATGTCTCATACCCTATAACAAGATAAATCATTGAATAATCTAATTTTGTGCTCTTGTTTGAGGAACAAATAGCAAGGAAACCCACCTGGCTATTCTTTACATAGAGACATAGGATCATTTGGATCCACCATATGACTAGATTAAAGAATAAGTGTGTTAAGAATTTGAAGGAATACTGTGAGATATATGATTTCTGCTCTGAAGGGACAGTTGACAATGAATTGCAATATTCAGCTGAATTTTACCAAAAATCAGCTGCCTGTCAATTTCACAGAGTTTTGTGGAGGGCTTTTTTTGGTGAGCTCAAGCAAGTTATTTCACACAATTCTCCGCAGCTCACTGTATTATGTATACACCACCCATCTATGGCAACTTGCTGCTGCAAATTTATGCTAAGCAATGGCAGAGGTACTCAGGAGCTTCTGGGATTCTCAGCACTGGTGCCAGTGTAAAGCCCAGTTGTGCACCACCCCAAGTGATGCCAACCAGGATCTTTCTTTCCAGGTGTACATAATGGGAGGGAACTAGGACAGAAATACATATGAAGCACATCAATGGCACAGCTGATACTATAGTGCCTGGATAAACTGACACTCATAAACGCGACTTTACATCATCACTTGTCTGATTGAATGTCATTGTAAGTGCAGTACAGGTTTACTTGTCATTAGAACCATGCTATTTTAGAATCCTGTCTAAGGTACTGCTACTCTTTCCCTCAAGCCCAAATAGGTTAACATCTTCTCATTGTTCAAAGTGGGAGCACCACATGTTGCAAAGTCTTCAAATGATTTAAAGCATTAACCTTTATTGAACAATAATAAAAAAAAGAATTAAAACAAACTAGAAAGAAACCTGTGTTTGCTTCTGGGAATAAATCGCTATTGATTGCCTTTTAAGAAACAACAATTTACAGTCAAAGAATGATTGCTGCACACGGATCACATCTACAGGAACCAGTGTCAGTTAGTCCTGCCTGACTTGTCATGTTTGACATTGCAGCTGAAGGTAACGTTCCTCCTGTTAAATGTCCTCATCTTCCTTCCTGGAAGGCTACTGCTGCTCTCCCAACTCTTCAATATCCATCACGTTCCCAGTTTGCCTCCTCCAGTTGTTCTGAGCACAGAATGAAATGAGTATATGGCACACTCTGCAGACCAATTCAGTTATTGGAACCTCATCTTTGGAAGTCTTATTCTCTTTTCCACAATGGTCCTGGTTGAAGAATGGGCAGCAGCATATTCATGCTTGATCGTAGCCAGTGAGTTGTGTAACAGATTTATTATCCATAGTTGAAGAGGGTCATCCTGGTCTCCCAGTAACCATCCCTTTGAAACGAAGCAGGAAACAGGGAGTTCTAATAGTAATGATGGCACTCTCCAGAATACTTGATACAGGTTTCAAAGATGTGGTACTGATGATCACAGATGACTTGAGCAAATAACACTTTGCCATTTATGAAGTCAATCGTGTTATGATATCGCACTTTCATTACGATGTGTGTTCGGGCCCTTGTACCCTGCATCTTGGGGAAACCAGCTCTGATGACAAAAACTACAGTCCCGGCTGCATCACTGAACTCACCACAGGAAAATGAAATGAAGTGGTGTGATCTGTCACAAATTGCCTCAGTAACAACCCCTTGATGCATTTGTAGATTGAGGATTGAGGGATCCTGTACTTGTTCCCATGCATTCTTGGAAGCAAGCAGTTTCAAAAACATTTAGTGCAATTGTCACACTGACAGCCACTGAGGTAGGATGGACACTCACCCATTAAGGTTGGAAGTCTTGCTCCAGTTGGTTATACAGTTCTGATAAGATGTTGCAGGCTGGCTTCAGATGGAAGCCATTCAACCCCTCATGCCAGTGCCGGCCCTTCAAATCATTACCTCATGCCAGTCTGCTCCCTTATCCTTCCACACCCTTATTTTTTACTTGATTAATCATCCAGTGCCCTCTTGAAGGCCTCAATTGAAACTGCCTCCATCACATTTCCAGGCAGTGAATTCCATGCCCTAACCACACAATGTGAATAAAAAGGTTTTCTCATATTATCCTTGCTTCTTTTGCAAATCATTTTAAATCTATGCCCTGTCATTCTTGTTAATTTTACAAGTAGGAACAATTTCTCCCGATCTACTCTATGCAGCCAACTCAGGATTTTCAAAACTATCAGATCTCCCATGCCCTTCTTCTCTCCAAAGAAAACAGTCCCAACTTGTTCAATCTGTCTCAATGATAGCTGTCTCAACTAAATTCCAGATAATGCATTCCAAATCCACACCAAACACTCTGTGAATAAGATTTTTCTTACATCAACTTTAGTCCTTTTGCATGATTATTTCAAATCTGTGCCTTCTGGTCCTTGATCCTTATGAGCAGAAACAGTTTCTTCTTGCGTATTCTGTCCAGACCCCTTATAATTATGAAAATGTTTATCAGATCTCCATTTGGCCTACTCCTCTCCAAGAAAACTGTACCAATTTCTCCAATTTTACTCCATAACTAAAACTTTTCATCCCTGAAACCATTCTCAGAAACTTCTTCTGTACTATCTACAATGCATTCACATTCTTCCCAAATTGTGGGAAGCTAGAACTGTACACAATACTGCATTGTTAATCATAACATCCTGCTCTTGTATTCTCTGCTAGGATACTGCAGCTTTACTTATTACAATCTGTACCTGTGCTGCCACCTTAAATGA
Organism: Rhincodon typus; assembly: GCF_021869965.1. Classification (NCBI taxonomy): domain Eukaryota; kingdom Metazoa; phylum Chordata; class Chondrichthyes; order Orectolobiformes; family Rhincodontidae; genus Rhincodon; species Rhincodon typus. Next base: position 99,937,624 of record NC_063337.1, read on the forward strand.
TTAATGCACATATAACCACAGGGCTCTCTGCTCCTGCACATCTTTTATAGTAAGTACTCTTCATTTTATACTCTCTCTTCATGTTCTATGAAAAATGTATCCTCACACTTCTTTACATTGAACTTCATCTTGTGCACCTTCTGTACAGCCATAACCCTGTATGCCTTACACTGTCTAAACATCTTATGATCTGCCTGTACTGCTTACAAAACAGAACTTTTCTCTGTACAAAGGTACATGGGGCAACAATAGTTCAAATCAAATCATCTGCCACTTATTCGCTCACACCATGAACTTGTTTGCGTCCTTTTGAAATTCAACACTATCATCCTCATAGCTCGCAATGTTTCTACATTTTGTATCATTCATAAACTTTGAAATTGACCCCTACAGTCCAAAAACCAATTGTTGAGCAACTTTACTAAAAGTTCCCAACAGCTTGAAAAATATCCACTCGCCATTAATCTGTTTCTTATCAAGCAATGTTGTATCACCATTATTGGTATCCCTTTTAGCTAAACTTTTTCTTGCCAGTTTACTCGCCCACTTCCATTCTTGCCCAATTAATGCTGGCTTTCCCCTCGATTATGCTTTCTCTGCATTATCCATTATCCTTCCCCACTGTCACCCTAAACATTATAATAAGATTATCACTACCCACTAAATGTTCCTAATTGACACTGGATTTACTTGGCCCTTTTCATTTCTAAGAATTAGATCTAACAGTACATTTTTTTCTTGTTGGATTGGGCACATACTACTGAACACATCTAAGAGCTGTTGATCCTCTCTGTCCTTAATGCCATCACAATGCTAGTCTATATTCAGGTAATTAAAGTTCTACATTGTAACCCCCCTATTGTTTACTCCTCTGTCATTTCTGTGCAGTTTTTTTTTGTTCCTCTACATTCTTCCCATTAGTTCACTAATTTGCACTGAGCAATCTAATCCCACTCTTCTTATTGCCCTTGCCATCAAGACATCAGTTGACCAAGTGTAGCATCAAAGATCCCCTGCAAATTTGGGACCAATGGGAATTAGTGGAAACTGTTCTACTATTTAGAGTCATACTGAGCACAAAGAAAGATGGTTACTGTTGTTGGACAAGGTCAAAAATCACACAAAACCAGGTTTTAGTCCAAAAGTTTTATTTGAAGACACAAGCTTTCGGAGTCTCACTAATACTTCAGGTGCCAGTGAAAGAAGTGACATCAGACACAGAATTTATAAGCAAAAGATCAAAGGGTCAAAGAACTGATGCAGTGTTGAACAAACCTGAGATGGCTGTTAAATCTTTAATCAGATGGAAACTGATAGGGATGGACAATAAATGCTGCCTAGCTAGTGATGCCCTCATCCCGTTAATGAATAAAAAAACTATGCAAATTCTCGAATTTCTTTCAAGTCACTACCCCAAGATAACTAAAGGTTTTATTGATAGTAGGAACTGCCGATGCTGGAGAATCTGAGATAACAAGGTGTAGAGCTGGACGAACGCAACAGGCCAAGCAGCATCAGAGGAGCAGAAAAGCTGACATTTCGGGTCTAGACCTTTCTTCAGAAATGGGAGAGGGAAAGGGGATTCTGAAATAAATAGGGAGAGAGGGGGAGGCAGATAGAAGATGGATAAAGGAGAAGATAGGTGGAGAGGAGACAGACAGGTCAAAAAGGCGGGGGTGGAGCCAGTAAAGGTGAGTGTAGGTGTGGAGTTAGGGAGGGGATAGGTCAGTCCAGGGAGGACGGACAGGTCAAGGGGGCGGGATGAGGTTAGTAGGTAGGAGATGGGGGTGGGGCTTGAGGTGGGAGGAGGGGATAGGTGGGAGGAAGGACAGGTTAGGGAGGCGGGGACGAGCTGGGCTGGTTTTGGGATGCGGTAGTGGGAGGGGAGATTTTGAAGCTTGTGAAGTCCACATTGATACCATTGGGCTGCAGGGTTCCCAAGCGAAATATGAGGTGCTGTTCCTGCAACCTTCGGGTGGCATCGTTGTGGCACTGCAGGAGGCCCAGGATGGACATGTCATCCAAGGAGCGGGAGAGGTCGTTGAAATGGTTCGACTGGTATACTGAGGGAACCAAAGGTGACATCCCAGATCAGACAATGCATTCTAGATGTGAGGACTTGTTTAGAATCTGGCTGTGTATCAACTTTTATTTCCAAGTTACAATTTATAAAATGCATTGTCTGATCTGAGATGTCACCTCTGGTGTACTGAGAGAGCCAATAACTGATTACCACAGTTGATTCAGCCTATTGAGACTGGTTCATTCACTATATTCAAGGCTGAGATAGAAATTAGGGAAGAAAAGGTTTTGGGGAAAAGTTAGGAAGGCAAAGCTGAGCCTTATTCGGAATGATAGAGCAGACTAAATGGGCTTAATGACCTACTGTTGCTCCTATGTCTTATGGTCTTATCATTCTTTACCAAATTCATTACTTTATATGTTTAGTTAAATAGTGAAACCATTATAGTTTGTGAAGAATAACATACATTTTTGCTTTTTTTGCCAAATTATTTGTTCACGACATAATCAAACAGTGAATGAAATTAAATACAAACTGAACCAATTCTATTCCGCAATAATATAATCAAATCATAAGTAATTAAACCATGGAGAGCAGATAAAAAAAAGTCAATGTTCTAGGACACAGCATAAATGTACAGATTACATGCAAAAGAATGACACAATTTGACAATGCATCAAATTATTCTTTAAATGTTATAATCCAAACTACTTAATAACAGCAATTTACTTAGTAACCATTTTCTGTTCTATTCTCTACTGAATATGATATAATATCAATAACATAATGAAATACGATCTAAAGAGCCTGTTATTTTGTTATTGACCTGCACTTGTTGCTTGGTCTTTTCTATCAGGTTTAATGTCCCTACCACTTCCTGAAAAGTGACATCTGTAATGTTATTCCTTTACTGCAGCCATTTGCTACTGCTCTAAGTCTGAAATCAGGCTACTTCAACCAGGAAGAGTCTTTCACAAGGTCTTGTGCTACCCCTTAGGGCAAAAAAAATTGGATCAGTGCCAGCTAGTCTCTCAGATTCATTTAATCTCCCTCACTCTCTTCCTTTTCCTGTCAATATGTGTAATGAATACACCTCTGCAATGGGTACGACAAAAGGGTAATAATTTCAGTTGTGATCTTAACATCACTTAGTTGTAATTGCAGGCTCTTGTATTTCCCAGATCATCTCACCTGGATTTCTTTATGCACCTTTCAATCTGTTACCTCTCTGATTCACTGAGCATTGGCTTTGAGTCTTTGTCCCTTTTTGTTGCCAACTTATGTCTGCAATCAATAGGGATGGAAGGTCATGTAGTGCAATGGGTTGTGTGTCTGCCTTTGAGGCAGAAGCTCGCGGTAAGACCTGCTTTGGGACTTAAGAAATAACAAAGAAAAGCTGGAAATTTGAAGCAACAATAGAAATTGTTGGACAATCTCAGGAGGTGTGGCAGTATCTGTGGAGAGAAAGACAAGTCAATATTTTGAGTCCAGTGACTTTTTCTCAGAAGGAAATTACTGGACCCGAAACATTAACTCCACAGATGCCGCCAGACTGACTGAAATTGTCCAACATTTTCCGTTTTTACTCCACTCTGGGGCTTAGGGGCTAAGGAAAGTATTTGAAATGTCGTACCTCACTGGGGTAATGTGGTAGAAATCAAACACCACTATTCCTGGAGTAGTCACAAATGTTAAATATTTTAGCAAATTATATAAAATTGTCCAGTTTAACAGAAAGCATATTTCTGTACTTCAGAAAAAAGAATTACTATGATATGATTCTAGATTGAACTGTAAATGTACAACTCTAAGGTCAAGCAAAGCCTAAAGGGAACAAGTTCTGATAGAGTCATCTCCAGGGAGCAGTCTTCATCAAGCAGGCCTCATCAGGCAGATGGACGACAGGCCAGAAGAGTAGAGAGTACTGGTCACAGCTAGAGAGTAGATGCTGCCCCCTATAACTTTAACAAGACCAAAACATTCTGCATCGACAGCCTAGTGTCTTCTAGTGACTTCTGGTGTCAGTGAACAATCCCAAATTGTCAAATGGATGTATATTTCCTTTATCTAATTAACTCATGTACCATTTCTAAACTATACTTCTTAATTAAGTAAGCTTTCAGAAACTTGTTAACATCTCCTCAACGGCTTATATTAGGTAACTGGTCATCATAAACCCCATAAAGTCAATACTTATCTCTGGGCAAATGGGACTCCACTCCTTAGAGTTTAGAAGAATGAGAGGTGATTTCATTGAAACATATAGGATTCTTATGGAGCTTGACAGGGTCAGTGCTGAGAGGATGTTTCCCCTCATCAGGGAGTCTAGGACCAGAGGGCATAGCCCCAGAGTAAAGGAACACCAAGTTGAAGCTGAGATGAAGATGAATTTCTTCTCTCAGAGGGTTGTGAGTCTTTGGAACTCCTTGCTGCAGAAAGTCATTGTGTACATTTAAGGCTGAGATAGATTCTTGATCAGTAGAGAGGGATTATAGAGAAAGGGCAGGAGAGTGGACGTGAGAAATGTTGGATCAGTCATAATCCTATTGAATAGCAGAGCAGCCTTGAGGGACAGAATGGCCGACTCCTCTTCCCATTTCCTATGGTCTAATGGTTATTGTTTCCCATTTCAGTTCACACTCAAAAGTGCAGAAAAAATAAAGAAGATACTTTCTTCACAATAATAAAACCAAACAGGTTGAATCTGGTCAGCCAGGTGATGGAAGGAAAATTGGAGAATTGACCATCACTATTCATAGCTCTAGACTAAAACAAACGTGTAATAGTACACATTGCCATAGCTACCCAGGCTCCTTGAGGGGATGGTGATAGCTGCAGTTGGCTGGACAGCTGGCATGTATCAGATTGATGCCAACAGTCCAGCATTTGACCCCTGTTCAGGCTTGGTAAATTTGGGACCTGTATCCTTGCCTGACCCATGATGGAGCCCATGGTGCTTGCTTTCATGCACAGAACTGAAGACAAAAAAGAATAATCTTTGTGTCTTGGACAATGCTGTAAATGTAGTCTAAATGACACAACATAAGAAAAGAACATAAGACCTATGAGTAGGAGAAGGCCATCTGGCCCCTCGAGCCTGCACTACCATTCAATAAGATCATGGCTGGACTCAGCCATGGACTCAGTTCCACTTAGCCACCCACTCACCATAACCCTCCATTTCTTTACTGTTCAAAAATCTATCTACCTTTGCCTTAAAAACATTCAATGAGGCAGCCTCAACTGCTTCACTGGGCAGGGAATTCCACACATTCACAACCCTTTGGGTGAAGAAGTTCCTCCTCGACTCAGTCCTAAACCTGCTCCCCCTTATTTTGAGGTTACGCTCCCTAGTTCTAGTTTCACCTACCAGTAGAAACAACCCCCTGTTTCTACCTTATCTATTCCTATCATAATTTTATATGATTCTATAAGATCCCCCTCATCTTCTCAATTCCAATGAGTATTGTCCCAGTCTACACAATCTCTCCTCATAAGGCAACTCTGTCAATTCCAGAATCAACCCAGTGAACCTCGTCTGCACCCACTTCCGCGCCAGTACATTCAGCAATAGTAGCTTCTGCTAGTCTCATCACTCGGCATCTTCATTATAAAGAACTCTTTTTCTAAACAATGCTAGAAATAGGTGACATTATTGGTTGAGAGTCTTGAGTGTTGACCCAATTCAAACTTCACAAAACTGATCTTATTTAACTGATTCCTACCATGTAAGACATCTTGTATCTCATTGCCAAGGCTCCATGATGAAAGTTGTAATTCTAATAAGTTGTTCCTTGAATTCCTTCTCACCCACACCACTCCCATTACCACCATCCCTGCTCCACCATTTTTCCCTGCAAGTCACTTGCACAATGTATGTTGCTTGACCGGCACTAACATTTTATGAAATTCATTGCTGATGGTAAATTTTCCTTTTCCTTGAGGTGAAAAGTTTGTTATAAGGCCTGGCCAATTAATAAGTGAAACCAAAAGGGTTACATCTGATATTACCTTGAGAAATAAACATTTTGTACGGTAATTAAATTGAATTAGATGCCATTGCCTATGGGCTTAGTTTAAGATTGTTTGGGCCTAAATAATGAACAATACTAGTCAGTAGCAAATATGTTGAAACAGCCTGTTCAGGAATATCACAACAAACCTTTGGAGTGGGTAATTTTTATCCTGAAACTGGCTGAAAGGTAGAGACACTACTACTGTATCACAAGAACCCCTCAGAATTTTAACTTTGCATTCTGGATTACTGATACAGTTCCATTGCCACTGTTTCCTTCCACAACAACAAATAGAGAATGATTAAAATAATGAAGCTATAATTGTTCAGATATTGCTTCCTGGTTGCATAATTAGCGGCTTGTGTACAATATCAGTATAAAATTAATATACTCTGAATTACTGCAATAACCCTCAAAGGTAAAGTGTTAGCATGATAGCATCCAAAACACTGCTGAAGCATGACAGCACATATTCACAGTAGTAAAGAGAAAATCTTTGTGTTTTTATATTTTTTTTGCCATCTGACATTTTAGCTAATTTCATCAACTATTTGCAAGTCATAGGGAGGATTTCACAGGAATATGGGAACAGATGTAAGCTTTTCAACCCCTCAAACCTGTCCATGGATGATCTGTGGCCTAACTCCATATAACTGCCTTTGGCCCATATCCCTTAACAACTTAGCTTAACAGAAATGTATCTATCTCAGATTGATAATTAACAACTGATCCTGCATCCAATGGCATTGTGGAAGAGAGCTCCAAACATCTACCACCTTAGTGTGTAGAAGTTCTTCCTAACATCTCTCCTTAATAGTGGCCATAACTCTCAGACTAAGCCCCCTAAGTTCTAGAATTCCCAAACAGTGGAAAAAGTTTACCTACCCTATCTTTTCATGTTAATATCTTGAAGACTTTGATCAGATAACCCCTTAACTTTTTAAATTCTAGAGAAAACAGGCCTAATTTGTGTAATGTCTCCTCATAACTTCACCTCTGAAGTCCAGGTATCATTCTTATAAACCTACATTGTACTCCCTTCCAGGCCAATCTATCCTTCCTAAGGTGTGGTGCTGAGATCTGCTCACAGTATTCCAGGTGGGGGTCTAACCAGGGTTCTGTATAACTGCAGCATAACTTCTGCATCCTTGTACTCCAGTCCTCTAGACAAAAAGACCAGCATTTCATTGACATTCTTGATTGTTATCTGTATCTGGTCATGACATTTTAAAAATCTATGCACCTGAACTACCAAGTGTCTTTGGACACTGACTCTATTTAACTTCATACCATTTACAATGTGCCCTTATTTGGTCCAAAATAGATAACCTCACATTTGCTTACAATTCCCCATGGACATATATTTCTGTAAATTTGAAGCTTACCTAGAGATGAAAGGAAGTCACCATTCCAATTTATTTCAGCTGCTGCATGTGCACTTTCCAATGTCTGCTCACATTTTCAGAAAACAGAACGACAAAATCGACTTTGACTTAATCTTCGGTCGTCAAACTGTCAGCAGTAAAAAAAGTGGGAACAATAGCACAACATGGATTAGGTAGTCCCATTTGAGTATATTTTGCAGGCCTGCTGACTGAAGCTCATTGACAGATCTTATTTATTGAGAAGGCTAGGATTCATTAATGTATAATGAGATACAAAAAAAAGTCCACAAATTCCAAGCCACTATAACAAATCTGTTCCAGTGATCTGTAGGCCAAGCAACTTTGGTAAGCGAATAGTATAAACAGGGCTAGGGCATTAGATTGTAGCTTAACCTGACCTTTTCTTTGGAAGAATTTGAATATATTCACTGCAGTGAGTGAGCATGTTCAAGACACCATTTTGTAATACACATACTTAACAACTTCCAGAATCAGATGTATGAATCAAGTATTTTACTGTATCATTAGTGAGCAGCCAGAAAAAGACAATTGACTAATTAGTGAGCTTCAACAATATAACTGAAAAATATGTAATTAATCAGGTAGCTATTAAGGCTGGATCATCACCTAATGTTTGGCACTTAAAACAAGTAGCTAGTTAGCTCACATGCTTAAAGTGTTAATGCAAAGGTCATAGATTCAATCGATATACAGGTCAATGCTGTTGCCTTCCAAATGGGAATTTGAAGCTTAAGGCATTAGCCTGCTGTAAACCAATGTTTTCACCAGTACTCTTCTAAACTTTGTGAGAAAAGGAGTAATCAGATTGCCACTTGGCACAAATCTCCATTCTGGCTTTGGACATTGGGAGTAGGTGCGTGGGATTTGTACAAGTTCAGATAGGGGCAAGGAAGTCATAATGAACAGTCTCACTGTTCTGCTCAGCAAGGCAATAGGGTAAAAGGCTAAATCCAATGAGATTAACCCATTAACATATCCTGACCAATGATAATTAACAGCAGGCTTAGTTCAAAATCAAATAATGCTAACTCCACAGTTAAAAATGGCAGTTTACAGTCCCATCTTTACTGTCAGTTGTGTGAGAAAGGAGATGCAGTCATATGAGAATCTGTGTGCTCCTTAGGATATGATTTTGGAGAAATTGTTGTCGGTGAGGGAACCTTAGGTTGATCTACACTTCTACCTGGATTGACCTCTCAATTCTCATAAAGTCTGTTAATTTTTGATCTGATTTGCTTTATTATTGTCACATGTACCGAGGTACAGTGAAAAGTATTGTTTTGCATGCTAACCAGCCAAATCATAACTTACACAAGTATATCAGGGTAAAAGAACAGAATGCAGAACATACTGTTACAGCTACAGAGAAGGTGCAGAGAAAAATCAACTGTAATATATGAGAGGTCTGTTCATAAGTCTGATAGCAGCAGGAGAGAAGCTGTTTTTGAATCTCTTGATATGTGTTTTTAAACTTTTATATCTTCTGTCCAATGGAAGAGGGTGGAAGAGAGTATAACCGGGGTGAGAGGGGTCTTTGATTATGTTGGCTGCTTTCCCGAGGCAGCGGGAAGTGTAGACAAAGTCAGTGGAAGGAAGGCTGGTTTACATGACGGACTGGGCTCCATTCATAACTCTGTGATTCTTTGTGGTCTTGGGCACAACAGATGCCATACCAAGCTGTGATGCCATACCATGCTGTGATGCATCCAGATAAGATGCTTTCCATGATGGATCTACAGAAATTGTTAAGTGTCCTTGTGGACGTGCCAAATTTCCTTCGCCTTCTGAGGCAGTAGAGGTGTTGGTGCGCTTCCTTGACTGTAGTGTCAACATGGATGGACCAGAACAGATTGTTGGTGATGTTCACTCCTAAGAACTTGAAGTTCTCAAACACCTCCACCTCAGCACCACTGATACAGGTAAGTGCATGTCCTCCACTCTACTTCCTGAAGTTGATGACCAGCTCCTTTGTTTTGCTGACATCGAGGGAGAGATCATTGTCTTTACACCATGCAACTAAGCTCTCTATCTACTTCCGATATTCTGTCTCTTCGTTGTTTGAGATCTAACCCACCATGGTGATGTCATCAGCAAATTTGTAAATGGACTTCGAACTGAATTTGGCCACACCGTTGTGAGTGTATAAGGAGTATAGTAAGAGGCTGAGTGTGCAGCCTTGCAGGACACCGGTATTGAGAATTATTGTGGAGGAGATGTTGTAGCCTGTCCTTACTGATTATGGTCTGCAGGTCAAGAAGTCAGGGATCCAGTTGCAAAGGGGGAGCAGACTCCCAGGCCTCAGAGTTTAGAGGTGAAATTGAGTGGAATTATCATGTTGAAGGCAGAGCTAAACTCAATAAACAGGAGTCTGACGTTGGTGTCTTTGTTATTCAGATGTTCCAGGGATGGAGTCTGCTGTGGACCTGTTGCAACGGTTGTGTATGTTTTAACAAGCATATATTTTCCTTTTTCAAAATAAGCGCGGATATTACTTGTTATTTGGGAGTCCTGTCTTACCGAATGGTTGAGTCTTTCCTTAATTTAAGTGCTTTAGGGTGCTGATTTACAACTGAACAAATGGATGCATATCACTAGTTTATATCATTTTATACTTAATTTATAAATACCCCTTTCAAACTTAATGGATGGGAATAAGTCCAAATTTGGGACTGAGAATGGAATGGACACAGGGTGCTAACATCCTTCATACAGCTCCTCTTGCAGATTCCACAATATAATTGAAACATTACCTGCTTGGCCCTTCTTTGGTTGCACAGCCAAATGATGCTGCCTAGGGCCCATGCAGTGATGAGACCTTCCAGGACTGTTCAAAAATGAAATTTTGCCTTTGGCCTATGACTTGAATTTTAAATAGGCTTACTGCATTATTCAAGCAAGCAGTCAGGCCACCACATGCTAGGCCTAAGGGAAGACCTTGATACTGCAGTGAATGTGGGAATAAGGCAATATGCTATTGAAATAAGAGATAGTAGGAACTGCAGATGCTGGAGAATCTGAGACAACAAGGTGTAGAGCTGGATGAACACAGTAGGCCAAGCAGCATCAGAGGAGCAGGAAAGCTGATGTTTCGGGCCTAGACCTTTCTTCAGAAAAACGAAGTCGCTGGAAAAGCTCAGCAGGTCTGGCAGCATCTGTGAAGGAAAAAACAGAGTTAATGTTTCGGGTCCGGTGAGCCTTCCTCAGAATTGTTTTGAGGAAGGGTCACCAGACCCAAAATGTTAACTCTGTTTTTTTCTTTCACAGATGCTGCCAGACTTGTTGAGCTTTTCCAGTAACTTTGTTTTCGTTCCTGATTCACAGCATTCACAGTTTATTCGGTTTTTATACGGTGTGGGTGGAGTTAGCTAAACAGATAGAAGATACAGTGAAAAGAGAGAAAAACATATAGGAAGTCCATTACATGCTTAAAATGCTATTACATGATCATTCATGGTATAGTCTTCCAAAAACATAGCAATAAGATTAGCACCTGGAATACCTCTAATTATCACATAATTTAGCCTTGATATATAATAATCAGTGCTATAAGGATGAATAAGCCTGAAAATAGTTACTTACCTCGCCTTCTCCTTCACCAGCCTGTCCTGAGCCTTAACTCATGGGAGTGGATGTAAAACCACATGACAAAAGAATGGCCACTCCTGAAACATTGTGAGACTTTCCAGTTTTATCAGCATGTAGAACTGGATAGGACTTGTTTGAGGTTGTTTGTTGCCATGAAAACTCCCTTTGTCTTTGCTCTGTTTGAGTCTATCTAGTATTAATAATAGAGGATACCTCACTTTGGATAATTAACATAAAAGGTACCATTCTCAGATAACAAGAAGATTTATTGCATGGTAGCAATGAGTATATGCTGTTTGGTTGGGCATTATCACCAGGATCTCAGGGAGCTGACCAATATTCCATCTGAAATCTAGCATTGATCTAGCATTGAGACATCAGGTGAATGGGTGGAATCAATATGACAAGAAAATTAACCCCTTCAGTCGAGAATCAGAGGGCTAACTGAGGTATATTGTTGTGGAATTTACCCAGGTGTTCGATCAACATTTAATCTACTAACATTTCCTGAGTAAATATTCAGATATATACCACAGAACAATTTCAAGTCTCTGACTGTAGATCAAGTCATTCACACAAAGTCCCAGGGAGCAGGAGAATTAAGGAATGGAATTTTAAACCTCTTAGGCAGCTTACACGTACACACATCTGTCAGGACTTTACAGGCTTCCAAAGTGCCTCTTCCGTCATATGTCCAGTCTCTGACACTTCGGAGACCAGAAGATTTTGCTGTTTGTGAGCTTTGCTGGTTGCAATTCTGTCACGTTATGATGACAACTACCTTTCAAAAGTAACTAATTAGCTTTGGTGCATTTTGATATGTTCTGAAGTTGTGCAAGATAATATGCCATGCAGTTCTGGCTTTAAATTAAAATAACATGTAGCATTAATAAACCCAACAAGATATTTGTATTTGAATCTGTCCTCTTTGGATAACCAGTAAAATTCTGTGGTGACTTTATTAAGTTAATCTAGGATACAATGTTTTAAATTTCTGAGAACTGTGACAGAATTCTAATAAGCACTTTAAATCTTGGGAAAAGGACTGAAATTATTTTTAAAGGAAACACTATTTTTCATGTTATGAAACAATGCAGAACTTTCATATTTAGCTGAAAAATGTAATTTTTAAAAAGTAAAAAGAGATAAAACAAATAAAGTTGGTGAAATGAAATTAATGAATCTGTTTAGAGTTACAGGAATGGAGTGGGGTTGTGGATCTGGGTGAGATGCTTTTCGATGGATCAGTGTAGACTCAATGGGCCAAATGACCTGCTTCCACACTGTAGGGATTCTGTGATTCCAGATCAAATGGAAACAAATGTCATATTAGGGCAATTATATACACTCTGCTTTTGGTTCACTTTTATACTGAAATATTTTATCCCACATTGTGTTTTTTCACTTAAATTTACCCAACTAGAACTGAAAGCAATGACAGAAACATATAAATAAAAGCCTTACACTCATTTGTTTGTATGCCACAGCTGCAGCACAGATATCTGAGTGTCATTGAGTATAATAGAATGGGTAAAGTCACCATATAACTCAATCTAGAAATAATTATACAAACTTCAAGTTTAAAGAAAACATTGTATCTGAAACAATCTCACCTACTTTTGATTACATTGAGTAATATAAAATTTTCTTTTTAAAGGAGTTGAATTTTGACAAAATGTGCACAGTGTTGTCATAAGGAATATGGATGTCAACTGGCAAATGAAAAAGTAAAAGACAATGTTCATTTTTAAATTTTGTAATAATGAAATAAAACAACAATATATGTTTAGAACTATTTGTTTAATCCAATTTTTTTTTTTAAATTTCCTCACTTTAGCTCCAATTCAATTCATTATACAGTTTCCGCCATTTTTCCCATCCTGTATCCTAGAAGCTCGAATCTAATCCACCATCAGATTTCAATGATCAAATCATCCTGGATCAGTGTCCACTGTTGCTTGCTCAATCTTTCTCCTGTGAGCAATTAACTCCAATGGAGGCAATATTTTTGCCATAAACTGTAACAAATAGCCAGCAGTCTGAATGAGACACATGCTAGCCAGATGCTTCCAATTATCCAAGTGTTAGTGAGCAGATGTACTCCAAGCAAAGGCGTACTGACAGGCTGGTGCAGTGTTTGTTGTCAGCCTGGTTCAGCAGTTGTATTCTTCCTCTTAGGCAGAAAAGTGTGAGCTTAAATTCAACTCTGACACTCGGTTTAGTACTGATGGAATTATGCTCTATCAGGCTTCTCAGTTGAGACATTACACTGACTCCATACTTGCTTTTCACATAGATGCAAAGGATCTCATCGTACTATTCGAAGATTAGTGGGGCAGGTTTCTGTACCGTCCTGCTCAACAGTTATCTCAAAACCAACATGATTGAAAAAGATTATTTCACCATAAACTCATTTCTATTCATGGGGTCTTGCTGTATGCAAATTAATGGCCATGTTTTCTACATTACAGAAGGACTATACTTCAGAATACTTCTCTAATTGGAAAGGACATTTAACTATCCTGAATTTGTACAGGACATGACACAAATATAAGTTTGCCTTTCTTTTATTAATGTGATTAAGTTATTCTCAGGCTTCTGTGATGTTTACTGCAATTGTACAGCTCCATTGGTACATATTGAACTAAGTGATAGCTTCATATTCAAACCTATTCCTCTACTCACTCAATAACCATGCATGCACTTGCACTCTAGTTGTAGTCACTGGATAGTTTGAAACCCTTGCTGATGTTTTCTTCTCCATTTGCTGAAGCATGTTGTTTGATCCCTTCCTTCGTGTTAACAAAATCAACAAATTCATGGAAGATGTAAATTAAAGCTGAGATCATCTAGTTTATATGGCCTTTGTCAGCTGAATTATCAGAGATGTTCCCTTATTTTTGAAATATATCGACAAAAATGTTATATATCATGCAAATGTTGAATATGTAGAATGCTGCATTTAGATTAAATGCCATAGAATTAGTTTACCTCTGAATTCCATGTAAAAAAACCATAAACCTTCTTATAATCAAATCAAAAATATGTTTTCATCTTCCAACCTGCTCCACATGCTGTTTAATATACACAGGTTTTTGGATAGAAGAGAATAATAGTTGAGGAATAGGTATGCATTTCATTCTTTCGTAATAAAACTTGGTAGGGAGTATTTCAATTGTTAGGAAAATCTAGCAGGTCATCTTTTGAATAACATCTGATTCTCGCCAGTGGAATTTCCCTTCATTCCTTCTCCCAAACCTACTGTGTACAGTTGAAAATAGTCCCTGGTGTTTCATCAGTTTCCATTTAGCATTAGTATGTGTTGTTTATATGACATAGGTCTGTATAACTTCAATGGGATATTGTTACAAAAGCTAAAAAGGAACCAACTACTGTGTTATGAGTAAATTTTCATTTGAATAGTGACCTTTTGCTCTGTTCGTACTATGCAACAGCTTACAGGCAGTTATTGTTGCAGCCCTTGTAAAGTTATAAGCTAGCATTTGTTATTGCTGTGAATGGAGTGTTGAAGTGTTTATGTGTGTTGGTTATTATAAGTTTGCCTTGAGCTAAGATTATTTTGATTCAATCTAATGCAAGTGGTGCTTTATGATTGGTCAGCTACAGAGAGGCCAGTGAGTCATTTTAATGTATTGTTGATGTTCCAGAAACGTTTATGGCAGTCTTTTTGAGGTGCTTACTTTCATCATACCTGCTGACGGCAATAAATACCCACACATCTGCTTGGTATTCATGAGCTATTGGTAGTTGATCAAAATATGATCCTATCTGAGTTGGTAGTTGTACATGGAATAAAATCTATGATCAGTATGCACAGAATAGCTAGCACCATTTGTTGGATCACATTAAACTAACATTTACCAGGAGAATCGTATTAACCCAAAAAATATAATGATTGGACCTCAGTGGCAATAACACTTTGCATTTGTCAAACAACTTTAAGGTGGTAACATGTGCTTCAGGACTGAAGAATTGAGCTGAATGTAATTAGCAGGACAGCAAGAGAGGAAATTTATGTGTGTTGATGCAATAGGTTTTAAGGAAAATTTTGAAGGTGAGGCCCAGAAATGTAGCACTGTAAAGGATTTAGCAAGAATGTTCTGAAATGCAAAGATAACATGAAGAAAAAAACTCTTGTCATAATGAGAAAGCGGAAAAAGGCAAATTCTGCAATATCTCATCATTTGAAGAACAAAAGTTATGGGTGTGAAGAAAGGCCTTGGGAGTTTGAAAAGATAATGAAAAATGTAAAAGGGATGCCTTCTTAAATCCTCAGGATGATCCAAAGTGGGACTGTGAAATACTTTGAAAATTTTATTACTGTGATATGCAGACAAAGCTATGGATTTTGATTCTAATTTATTATGTCATCCTGCAAAATTCTGAATATGTTACCAGATAGGACATTTATGTTTATATCATTATACACATGAAAATAAGTTAGCTGAATTGTTGACTAGTGGGACATGTTGAATAATGTCACCAAAATTTGCTTGAAGGTTAACTGCCCATGAAAATATTTGTTCAAAATTTGCAATAAAACTGTTGCTTTTTATGAGTGAGGTGAGTTGATTGAGATGATTATTCGTTACCCAATGATGTCGGTACTACCATATCCTCTCACAAAGAATGAATCTTCCATACTACACAACTAAGGCAGGAGTCATTACATTTACCAAAGGAATCAGCCAATGTTTGAAGCAGAGGCTATGGTGACATACTCAGAGCAATGCAATAAGTTTTGAAATGCTCTAATGAATAACTATCATAAATGCGTTGAAACACAATACTTTCTACATCACAGTTCCTTAAAGTTCTAAATCAATTTTAAATGTATTATAGTTACAAACCACTGATGTGCTTTGTGGTTTTCTACAGTTAATCCAAATAAAACAAGTCACAGATTTGGTTTCTTGTTGAGACAGATTTCTTGAAGTTTTTCATGACACTATTTACACAGTTACAATATACCAGGCTTACACAGATAATCTGCTGTGTGTTTACTCATGTTACGGTACATTTCAGACATATAGCTAACTGAAGACATCACGTAGACTCCAGCACATAGAGAATGACTGAAGGTGGGATCAATAGCTTAATGCAAGACTATCACATGTTGTGATGTTGTACAACTGTTTCAAAGTTACGGGTCTGTCTGGTCTGGAATGTCAAAATATAATAGCACTCCACCATTTCAAAGAACAGTAACTCTTTGTCCAATAAACAGGCACTAGGATACGTATAGATATATTGTCTCAGCACATCCAAGTAACACCTTGGTGGAGATACAATACAGCCAGATTTAGTCCTCCAACAGTTATCACAACTTGACAGTGTAGCTTCATTGTGATGAGCTGTCTGTCATGATGAGTGGATGTATATTATTTGTAAAAGATCTGTCCTTGTTGTTTGGCATGAAACATTCAGCATCCAAGTTGCCATCATGTGTGAAAGGTATTTGATACCAGAGAGTTTGGATATGCCATGTGTTTCATCACAGGATTTGACTCATTGCTTGTTACAATGTCACATGACCTAGATTGGACACAGCAATATAACATCTCTCCATGAACCCTTGCATTTATGCAAAAATCTCAAACTTGTATGCTTTGTCCTAGGTCAAGTTGGCCTAACTATCTGCATGCTCATTGATCATACTCTTGTATAATTTTCGGTTTTCTTTCCAACAATGAATTGTGCACATATGGTTGAGTGGTTGAGAGAGTGGGAGGGAAGAACTATATGAATCTGTCTTCCGAACATGAGAGCTACCATTGAAGGTATACTGTTTCCAGGAGGAATATCATATAGATTAAACAAAGCCATCTAAAAATGTATGTAAGTTACTTTACATTTAATGATCATGGATTTTAAAGGAGGAAGATTGCATTCTGCAAGACTGTTCGAATGTGTGCAGTAAGGAGAAGAGGGAATATATCCAACATTGCATTTCCTGATAGATTTTGGAGGGAGATTGGTGTTCCAAGCACAATCTGTCAAAGTACACAAAAAAATGGATATGATGGTTAAGTATCAATGACTGTTGTACTAGTGGTATCTTGCACAAGTAGACATTTGCTGAAATAGTCAGCGCCAGAATGCAATCATGTCCTTGGACATAGAAAATATCATTCACAACATTGGACCATGACCCAGAAGGAATTTTGTGGAAGGAGAGTTTCTATTGATTATGTTTTGTATTCACATGGCCATTGATTGGTTGGCCAGCATTTATTGCCCATCCCTAGCTACCCTTAAGAAGATGGTGGTGAGCTGTTTTCTTGAATCACAGCAGTCCATGTACTGTAGGTAGACTCATAATTCCCCTAGGCAGAGAGTTCTAGGATTTTGATCGAACAACAGTGAAGGAACGGCAATATGTTTCCAAGTTAGGATGGTGAGTGATTTGGAGGGAAACTTACAGATGATGGTGTTTCCATACATTTGTTGCCCTTGTCCTTCTAGATTGTAGCGGTTATAGGTTTCTAAGGTGCTGTCTAAAGATCTTTGGCAAGTTTCTGCTCTGCATTATGTGGATGGCACACACTGCTGGCACTGAGCATCAGTGGTGGAGAGAGTAGATGTTGGTGGATGTAGTGTTAATCATGTGGGCTGCTTTGTCTTGGATGGTATTGAGTTTCTTGAGAGTTGTTGGAGTTACACCTATCCAGGAAAGCAGGGACCATTCCAACACCCTCCTGACAATAAAGGATATTCTATTCTATTCTATTGTACCTTGTTGATGATGGAAAGGCTTTGGGGAGTCAGGAAGTGAGTTACTTGCTGCAGTATTTCAAGTCTCTGACCTGCTCTTCTACCACTGTATTTATCTGGCTAGTCCGGTTCAGCTTCTGTTCAATGTTGTTCCCCAGTTTGTTGATAGTGGGAGATTCAGTAATGGTAACGCTATTTAGTGTCAAATAGTTGCTGTTATATTGTCTCTTATTGGAAATGTTCATTGCTTCAATGTCTGAGGATTTGCAAATGGTGCTGAACATTGCACAATCATTGGTGGGAATCCCCACTTCTAACCTTATGAAGAAGTGAAGGTCATCGATGAATCAGCTGAAGATAGTTGAATCTGGGAAACTATCCTGAGGAATGCCTGTAAACATGTCCTACTGCTGGGATGACTGACCTTCAACAAGCATGACCATCTTCCTGTGTGCCAAGTATGATGCACAATAATAGAGAGACTTCCCCCAATACCCACTGGCCCCAGTTTTACTCAGACTCCTTGGTGGCCACATTTGGTCAAAGACAACTTTGATCTCCAGGGCTGTCACTCTCACCTCACCTCTGTAATTCAGCTCTTTTGCCTTTATTTGAACCAAGGCTGTAATGAGGTCAGGAGCTGAGTGGCCCTGGTGGAACCCAAACTAAGCATCAATGAACAAGAGCTGCATGATAGCACAGTTGATGATACACCCATCACTTTACTGATGATTGAGAGTAAACTAATAAGATGGTAATTAGCTGTGTTGAATTTGTCCAAATATTTTATGTACAGGACATACCTGGGCAAACTTCCACATTGTCAGGTAGATTCCAGTGTTGTAATTGTACTGGAACAGCTGGCTAGAGGAGTGGCAGTCTTCAGTACTATTGACGGAATGTTGTTAGGGTCCATAGACTTTGCAGTACCAAGTGTCTCCAACCATTTCTTGATCTCTCGTGGCTGAAGATTAATATCTGCAATGCTGGAGGAGGCCAAGATCGATTATCCACTTTACACTTCTGACTGAAGATTGCTGTGAATGCTTCAGCCTGATCTTTTGCGCAGGTGTACTGGGCTTTTCCATTGTTGAAGATCATAGAGTCTCTACTGTGGAGTGGGTCATTCAGCCCGTTGAGTCCACAATGACCCTCTGAAGAACATCCCACCCAGACCTACACCCTATCCTTTCCCCGTAACCCTGCGTTTCCCATGGCTAATCCACCTAGCCTGCACATCCCTGGACACTGTGAGGCAATTTAGCACGGCCAATCCACCCTAACCTGCCCATCTTTGGATTGTGGGAGAAATCTCTGGCTGGCCAGCATTTATTGCCCATCCCTAGGTAATGGATGACACTTAGTGAAAAGGCTTCACACAATTGCCATGCTACTGTCACCTTTTCACCTTTAGCAATGAATTTTTACTTCCCACACACTGCCACTGTGATGTGCTTTGCTATGTTCATATGTTTGTTTGCATAAGGTACCACCGAGAGCCAGGTTCTTGTTGAGACAGATATATTGACATTTGTTAATAATGCTAACTATTTACATTGCTACAATATCACAAACGTACACACTTCACCCGGAGTTTATGGTCATATTGTTACTATGCGCTACAGACATGTAGCTGACTGGGTGTATCACATTGGTTTCATTACTGAGGCAGGGTCGGAACCTTGATACTTGAATGTTACATATCATGAAATCATGTAGCTACCATAAAGGTAGTCTAGAATCTATAACATAATGCAGGAATCACCAAAAACCTGAGATAGAATTGTGTAGAAGTAGCAAAAATAGAATTACTGATCCAACTCTTGACTATTGGCTGAAATAACATTCCCAAGTATCCAGTCAACCATCTGTCCCTCTGTTGCTGGATTTGTGGTTTGAACATTGCCAGATTGTCACTTGGGTATTTTAATTTGGCAGTTGTCACTGATAATTCAAAATGTACCAACAAGTAGGGTCTCTACTTGACTGAAGCATCAAGGCTCAATTATTTCTGCGTCCATTCTAGACTGCGGCTATTGCAGTGACTTTGACCGATACAATCAAATATTGTCAAACAAAGAAGCAGCTGGCAGATAAAGCTTCTATAATGTTTTAAAAAGGCAATGTTTACAGGCTGAGATTACCTTAAATAATTTTAAAAATCTGCAGAATAGAATCAGCCCTCCCATTCATATGCACAGAAGTTCTGGATTCAAATTATAGTTATGTTTTCTGATGTGATAAAAAATGAGGCATACAAGGATATTTGCGGGTCTTTTTGCTTTCATTAGATTGAACCCTTGGTGAGGGTTGGTAACACTTATGCAGGGCTTTTATGGGATGGTGGTGGTCCAACATACCTCTACAAAAATTGATTTCGACTGATTGTGGAATTTGATGCAGTTTATGGTTTTCTATGAGTAAGTCTGCATAACAGATACCACATATTCTTGAATCATATATCTGAAGTTTAATGCAACACTGACTATTTACAAAGCTATAGTTTCACAGATTAATACATATAATCTTTGATCTGTGCTTACTGATGCCATTGTACATTATACATATAACTGGTTGAAAAAAAAACCCAATAAAACTGTGGATCCTGTAAATCAGAAACAAAAACAGAAGTTGCTGGAAAACCTCAGCAGGTCTGGACCACCACACAGATGTATAGCACGGAAACAGACCCTTCGGTCCAACTCATCCATGCTGACCATATATCCTAAATAAATCTAGCCCCATTTGCCAGCATTTGCCCCATATGCCTCTAAACATTTACCTATCCAGATGTCTTTTATATGTTTTAATTAATCCGGCAGCTCATTCCATACACACATCTGTGGAGAGAAATCAGAGTTAACGTTTCAGGTCGAGTGACTCTTCCTCCGAACTGAGGAAGTTCTCAGTTCTAAGGAAGAGCCACTTGACTTTGATTTCTCTCCACAGATGCTGCCACACCTGCAGAGTTCTTCCAGCAATTTCTGTTTTTGTATCTGACTGACTACCTTAATTCCATTAAACAAAGAGAGTGATTGAAGGCAAGGAACACAAGTAACAAAGAGGAACCACTGGACTCAAAATATTAACTCTGCTTTCTTTCCATAGATGCTGCCAGACCTGTTGAGTTTCTCCAGCAGGTTGCAGATTTCTAGCATCTGCAGCTCTTTGTTTTATTTCAGTACATATGTGGTGTGAAATCTGCTCTGTAAGAAAACATAAATCATTGCACGGTTTCATTGTCCTCAGATGGCCAGTCACTCTCCAGTTCCAGCAATGTAGCAGGGCCTGGACAGGACACCATTGACAAAGCCTGGAGCGCATTATTGGTGTCAGCGATCTACAAAGCTAAACAGATTAGCCTTAAGGGAAGTGCAGTTGGCAGGCCCAATTTTCCTCAAAGTGCCTTCATCACCACCAGTGAAATACAAATGGGGGAGGGGGGGTGTTCATCCCAGTGCGACTTTTTATAAAATTGTTTTACTATCCTGCCTACAGGTTAATCATTAAACCCTTTTGTAAACCGAGACCAGACCCACATGCCACAAGTCCTGTGCAACAATGATTTTGTCTAAAACACACAATGATGGAGACACTGCCAGTAGAGTTTTGTTTTGACTGCGTAAGTTTTTCAAGTGAACAAAGTAAACAGTGTAGCTCAGTTGGCTGGCCAGCTGATTTGCAATGCTCAGTGATGTTAACAGCATGGGTTCACTTCTTGCATTGGTTGAGGTTAATATGAGGGACTCTCCTTCTCATCTCTCCCCTCACCTGAGACACGGTACCCTCAGGTTAAATCACCACCAGTTGTCTCTCTCTAATGAGAGAGCACTCCAATGATCTGGAAAGACCATGGTGACTTTATCTTTGCATTTCTAATTTTTTCTATTTCTGCTGAAAGATTAATGAGTTAAAACATTCATTGTATTTCTATAACCACAGATGCTGTCAGCCCTGCCAAGTGCTTCCAGCATTTTCTGTTTTCAGTTCAGATTTCAAACTTTTCCAGTAATTTGCTTTTGGTTTAGAACTTATAGCATTAGTTATTTCAAACATTGCTGTTTGTACACAAGTAGATACAATAATGTAATAGTGCTGCGAATTCCAACAGTTTCATTTTCTGGACATTTCTTCAATCTAAGATTTCCTCCTTTTTTTAGTTATGTTACTTTTCTTCTATACACGTGTTTCCAGTCTAGTTTCATGTAAATGAACTGGGATATACATTCTCCTGCTCAGTCTCCAAAAGCTTTTCTCGACTTTCATGCTTTTGAGATATCTCGCCCACCCAATACCTGCAGGATATTGGTGGGTCTTCCTCATCTTTCAGATATCTTCTGATTCCCTCAGACCATTCTGAGCCTCTTTGTATTACAGATGTCCTGACTTTAATTCTTCTCTCTCACTGAATTACTGTTTTGGCAGTTCCAGGTCAACCTCAAAACAATTTGCTTTTCCGCTTTTTTTAGCCGTGCAGCTCTCACTGTTTACCTTAAAACGTCCACACTCATCTACTGCATTTGAAATCCAAGGAATGGAATTTTCCTACAGAGGTGGGGACAGAAGTTGGGATGTTTTCTGGATTCTGAACGTACACTTTAGCGAAACAATTACCAGTTGGGATTTCCATGGGGGTGCCCACTTGATTGACAGATGTCCTGTCCAATCTGGGACAGTGGGCAGGCTTTCAAAGCTGGAGGACTAATTAGAGATAACAAGGTGTAGAGCTGGATGAACACAGCAGGCCAAGCAGCATCAGAGGAGCAGGAAAGCTGACGTTTCAGGCCTAGACACTTCTTCAGAAATGGGGGAGGGGAAGGGG
>NC_063337.1:99960610-99963866 GCF_021869965.1 Rhincodon typus
CTCCTACCTACTAGCCTCATGCCACCCCCTTGGCCTGCCCGTCCTCCCCTCCCTAACTCCACACCTACACTCACCTTTACTGGCTCCATCCCCACCTCTTTGACCTATCTGTCTCCTCTCCACCTATCTTCTCCTTTATCCATCTTCTATCCGCCTCCCCCTCTCTCCCTATTTATTTCAGAATCCCCTTCCCCTCCCCCATTTCTGAAGAAGGGTCTAGGCCTGAAACGTCAGCTTTCCTACTCCTCTGATGCTGCTTGGCCTGCTGTGTTCATCCAGCTCTACACCTTGTTACCTCAGATTCTCCAGCATCTTCAGTTCCTACTATCTCTGGACTAATTAGAGACTTGGCAGCTTGAGAGGAGCCGTAAGCCATGACACTATTATTTTTAAAACATGAATTTTACAAATTGGCTGTTGTAGCTAGGTGACTACTGTGGGCGTAGGGGAGAGGAGTACAGGAGAGGCGATGGCTTAGTGGTGTTATCACTGGACTACTAATCCAGAGACCCAGGTGATATTTCACAGACCTCAATTCAAACCCTGCCACAGCAGAATTTGAATTCAATAAAAATCTGGAATTATGGATCTAATGGTGACCATGAATCAATTGTTGGGGGAAATAACCCATCTGGTTCACTATTGGCCTTTAGGGAAGGAAACTGCCATTCTTACCTGGTCTGGCCTGTATATGAGTCCAGATCCTCAGCAATATGGTTGACCTGTGACCATCCTTTGGAATGGACAATAAATGCTGGCCTAGCTAACAACAGCCACATCCCAAAATGAATTTTAGAAGAGAAGAGATCCTCAGTGCAATATGTTTACTCTTAAAGTGATATCTGAAAATAGCTATATAGGCAACCTGGCAGGTAAGGGAAGCCTGCAAAATTCTGAAAAAGCAGTAATATGAAGAGTTTTTTTTTAAAGTAAGTGGAAAGGTATCAATAAATGACTTTTTTACATATACCACAGTAACTATAGGATTCATTGGTTCAGTACAGTGAGTTTTTGGTGAATAGGCATGGAAGTGGCATGAGGGGCCATAGGGAGTTTGTGGGCACATAGCTTGGTATGAGGAGGCAAGAAAAGGACCTTTAGAATTTACGTTTTCAGAGGCTGCCTCATGTAGGTACAGTTCACAAACACTTGGGTTCCATGAATAATGACTCTTTCAAAAGCTGGCTAGACTCCAAGGTAATTGTGTAATGCTAGGATATGCCTGGTTCTGCACAGAAATTAACCGTCTTGCAAATACTGGGTGTGGGCCATTGCTGAACCAGTCACGCCCTTAAAAAGCACTCCCAGCAGCAAGGATGGAATCAAGAATCTTGGAATTGGTCTATGTCCAGCATTATTAAAGATCTCCTCAGTCATCCTGAATTAGTGGAAACCCAACCCAAATGGGGAGAAAGAGTAAAAGATTGTGGATGTCCTTTTCCATTCCAGTCAATGTGGAAAACTGGAGGCTGACTGTAAAATTCCAATTGTGGCCCCCTTTAATTGCTCTAAATAAGGCTCTTAAAGAATATAATTAACTATCCATTGTATAAAGATCTAACACATTGGTTGCATTTACCAAGTTTCTTTTAATAAAAGCACAAACTGCAAATTATATCAATTATTAATCCAGCACAAATCTTTAAGTAAATAGCTGTGGCAAGCCAACAAATCTTTGTGGTGAGGAATGTATATAGCAGGAATCCATAATGATCAGCATTGTTGGAACATCAGTCACAATGTGACTTTGCCTTTATGTCAGCAGGTTAAACATAACCTGTAAAAACAGCCACATGGCTGCACATCTGCTGATAGAGGAGCAAGTTCCTCCGCAGGGAACAAAACAAACACAGTCTCACTTAAAAAAATCCAAAGTCAACAGCAACTGTAGCAGCTCTCATCCCCAGTGCATGTAAGGGATAGGAAAAGGAAGGGTAATGTTTCACGAGCAATGAAAAATCTCCTAATTATTGCAATAATTTTCCCTTTGTAGGATTTAGAGGAAATGGTGCCTAATTGGTACCATTGTATAAAGCTCTCAGTTCCTGGTTTATCTTCACTGCACCCTGTAAAACTGTACAAAATGGAGCTTAATTACCACTATGTGAATGCTGCTTAAAATTTGCAACTGCCAAGATGATTGTCAGTAACTGTTTGAGAACCTGCATGATATAAACTACAATAAGTGATAAATCCAAAGACAGAAAGAGAGTGAAATAAGTATTAGCTGTCCCAGTGGTATTGTTTGCATACCAATGAATAAGTTGAACATTATGGCATTCTGTGCCTTGACAGAATGATGATGCTTGTTTGTGCCGCGTAAACTTGGCAGAATGACTGACTTATTTCACATTTATTTGTGCTGGTCATGTTATTAGTGATGTTTTACCTTAAATTACTGACATATAAACTCGACATTTTAATGCAACCCTGTCCTCAGGTCATAATACAGAAGCTGCATGTCACCATGATGCAAAGTAAGTACATTGAACAAAGAGAATTGACTTTCCACTAGGGGGAAACAGGACTTGGGGCTGTTTCTGCATTCCAAACCTAACCATAGTAGAGAACAGTCTGAAATGTTTACAGAGAGAGACCTCTTGCTGATCTAGATACTGGTTCTTTGTCCAGATGAGGGTGAGAAACAGGTTCTTGAAGTTGGGAGAGATGAAAAATGAGGAGCCTTCGACCTTGAAAGGACACATGAGCTGCAATAGTTGATTTGTACTTCAGAGGGTTCTTCAACGTCAGCATGTGTCCCATTGACTTTTCTTTTAATCTTTAGCTAAAAGACAGAAAGAGGAGTTTGGTCACCACTTAAATGCACGGTTATTATATGCCTGAACCCGTACCTTGTTAGGCCTGCCTTTGGGTACCAGGGTCCAGGCAGTTAAGTTGCCCTTCTCAGTGTCAGAAATTTGAGGCTCTCTCGAAACAAAGTGGCGTCCTTTGGCAGTGTTCAATGAAGGTTTTAATGAGCCGAATTGATTGGCTAACTTCTACAGACAGCCCTGTGAGCCTCAGACTCACTTCACTCAAAATTGAATTGAAGCATTTATTGTCACATGCATTCAATATAAAAACACAGTGAAAAGTGTGTACCTTCACCGTACATACATGACTCCATTCACATTAACTTAGAATAAGATAGGAAGAAAAGATAACTTAAGAGAGTCCAACTTTCCTTTGCACTGCTGCAGTCTTGCTCTGGGTTTTCCAACCCCACCATGCCTCTGCCAGAGACTCGCTCCGCGCT
>NC_063337.1:99963876-99973399 GCF_021869965.1 Rhincodon typus
AGACTCGCTCCGCGCTTTCCAACCCCACCATGCCTCTGCCAGAGACTCGTTCCACGCTTTCCAACCCCACCATGCCTCTGCCAGAGACTCGCTCTGGGTTTTCCAACCCCACCATGCCTCTGCCAGAGACTCGCTTCAGGTTTTCCCACTCATGCTATGCCTCTACCAGCGTCCCACTCTTCCCTGCCTCTCCGACCCGCTCTGGACTGCCTCACCGTCCCGCTCTCGCCGGCCCACACTCGACCTGCCGTCGCTGCAGGACACAACCTGTGCATTCAACTCCCACCACGTGATTCCCAGTCGTAACCCAGCTCCTTCCTTAGGTAGGTAGTTGAAAGGGGTGGGGAGGGGATAGAATTACTGCAGAGGGGGAGAGAAGAAGGGAGAGCAGAGAAGGAAGGACAAAGAAAGAAAGAGAACTGGCGAGCAGTTCTTGTATGTATGACTGAGTTGGCAAAGAGACACACTGGCCAGTGTCAATATTTCCACTTCCTGTCCACCCATATTCACACACTTGGCAAGGGTGGAAAATTCATTCCAAAGTGTTGGGCATTTGTTACAAGATAATCATCATTTGGTATTGGATTCAAGGAATTGATCTGCACTAATCTACTCCCTCTTTACAGAGTGCCATATATAAATCCACATTGATGTAGTTCATAGAATTGTATAGCACAGGAGGCCATTCAACCCATTATGTCTGTTTTGACTCTTTGAAAAGGCAATTCTATTAGTCCTACACACAGCTCTTTTTTTTCCATAGTCTTGGAAGTTTTCTGTTTCAAGTACATAGCTTATTACTCTTTGAAAGGTGTGGTTGGGCTGCATTTTTATACTGGAAATAGAAAGACGGAAGTCAGTTCCAGTTCTACAATACCAAAGGAAACCGGTTAATGACACAATTTCTGCATTCCCAAGCCCTTAATTTGATTTGAATTGGAGGTCTGGAGATGAAGGTGAGCTGGATGAGGTGCAGGGCCAACTTAATTGTGCCATTAGAAGCTGATGCTATGGTTGCAGTGTGAATGCTGAAGAACCAACATGCCTTTGAACCTTGATATCAATAGATACTTGATATCAAGTATCAATAGACGACCTATACTTAGTGCCGCAAAAGCTTAAATGATGTAATGTACTCTGACAAGGTGAGTGCTCACCTTATCATTTAGGGCAAGTTTCTGAATGGTAAACGTGACTATCTGAGGGTTCTCATGCCACAGGCAATTCCTGCACATGGGAGAGGTTTGTGTCCAGGGCATGCCCTCTCAGAATGGCTCAGAATGGTCAAGGTGCTGCAGAGGACATATCACCATGGAAACATGCAGCTTCTAAAGGATAAGGAGAGATGCTGTTGGTCACAGAGAAACAGCAGGGCCTTATCTTGCCCTTTTTTTTCCATATTGCAGGAACAAAAATGAGGAGCCATGTCAAAGCTTTTTTTTTTGTCTTGTGCTCATCGGAGCAGACACTAGAATGTCAAATGTCAAAGGAAGCAACAGTTTATACTGCATGAGAAAAGGCTGCTGAATGGTTGCCAAATAGATTGTTTGGTTGAAGTGCTGCCATCGAGAATGCATCAGGGAATGACTGCCATCTCTGCTCTTGTTTAATTTAGAAATGGCATAATGCTTGAACATGTTCTTTTCCCTACAGAGGACTAGACTCTGCATATGGTTATTTATGGCTTCCAGTAATGCAAGGAAGCTTATTTCCAGATAAGGAGGATGCTTTGTGAGATGGGAATTCACTGGTTAGTTGTGATTACAGAGGGTGAACATTCAGAAGGTGGGTGCAACAAATATTTGATAGCATCCTGAGTTGTTTCAGAAAATCTGAGCTGTCACAGTTTCTGCTCTCTTAGATTGACTCTCACAGTCTCTTCTTCTGTCTCTTACTTCTGCAGGCACTTATCCATTCACAAGTGTCTCCCTGTCTCTCCGCAACCCCAGAAGAATATCAACAAACTCACACACTTGACAAGAACACTATCCATTTGAGGAGTCACTCTCATTCCAATGCAGTTTGGAACAGGATACAGTAGGGGCTGCCAGAAGCACAGATTACAATGGGGTAGTTTGCTTTCAGGATGAAGGACAGATATTGCCTTGCTCAACTTGGTGCAGATTCAGGATTGTGCGAGGCACAGAAAAGAAAGTTCCATCTAGTAAAACAGCAGAAGATGTGGTCCCACATGTCAAAGTTTCCTGATGTGGTGTGGGGTCCTGTCATGAGGATAAATAATACATCCAGCTCATTTATGTGAGCATGACTCAGACCTAGGAGTAATAATGTCATCTGTAAAGACAATGGCCAAATTCATGGAGAATCATATGTGCCAACACTCTGAATGGATATAGAAACAGCACATTGTCTTGAACAAGCTGTACAACATACTATGTAAACTCATGTTGTTGGTGCCACTAGTAATGTAGAGATGTTTGGAATGGATACCATTTACTCTTTAGCTAGTTTCCCCATCAATGATCTGCTCCCATCACTGACGATGCCACAAAAGATGATAAGGATGCCATATCTCACAGGAGCTTATATGATTTTCAGTCTCCTTGGCTCCTCGCTACCGTTGGGAGCCACTTTGAAGAAATGCCAAGTGATGGAGGCTGTCCATTTAACAATGGAGGTGTATGCTTCTACCTCCACAATGAGGACGACTGCTACTTCCATCTCAAACACAGTCAGGGCCAAGTTTGCAAAAGGAATGCTGTTTTAGAATGGCGTATTGCACAGGCCATAAGATTACAAGTAAAACTGAATAAGTCTTTGAGGAGTCCTCCTTATGATTCTGTGCACTATCTTTTGTTCTTCACTTTGTAAGTAATTTGACTTCAAGGCACATGTTTTGAGACTTTTTTTACTGGTGTGATGAGAAAAATGGTGTGAGGTGATGAAGCAGATTACGGGTTCCTACTGAGTGAGGAAAAAGTCTCTGGTCAGCTGTGCATCCTTCAATGTTGTTAAGAGTTTAGCTGTTCCAGGCTGTATCTTCAGTGTGATGCCTCAGAATTCCATGTATCCCATGCTCTTCACCTTCTGGCACAGGGACTCAATTGAAACATTCTGCAGTCAAATGATTCCTGACACTTCCCAAGCTGTGCTCAGCCACCTCTTTGTACAGTCAGTATCTGTTTACTCCCCTTCTGTCTGCACATCATCGTCTCCCCAACCCACCAAAAAGAAATCTCGTGCACCCCACCTTTCCCGTACCCTGTTTCAGAGGCTCCATCATCTGTTGCAAAATCAATGTACTGTCCAGCATTAGTATATATGACACCTATGACCTGCGAGATGAAGCGGTGAGGTGCCAATTGTAAAATATCTACAGAGTCAATGGCTGATCTATGGAAAGAGGCAAGGATAAAGAGGTTTGAGGCCGTAATGACTTTGATAGATATTGGCAATGTATCTTGACCCAGGGCTGTGAGGTGACATGTTTCAGGGGACAAGGACACAGATGTCTGTGACCATCTGACTGGAAAGTCATCAACCCTTCTTGCACTGGATCTCAGTCTTCTCAAGGTGACGCCTTTTTTGGCAAAGGATCTTTATGTGAATTCTGTGACCTCAGCGTCCTTCTTGTCAGCAGTCCCTCTCATCGGTACCACCCACCTTCCCCCCACCATCTTTCAGATTCTGCCTTCCTGCATCAAGTATTACTCCTCATCACCACTGGAATTAAAATCTGAGGGACATATCCTTTTGCCAGCTGCTGTCTTTCTAGTGCTCAGCTGGAGGTCCTGTTGTCCTTGCCCACCTTGCTGCATGCTAACACAGTACCAGGAGGTGGTTGATCCTGCCACTGCCTGAGGACAAACTACCTAGACTCATTATCTCTGCAGCAACAAGGGCACTTCTTTATCCGATGGCTAGGTCTCTGGTTGTACTGTTAATGACTTCCAGGATCATTTCTTTGGCTGGCTTCATACTCTGTATCTGTCTCTCTTTACCCAATCTGCCCCAGATGGTTTGCATAGCCTCTACAACTGTGAATGTTATCAACTCTCCCAATTGATGAGCTTGTAATAATTTCTTCAAGCACCTTAGAGTCTTTAATTGGGGATTGGACAGGAGATAAATAAACTGTCCGACCCTACCCTGCCTGAACCCTGTAAAATACAGTGGCTTCAAAACCAGCATCACAGTATACTTAAGACCTCTCCATTCCCACCCCTAACAGGTCCTGAAAATTCAGACTATTGAACATATTTCCACTAAACTTTAGGACAGTGCATTTCAATTTGTTTAAATAATTGTTTCAGGTCAGAGCTCGAAGCACAACATGGGTTTGCACTAAGCAGAACGTTTATCTTCAACTCTGACCAATGTGCACCGAATTCCTGTTTTACTTTCTTGTCTCTACAGTGGTTGAGGCTGGCTGATGAGCTAAAAGGTCATTCCTTACATCCTACATCTTCTTTAAATGCTGAAGGACTATTGCATTTCCAATGCCAGCATACTCAGAAAGTTGGGACAGAAGAGGCTACTGTTAAGAACAGCAAATCATCCCATGGAGATACAAATCTGCAGCTGAAAGAGTTCAATGGATGGGTTGGTTTAATTCTGACATTAAGATATACCTGAAAAAATTGTGGTGGCAATATGTAGTGTCATGGGAAATGATTGTCAGGCTTAAAAGAAACACATATTACTAAATGCAAGATTCAAAAAAACAGTTTTAAGCATGGAACAGAAGACAGTGCAATTGAACAAGAGGACAGTTCAGAAATTTCCAAGATTTATATTTATTTGCAGTATTTATTTGAATCTATGAACATGAAGAGAATAGGGGAAAACCCCTATGCTGATGCATTCCTTCTTAGCATAGCCTTCCCCAGCAGCTGATACCAGCATCCCAGGCAAACGACTGTTGGTAAAAAATCAGCAAATGGTATTAGGTCAAAGGTTGGTACCAGCTGATTACAGGTCATTTTTTTTACAGAAGAGTCATAGAGGTCTACAGCGTGAAAACAGGTC
The DNA here is from genome assembly GCF_021869965.1 of Rhincodon typus. NCBI lineage: Eukaryota > Metazoa > Chordata > Chondrichthyes > Orectolobiformes > Rhincodontidae > Rhincodon > Rhincodon typus. Next base: position 99,968,866 of record NC_063337.1, read on the forward strand.
CTTTGGTCAAACTTGCACAAAGCATCCAGTTATCCCAGTTTAAACTAGTCCCATTTGTCTGTGTTTGGCCCATATCCCTTTATACCTATCTTATTCATGTACCTGACTTCCAAGTACATTCATGTTTTGTGGATTTCATTGCCTGGGCCAGCATTTATTGTCCATCCCAGCTGCCCTTAAGAAGGTGATGGCGAGCTGTCTTCTTGAATTGCTGTAGTCCATTTGATTTAGGCGTACTGCACCTCCAAGTTGTTGGAGGTAGTTCCAGGATCTTTACACAACATTTCTGTAGGAATGTTAGTATATTGTTAAGTCAGGATGGTGAGTAGCTTGGAGGGGAACTTGCAGGTGGTGGTTTTCTCAAATAACTGCTTATGTTATCCTTGTACATGATAGTGGGGTCATGGGTTTGGAAGGTGCTGTCGAAGGATCTTTGGTATCCTGGCATTTGCAGATTGCACATACTGCTGCTACTGAAAGGTACTGGTGGACGGAATGGATGTTGTTGGACATAGTGCCAGAAAAGTTGGCATTTTTATTCTGGATAGTGTCAAGCTTTTGCACTGAGCTTTTCTTTAAGGATGGTACCTTCAGCGTGCAGTGCAGCACTCCCTCAGCACGGCACTAGCGTATCAGGAAGAATCAGTTGAGATTTTTTGCTTTCGTTTCTACACAGTGAAATTGAACTTGAAATGCTGAGATAGCAAAATAACACAAAGGAGTGAGGATGCTGGAGATGTGAAGCAAAAACAGAAACTGCTGGAGAAATTCTGCCGACAGAAGAAACAGAGTTAACGTTTCAAGCCCAGTGACCCTTCTTCAGAAATGATAGTAAATGGTAGTATTTATACTGATGATGCAGGTGGGGTGGGAGAGAGGGAAAGGAGTGAGTTGAATAGATAGAGACGGTGCCCAGAGAGAGAAAGAAAAGGAGAAGCCTTGTTGATGATAAGCTGAGAGAGATAAATGTTAACTAATGGGAAGAGTGGATAGTTAAAAATGAGTTGACTGTGCTTGGACCCATACAGAGCAGGACCTGGGGTGTTGTGGGGGTGGGTAACAAACATGGAGGAAGATGTTCACACTCTGAAGGTGTTGTACTTAATGTTGCGTCATGAGGCCTCTAAGGTGCTTAGGTAGAAAATGAGGTGTTGTTCCTTCAGCTCGTATTGAGTTTATGCTGTAGCTGTGCAGCAGGCCTGAGACAGAAATCTTGGCCAGGGAACATGGTGGTATGTTGAAGTGGTTGTCACTTGGAACCGTGGGTCACTTTTACAAGCCGAGCAGAAGTGTGCTCAATGGAGATGCTAAGATAGTGATTTATAATGTTAAATGTACTCAGAAAAGTGTAACTAAAGATTATGACAGGAAATAGGTTTCTGGGCAAGAATTTTACAGCTTACATAATTTTTGAAAAATATGCAATGAAAACTACGTGTCCTCAGTATTCTGTGTCTTGTCAGTTTTATACAGCCCAAAATATATTCCTTTTCCGCAGTTGTTGTACGTGCATGAACAAGGAGAAGCAGTTTTTATGTTCTATGACCGTCAGCGATCCAGATGGTTCGACTGTTATCTGCGATTGTGATCAATATAAGACTGACCAGTGAGTGACAGCAAATAGATATTACATATTTCTGTCTACCAGTGGAAAGCATACACTTTCAAACATTAATCAGCTTCCTTGATCTGGTATTAATTTATCATGCGCAGTGTGCATTTTTTATTTACTCATTAAGTAAGAAGTGTATGGATCATAATGAATCATTATACATTCCCCAAACACTCTGAAGGAAAACAACTGTCGACTTATCAGTATCCTACCTACAATGTCATTCCACAATTTACATTACAAATTTGTTGCTTATGAGTAACCTGGGAACTGATGATTTGTATAAAAACATTTTCTGCCACGTAACGATGAAGTCTTGCACCAGTGACTTCAGGAATGGAGACAGAAGAATGTGGGGAGTTTTTTTTTCTCTCATTTGTGCTATCAGTGATGCATAACTTGCACATGATGTCTGTTCCTATCTTGTCTCTAACCTCTTACAACTCTGAAAGGTCAAACTAGCGTAACAAAGGACAACTAAGAAATAGCAACAATTGTACAGATGGATGTAACATATCCGACAGCAGAGGAACCTCCTAGAGTCCTTCCTAATCGTTGCCTGTTAGTCAATACCAAAAGGAGATGATCTGGTCACTACTTTTAGTGCTGTTTGTGAAAGCTTCCTTTAGAAATATTATTGTAATTACAGTACAACATACTTCATGTTTTGGATATGTTCTGTGTCTTGCAAACAGGGCTGGATGAGCACAGTCAGTGGTCTGCCTGTTACAAACAGTTAAAGGAAAGTGCTGTTTGATATAATCCACCAGTTGTTTGGTTGTACTAATAATCAATTTAGGATTATCAGTTAGGTCTGCATGGAGGCTGACTTGTGTGGTAGAAGTAATCTGTATTTAAATGCAGGGCTCTGTTCCTTTCATACAGAAAGAACATTATGTCTCTTCATTCAAACAAAATGATTAGGGAATAGCCAATCCCTAGTGGAGACCCCAAGTAATGACTCGACCACCAGAGTCGAATTGCTTGGTGTGAATTTAAACAAATGTTTGGCAGTTCACTATCCCTAATGCATTCTCTACGGCAATACCTCTACCAGATGCCAACCAATTAGCACCCTTTCCTTATGAAATATAAATTGTTGCCCACTTTAATATTTGGGATTTTTGTAATTCTATCATGATGAGAACAAGATGAAAAGCTTCAAGAGCTCTTTTCTCAATGGTACTCAGTTTCAATACGGCCAAATGTTGATTAGAGTTTCAATTGCTATCATTTGCTGGCATATTTCATTCTTTTTTGAATTGATTGTCAATTTCTGTATGTTTTCTCAGTTGGCATTTATAAGGACTTATGCTTGTTGTATGTGTGAGCATGGAGGCAGGAAATTGAATGTAGGCTGTGGTTGTGATCTGAATGAGTGCTATGGAGACAGAATGAGTACTTCTATTCTGTTGGAATCATGCATCAATGAGGTTCTGTAGCACCCAATAGGGCAGAACTCTGTTATGGACAATGCCAGATTCCTCCATCTCAATGTCCTCATCCTCCTCCTCCTCAGAGGACTGATCCCATGCTCCCAATCACTCAGCATCCAAGACATCACTGCTATCTGCTCAAGTTAAGCAAAGTACAGCATGCAAGGATGATACAGCACTTTCTGTCCAGACTATGTTGGAGCAGGCACCCCAAACTGGTTCAAACAGCATAACCACATCTTCAGCGGCCCTGTTGGCTGCTCTACCACAACCCTGGTTAAGGCATGGGTGGCATCAAACCTGCACTCTGATCAATCAGGGGCTTGCACAATGGTGTCATGAGCCACAGTCATAGTGGGTAGCCCTTGACCTCCAGTAACCAGCCTTCTGAGACTGGTTACCTCTAAGACCCTCAAGCACACCAGGTACATGAGAGAGCTCCAGGACATATGAACCATGGTAGCTGCTGGGGCAATAGGTCTAATTGGAGCAGATAACAGTGATGCCCTGGATACTGAGGAATTGGAGGAGTGGGAGCAGTCCTCTGAGGAGGAGGGGCATGAGGACATTGAAGTGGAAGAAGCTGACATTGTCCAAACTGCTGGGAGATGATAACAGATCACCTGAATCTTGATCAGATGGAACCCTGTCCATTTAATGAATTCTGCAGTATTGTGATATGGCCCTCACAGTGTCATGTGTGTGCAGTTGATGGCACCATGCATCTGGGGTAACGCTGTTACATTCCTAAATCCTGCTGCCTGGGCTGCAACATGGTTTTATTCTGGACAAAATGAAATGAACTGATGCCATCTTGTCAAAGTTGCATCAGTCACACTCAGAGAATGCCTACAGTCAAATAGAGGCCATTCAGCCCATCAAGTCTGCATAAACCATCTGAACAGCATCCCTCCCAGACCCATGACTAATCCACCTAGCCTGCACATCCCTGGACACAGTAGGCAATTTAGCATGGCCAGTCCAACTAACCTGCACATCTTTGGACTGTGGGAGGAAACTGGAGCACCCAGAAGAAATCCACACAGACACGGGGAGAATGTGCAAACTCCACACAGATAGTGGCCTAAGGCTAGAATCAAACGCTGTGAAGCCACTGTGCCAACATGCTGCCCTATCCGGATGTACTTGTGAATGCATGACTAACCAGTCACCCATCAGGAGCCAGTCACATAATGCTGCAGTGAGTTTCACAGACACCGTAAGAGGATAATTTCCCAATTCTGCAGCCCTCGGGTACCGCTCCAGCATCTGGCACAGTTCAGTCACTGTGTTCTCGGACTCGTGAAGCCTCCTTTATTCATTCACAGGATGAGGGCGTCACTAACTGGGCCAGCATTTATTGTCCCCGTCCCTAATTGCCCAGAGGGCAGTTCAGAGTCAACCACATTGCTGAGGGTCTGGAGTCACATGTGGGCCTGACCAGGTAAGGATGGCAGTTTCCTTCCCTAAAGGACATTAGTGAACC
>NC_063337.1:99973899-99992741 GCF_021869965.1 Rhincodon typus
CCCCTTTCCTGATGAAGGGTCTAGGCCCGAAACGTCAGCCTTCCTGCTCCTATGATGCTGCTTGGCCGGCTGTGTTCATCCAGCTCTGCACTTTGTTGTCTCGGATTCTCCAGCATCTGCAGTTCCTACTATCTCCTACTCTAAAAATCTTTTGTGTTTCAATTTGGTCACTTCTCATTCTTCTAAACTGTAATGCATGCCTAATAGAAATCAAAATATATTATACCTACTGGCTCCTCTTTATCTGTCCTGCTTGTTATTTCCTCAAAAATTCTGCTAGATTTGTCAAGCATGATTTTCCCCACTGATTCTGTTTACTAAGATTGTGTATTTTGAAATTGTTGGCTGTTACATCCTTTATCAGAGAACCTAACACTTTCCCAATGACAGATGTTAAGCTAACTGCTCTTGGGTTATCCTTTTTTTAAAATTGTCTCCATCCCTTTTTGAATAAGGGTGCTACATTAGCAGATTTCCTTTCCTCTGGGACTTTTCCAAAATCTAATGATTCTTGGGAAATTGCTACCAGTGCATTGATTAGTTTTGTAGCTAATTTATTTAATATCCAGGGGACTGTAAACACCAAATGCTGGAGATCACAGCATTTTATGTTTTCAGTACAGATTCCAGCAACTGCAGTAATTTGCTCCTACATCCTGGAGAATGATCAGTCTTTAACTCGATTAGTTACGCTACTACTTTTTTTTCTGTTTCTAGGAACAGCTATTGTATTTATTTTCTCTTCCACTTTAGCTCCTTGATTATTTTGCATTTTTAGAATGCTATTAGTGCTCCTCACCATGAAGACTGATGTAAAGTAATTTTTCAACTACTCTGCCATTTCCTGGTTCCCATTATTAATTATTTGGTGTATAGGAGTGATTATGAACCTTCAGAAGGCATGAAGCCCTCTGAGGAATTGTCCTCCCATAGTCATCTTGTGACACTGACTGGATGCATGATGTCCCTGGAAGACAAAACAAAATGATTTAGTCAGAATTTTAATATAATTTGTTGTTGTTGAATTTGGCCATTGCTGGTTTTTTCATAAGGAAATATGAATATCAAAACAAAAGATATCAAAGCAAGAGTGGGCCAATTGGCCCTTCAGACATGCCCTACGATTAGGCGAGGGGGCATGGCTAATCCGCTCCAGGCCTCTAGTCCTCCTTCATATGTGCTCATTCCAGACCTCAACTCCCTTATTGTTCAAGAATCTATCTACCTCCTCTTTAAATACTTTCAGCGATCCAATCCCAACTGCTTCCTGGGATAGACAATTCCATAAATTCACTACCCTCTGGGAGAAAAATGCCCTTTGCATCTCAGTTTTAAAGACATATCCCCTTATTTTGTAATTAAGTTCTTAGTTTGAAATTGCCCTCACAAGTGAAATCATTTTCTCAACATGTACCCTGTTAAATACCTTCAGAAATCTGAAGGGTCCCATTTCTGAAGAAGGGTCCCAACCCAAAACATCAACTTTCCTGCTCCTCTGATGCTGCCTAGCCTGCTGCGTTCTTCCAGCTCTACACTGTGTTATCTGTTAAGTCTAACTGTCTGTATTCTGTTTGTCAGCTAATCATAGAATCCCTATAGTGTGGAAGCAGGACCTTTGGCCCAATAAGTCCACACTGACCCTCAGAGGGTCCCACCCAGACCCATCCCCTTATAACCCACCTAATCTACACATTCCTGAATACTACAGGCAATTTAGCATAGCCAATCCACCTAGCCTGCACATCTTTGGACTGTGGGAGGAAACTGGAGCACCCGGAGGAAACCTATGCAGACATGGGGAGAACGTGCAAACTCCACACAGACAGTCGCCTGAGGGTGGAATCGAACCCAGCTAGCTGGTGCTGTAAGGCAGCAGTGTTAACCACTGAGCCACTGTGATGCCCACAAATCCGCAAACCACGCCAATATATTATCCCCAATACCATGAACTCCCATCTTGTGCAATAGCTTTTATGTGAACCCCTTATTCAAATGCCTTCTGGAATAACAAATATATTACGTCTACCAGTTTCCCCCATCAGCTCTGCTGGTTATATCCTTTTAGAACTCCAGTTAATTAATCATATATGATTTCCCCGTTACAAGATCATGTCGCTATTTTTTTCATTTAATAATGGATTCTAACACTTTCCCAAAGACAGATGTTAAGGGCCTATGCTTTCTGATTCCCTACCTTCTTGAACTAGGATACCACATTAACAGCTTTCCAGTTTATTCAAATCCTCCCAGAATCCAGCAAATTTGTGCTTGCCCACCATTAGTTTTTATCACTTTGTGTACTTTCATCTTTGATTCGATACTCTCACTGACTCCTTTGTTAACTGTGGGTTCTTAATGCTTCTCAATAACCCCTTATTTTATATCAGTATAATTTTTTGCTAAACTTTATGCTTAAATGCTTTCTATTGGCCAACCTTAGTCTATTTTCCTTAATTCTTTCCTCTCATAATTCAACCATTGATAGAATTAAATCAGTATAAGCACATCAGAAATGCTTGTATTTTTGTTACAAGCTAGCCATTGAGCTTTCTTCTTTAACCATATCTGACTGAGAGGGATGTCAGTCATCTCAAAGAAATCATCTCATTCATCAGTAATCTGGATTATTTGTAACTACGCACTTCTTCTCTCGTTGTGGATTTTGTGCTCCTTTCTACAAGACCAGAAAAGACAGACCAGTAAAACATTTACCTGATAGATGCCATCATGGAATGCATTGCATCTATGATACTCATTCACCACATTGCACAAGGAATTGGGTGAGTGTCAATGGTAGATGGATAAATGGAGAGTTGATGATGTGCATAAAATGTGAACACTGGAAGCTGTTGCAGGTTGAGTGGATGTGAAGAGTGATGTGATGGAGAATATTTTGCAAAACAGAACGAAAAGTGTGGTTCTTAAACTACAAAATGTAAATGAAGCAGCAAATGTATTCACTTCTCTCGGCTCGGTGAGGTCAGTAATTTGCCTTTTACATTTCATCTATAAGCAGGGCATTATTCTTCTGCTACTCATTGATTCCATCACTTCCAATTGTTCTTTCTTGCTGACTCCTGCAGATTTTTTTTTGCTGGGAAAACTGCACATTCCTCTTCCTCCTCTCTCTCTGATGACGCACATGCCCACCATCTGCTCTAATTATTACCATTTTCCATTTATATACTATCTTGTTAAATATAAGTGATATTGCATCACATTGAAAACACAAAGCACAGAAGTCATAATGAATTTGTAATTTTAAGTGAATTAAAGTTGCACAATCTGCCCATTTGGCTACCTGGATTCTGCCATGCAATTTCATCTCTTCCACTCAGAAGCTTCCTTTATTTTAATACGTAGGGACTGTTGTCTCTGTTCAAAGAACACCAAGCAGCATGTTGGGAGGTTATTGCATTAAGCTATGATTATTATCCATCTGTATAAATGATTAGAGCCTTAAGCATTTGTCTATATTTTAAAAATTACAAATGATAGAATAAATGTTTCATTCTATTGTGTTTACTGAAAATGAATATGTTTTATCAAGCTGACTTATCTACTTATTAAATCTAGATCCATTACTGGTCGAATAAAAATGTTATCATAAGTAAACAGTTTTTGCTTCAACTCTAAACATGATAGAAATGTTCTCTGCTCAAGCTGCAAGATTTGTTTCCACAGAAATCTGTCACTGGTTTATACTCCATCATTGTAAATCTTGTCACTGTCATAGAAACCCCTGTAGATTAAATAATAGAGCAGCATTAATTTTAAGCTTATCCAACTACAGTACATAATCTCACTGATAATGTCTCCTACATATGGCAAAAGAGTGCATTCAGGCACTTTGAATGCATGGATATTGGAACAATGTCATTTGTTTGGTTGACAGTGAGGTTTGCCATAAAAATGTCTGCTGTGATGCCTGTTATTTTAGAAGCTGTGGCACTGACTGTTAATCTGCTGATAGTGTCCAGTGTTTGAATATATACATTGGGAGTGTCTTTGACCTGACACGATGGATCTTAAAAGGAACCATCTCTTAGAATGTGTTACAGCCTATTTCAATATTTACCAAGCACATAAACTCTATATCTACTAGAACCTTATCCTAGGCAAGTGATTTTTTAAAATACAGTATCATTCGTAAAACTAAATGCAGAACATTTTTTATATGTGTTGTGGGCAGAATAAGCCTGGTCTGAATTTTGCAGCATGACTTTATTTTGGACATGTTGTAAAACATTGTTTCTCTTTCCAAATGATTTCCACAAAGTATTTAATTTGAGGCCTGCTACTGATGGTGAAGCAGAGAGAGAGTTGGGATAATTTTCATTTCAGCACAAATGAAAATTGGGATTGATTTATGTCAGTTAAATTAGAATCAAATTTACTTGCTTAACATTTTTGACCAAAGTCAAAATTATCCACAGTGGAATATTTTATCCCCTTCATTTGCAAACTTGAGACTAAATTATAATAAAGATTTCTGACTTCTTTTCTAACATTCACAAATGAATGAAGATATAGTTCAATGTCATTGCAGTGCTTCATATGCAGCCCTGACAATGTGAAGTACCATCTGCGACCTCTATACAGGAAGATGTTCTAACTTGGAGAGAAATATAAATTGGCACATTGACACTGATTTTTTTTAAGGAGCTAAAAATAGAAACCAGTATTACTCAGAAGTGCGAAACAATTTAATCCAAAATGTCAACTAACATCTCTGCATTTCCATGCTTTGGAACGCCTGCATCCAAAACAAATGAAATGACCTTCAAAAAACTTGGTAGAATTGATTTGTTTGTATCTTTCTGACATTATTGAATCCAATGTTGTTCACAATTTTTTTCCATTGCCTGCCTCCTATCTCTGGGAAAAAAAGAGTTATCTGAGTTTTTAATACATATCTTTATATTCTAATGAATAAAATTCTAACTCACTGATGCAAAAGCTCAGCAAAGATGTGATGCAATTTTCTCAAGTGGCCAGTTTTCTAAGTTCTCTCTTTGAAGAGGAAAACTCATTTACTGCCGCACATATTGAAGATGCATTTCAGGTGGGAGTCACTGTGAGGGATAAGTGCTACAATGACTGAAGACAAGGGTGAGTGGCAGTGATGGATAAATCGATAGGAATGTGAAGAGGTTCATACACAGAAAGGAATACACGTACCGACAAAGTAAAGTGAATGTGCATAGACCTATGCAGTAATAGACTTGGGATGGCAGACTGATCGACGATTGTGGAAAATTGAACTTCTTCTGGTAGCGCAAGTGTGGCATTATACACCATCTACTAATCTCTCCAATCTCTGATAACACTTTTGTTCTCTAAGGCAGGCTTATTTCTCTTGTCCACAGCACAGCGAATATCCATGTGACTCCTTCCACACCACAGGGTCTGGTCTAGCCAAATATCTGGCTAAGAGGTGCAGCCAATCTGTTATCACAACTTATTACTCCATTGAAGCACGTAGAAATTCCTTCAACATTCATCATAGCAGTCATAGAGTCATAGCATTTATAATACAGAAAGAGGCCTTTTGGTCCAACTTATCCATGCCAACCAGATATTCTAAATTAATCCAGCCCCGTTTGCCAGCATTTGGTCCTTATCCCTCTAAATCCTTCCTACTCATACACTCATCCTTTTAAATGGTGTAATTGGACCAGCCGCCACCACTTCCTCTGGCAGCTCATTCCATACACGCATTAGACCAGGCCAAATTACTTTTTTAAAGCCAAACTAGCATTTCAAGATTAAAAGTGCACCTGACCAATACAGTTAGAGTACAAGTTATTACAATCATGAAACTGAAAAGGAACAACTCATAGAATTATTAGGACAAACCACTAGTTCAAGGTATTTTAACTATACTTTATGTGTGCTGCAAGTTCTGCTCATAATTATTTAATTTTTTGCATCTACACATTTCACCGCATTTAAACCTGAAGAAAAAGATTTCGGATACACATTAACTACCTCAATATAAATCTTTCAAAAGATAGAATAACATCAGACCACAATATGATTGATATGATGCAATTTCACAGAGGTGCTATAACTTGAGTTGGACTCAGGTATGCGTACTGTCTGCTCCTTCCATGTCTGTGCACAAGTGTATGAAAATTTAAGTGATTTCCATAAGCAGCATAATGTACATACTTGCATTTTATTGTTGATGGAGCTGAATAATATTTCAGTCACACGGGGAAGTTTACGGAAATAAACCGAGTTACAGAGTTGTGGGTGATGGTTATAGTAGGAAATCATTACGGACTTCACTAGCAACATAATTAAAGAAGTTCACACAACAAGCAGCTATCCACATATTTTAGCATGAATTTCTCACATATCAGTGAAACAAAAATGTGAGAGCAGATTGCAAACAAAACATGGCAGTCAACTACCTGCAAATCTCAACAAGGGTGGAATCTAATTCACCAAAAAAAAATGTTAAACAAGCCCAGACTGAAATAGGGTCATATCAATCTATGAACAGAGCAGATCCTAGTTTATTCCAAACTGACGAAAGAACAGAGTGGAGCAAAAGGTGAATTTCTACCACTTAATGTCAAATAAGATTTTCTGAATAATTATTCAAGTTCATAATTTCAAGCTAAGCACACTGCGAAATCGAGGCAAAGCCCGGCATATAATTGAATCATTTGATAAATATGTTGTTACTCTTATGCACAAAATATTGAAATTGGGTGCATACAGAGCGCTTCCCCTGAAATGTCCTATCTTTAGTTTGATCTAATTTTTTAACTATATTTTACCAGTCTCCCTTTGGTTAAATGATACTTAACTGAAATCTTGTGGTTGCTACCTGTTTACACTGACTGTGCATATGTCAGCGTTAAGTACATGCCAGCGTTCTGTTTGTATGAAGATCTTTTTAATTAGCACAAACTTAATTCGTATATTCTTGCTACTGCACAAAAGTAATTATGTACCGTACTTACTTTTAAATCCTGATGTACTATTTACCTGTAAAATTAGAGTGAGGGAACTTGAGATTTTTTTTAAACTGTCAGCGTGCCAAAGCTCTCTCCAGGATAGAAGGGAAAAACATGACACTATTATCAATTATATGAGTTGTATAAACCCAATGCAGCCTTCTATCTATCATTGCTTCTCCTGGAGGGCCAGAACACTGAGGATAGCATTGATACAGCAAAGCTTATTGCATTTTAAACTGCTTATAGTCACAAAGACCAATAGACAATTCTTTCACACCCTCCACAAAAACCGAAAGAACTGTGGATGCTCTAAATCAGGAAACAAAACCTGCTGAGCTTTTCCAGCAAATTTGTTTTTGTTCTTTCACATCCTCTATCTTCGAGAATGACACTTGGTTAGGACATTTCTTCTGGGTTACTGATGCCCTACTTTTGTACGGTGGCATATGGAAAGAGAGTCATTTGCTGACAATCTATGCGTCTGATGATGATGAGCTTCTTGAAGGACAAGGCAAACAATCTGAGCGAAGAAACGCTCATAACATGAATAAGAAAAGCAATGTGTTACAATTGAGTCCCCAGATGATATACACTTCTAATTATATCAAACCACGGCAAAGAATGCTGCAACATGCCTTAAAATCAAATACCATGTCTCGTCCCTCTATCTTTCTGCAGTGTCCACTAACTCCATTTTGAGATTTCTATACTCCTCTAATTCTGGCCTCTTGTGCATACAATCATCACTGCTCATGGAAGATTGAGTTATAGGGTCATACAGCATAGAAACAGACCCTTCGGCCTGCATGTTACTAGATGAATCATCATATAAACAGGAATATCTTCCAGGAAGCAGGCATCCTGAGCATCAAGGCAGCCGTTCTCACATGGCAGAGATAGTAAGAACTGCAGATGCTGGAGTCAGAGAGAACACAGTGTGGAGCTGGGGGAGCGCAGCAGGCCAGGCAGCATCAGAGGGGCAGGAAAGTTGACGTTTCAGGTCGGGACCTTCTTCAGAAATGGGACCCTTCTTCCCTATTTCTTAAGAAGGGTCCCGACCCGAAATGTCAGCTTTCCTGCTCCTCTGATGCTGCCTGGCCTGCTGCGCTCCCCCAGCTCCACACTGTGTTATCTCTGACTCCAGCATCAGCAGTTCTTACTATCTCTCCACACTGTGTTATCTCATTCTCACATGGCAAATGTATTGGACAGGTGACTTTGTCAGAATGCTAAATATTCTCCTTCCAAAGTGTGCTTTTAAAGACCAGCTTGTGACTGGTCAAAGGGCAGCCAATGGAAGTTTTTTTTTGAAGATATTCTGAAAATCTAATTGAAGGAGATGAGCTATGATCACAGCAATATGACAGCTGGAAAGAAAGTGCACCAGAGCACCTGTGATGTGGAACCCTGCTTCACCAAGGGAAGCTAGTTTTGTAGCAACGTGTGTTTTGAAGGTTGAAGATGCAACAGCTAGAAGAAAGCGCAAGAAGGCAGAAATCCCTTCTTAATTACAGACTGACCAACCAACTGATTAATGACTAACTGCAAATGTGGAAAGTGAATTACAGACTATCTTTCCCTTCTTAATGTAATTTACCCCTTAGCCTTTATTTGTCTTTTTTTCACTTCCTTTCCCCTTTTTACCTCCTTTACGTTGCACTGACATCACCCCTACCTCTTACAGTGTCTTTCTCTCTCTCTCTCTCTCACTGTTTCAACCTTTTTTTAATCTTCTTTCCCCCTTTCACTCTAGCATTGTTCTTGCTCTGACAGACTGCAATTACTGTGCCATCATAGCAATGTTTTCTATTACCTAGGCTTCAAGCTCTGGATTCCCCTCTCTACACTTCTCTGCTTCTCTGTTGCAATTTCGCCCTTCAAGACATATCTTCAAACCTAGCTCTTTGATCATGCTTTTGATCATCAGACAGAATGTCTCGTTATGTGACTTGGTATCATGATGTTGTAATGCTCCCCTTAAGCACTTTTGAATATTTTCATTATGTTAAAAGGTGTTGTATAAATATAAATTGTTGTTGATAGAGAAAATCCAGGCAATTTCTACAAAAACATTTAACCATTTCCATAATGGATAGAACATTCCCATTTTGGGTTAAAGTGTCTGGTGAGATTCATGGACCCAGTCTGCTTTGGGTCACATTGACATTTCTCACACTATTTTTTGCCCTTTACTTATTAATGATGCAATCTGACTCATGACACCTCTTTGTCAGGGAACTGAGTGTCCAGGTAGGCAGAGGTATACCTCTCTGCCTGAACTTGTTGACGTTCAAGCCCCTGGCACAGTTTTAAAAGTCCAACTTCACATCATTTCAGCTACCAGCAGCCAGGGACTGTCTCTTACATCCTGGTGATGGTTATCACTGAGTACATGGCCCAGAGGTAAGGAAAGCTCCCTCCACAATTTTTAAACAAGGTCTTGAAGGTCTTGTTGGACGGGTTCATGCAAAGCAGGACAATCCTTTTCCTGCAGACTGCCAAAGGATACCACACCTCAAGGCACAATCAGCCTGGCTCCAAATAGCAGCCCGGGTCAGCGTTGTGCTCTGGGTAATATGGGACTCCCAGCAATCCTGGAATACGGTTTGTGTTCTTTTAATCTCCACAAGGATACGTTTTTCCATCTTCTCTCCATGACCTCAGACTCAGGGAGCCACAATTAGTTCTAACTCTAGTCACCATAGTTCATGAACTACACCACTCCCTGTGGCATGTATCATGTACTCTCAATAGCTGTCACCCACATCACCCTCCCAAACTACCAACTCTTTACTCATTGGAGATCCTTTACTTCCTCTCCTGCATCAACACTATGGAGTTTCCCAACCACTTCCATCATACTCAATCCCTCCCTTCATTTCATCCTCTCCGGACCACAACTGAGTTGAAAGATCCAAGATCAATAGGAGTTGGTGGACATTAGGGCCAGCCATTTCTTACAAGGAGAAAGTACTTGATTTTGATAGAGAAAAGCACAATGGCTCACCTAGGGCCTGGGATACCTCAATGGCCAAGCAACCATTTTGCTTCATTGCGCTGTGCTGCTCTCCCATTACCACCAATGATCACTCATTCTTAAGCTGCACATTTTTATCCTGTTTAGATACTGATTCTCTCTGTTACATAGGAACAAGTAGCACTCAGTGAGGGTCAGTGAAGAAGCCAGTGCTGGAAATTCTCAGCTCCACCTCCATGTCTGGAAAGGAATACACTGACTCCTCAGAGGAGGCATTGACAGGGCATTCACATGCCCCGCAACCCCTCACAGCCCCCCTCCCCCAACCACCACAACTCCACTGCCACCACAAGCTCAGAGACTTTCCCCTCAGTGGCTACTCTTTCTAGATTAAACTTGGAAGCAGGATCTGGTGGACACGTCACCATCCCGCTCTTGCAGCTAATTGAAGAGGAAACTCCCAGGTCACTGGCATTCAAAGACCTCTCTAGACAATCTCATCCTCTTTTCCACTAGCTTCTGTCAAAATGCACAGGAGGGAGCAGGATCTCCAAGAATTCTTTTTCTCAGAAGTCTTCAGTGGTACTCAGCCCCTCCATCTCCCTCTTCCAAGACTCACCATAACTCACCCAAGGACTGACTTTGCAAGGGAGTCTTGATTGACCACAACCCTGCCCCTGGACGGATGTCTCCACAGCTGGCTTTCCTGTAATTCCCAGATTTATTGCACTTGACCTGCAGAGCTCACTTTGGCCCAACCATAAACTGCAAGGACCCTACACTCTGGTAGGACTAATCACCTGATAGTCTGTGGCCAAACCCCCCGACTTGAATCATACAAGACACTTGACTGAGTGTGGCATCATGCTTATGGTGAATGTAAAGACTTGGATTTGTGTCATCAATAAATGGGGCGGCACAGTGGCTCAGTGGTTAGCACTGCTGCCTCACAGTGCCAAGAACCCAGATTCAATTCCACTCTTAGGTGACTGTCTGTGTGGAGTTTGCACATTCTCCCTGTGTCTGTGTGGGTTTCCTCCAGCTTCCTCACACAGACCAGGGATGTAGGTCATGCTAAACTGCCCATAGTGTCCAGGGATGTGCAGGCCAGGTGGACTAGCCATGGGAAATGCAGGGTTACAGGGTAGGGGCTGAGTCTGGATGGGATGCTCTTCAGAGGGTCAGTGTGGACTCAGTGGGCCAAATGGCCTGCTTCCACACTGAAGGGATTCAATAAATCTGGAAATATTCCATTTGAGTCCTTCACCCAAATCATTGATACATATTGTAAATAGCTGAAGCCCAGGCAGTGAGCCTTGTGTTACCCCATGTGACACTGCCTTCTACTTCACAAAAGACCCATTTATTCTTACTTCCTGCTTCCTGTGTGCTAACTAACATTCATTCCAAGCTACCATGTTCCCACCAAACCCATCGTTCGATTTTGTACAAAACCACTTATTTGGGACTTTTTCAAAAACTTTCTTAAAAAGACAAATATTCTACATCCACTAGTTCTCCGTTATGTATTCTACTAGTCTTGTCCTCAAAAATACTCCAATAGGTTTGTCAAACATTACTTTGCTTTCATAAATCAATGTTGACTTTGTGTAATCTCTTTGGTATTTTCAAAGCATATATATCACATCCTTCATAATCAACTCCAGCATTTCCCTATGACTCGTGTTAGATTAACTGCTCTCTAATTTCTAATTTTCTTGTTTCCTCCTTTTTAAAAAAAGTATATCTATGTTTGCCAACCTCCAACCTGCTGGGACTATTGTACATTATATTAATTTTGAAAGATTTCGGGGTGTTGGAAGTCTGCCACTGTTACATTCTGTTCATACACTTTGGGGAGGAAAGGTTTGCTAAGTTAAATGTCTGGCACTGTCTTGCTCATATATCTCAGGGCAGTAACTTCGAGTGAAAGCTGTATGAATTTTTAAACAAGTTTTTCAGATTTAAATCAATGTCTTTGGCATTGAGGCACAGAAGATCAGCTCTGGAAACTGTAAGCAGCAACGTAAAATCAGGAGTAGTTAGCATCAGAAAATAGAGACAGTGAGATAGCAGTTTAATTATATTTCCTTACAAAGATATTGGAAAACATCCTCTCACTGTGAAAGTTATATACTGTTCATTCATCCATTTTATATAAAGTACAAAATGCTTGGTTAAAGCTGTGCCTTTCCATATGCAATACTTTTTTGTATACTTTTTGGAATTGAACCATCTATATTTAATCATCTGTCTCAAATCCCTCCAATCCACACTCATCCAGATATTCATCATGCTTCTTGTTCAGCTAGTTAGCTCCTTGGCCTCAAAGTCCTTTCAGCAGGTATGACAACTCAAATCAAATGATTTGAACCAGACATCATGCAATGTAACCTCAGTATTAACTTATAAAAGTCATGAAAAAAAAATATCCATGTGCAAATATATTATAAATTTAAATTGCTAAAACCGTTCAATGCTGAGATGTTGCACTATTTCTTCAGTATCTAGTAAGCATTGAAAAGATTACACTGATAATAATGAAGGCTCAAAATTGCTGCAGCTCCTTCTCCACTCTAATCAACTCAGTAGACTTATGGCAGTGCTCTGCAATTATAAAGACTTGACAGCTTTCTGAAAAATAACAGTGCACTGCAGGACCTTAAGCTGAAAGTTGCAGTATTATCTATTGTGTGAAGTTATTAGTAGCGTAGGTGTATCCAATTAGTTCTGAGACATTGTCGTATATTAATTTGTTCACTTTTTCCCATTTCTTCATTGCTGTCTACTGAGCAACTTAGTGCACTTTATAACCTAAACCTGTTAGCTCAGCACTTTCAATAAAGCCATGGAGAGAACTGAGAGATTAGGTGCTTAAACAGAGGTAAGTGTACCCATCCACTCTTATCATATTTACATAAATCATACTCAATCTTTTATAAACATGATAAATTAATGACAATGAACGTGCTTGAAGGTTATCCAAAATTTATTTGTGAAATGTTAGCTACTATATTGCACGACATGGTTTCATTAGGGAATGTACACTATTTGAGATGATAGTATGTTGAAGATTCCAGTCTCTTATTTGGGATCCAGTTCAGTTTTTTTTTACGATTATTAAGTGTATTCCCCTGCCCCTGTTTTTTGTTTCACATGAAAAGATGTTGAAAATGTTGGATGTTCAAAATGTTCATACTTTATTAAGAAGATTTCTAACAAAATTTTATGCTTATTCCTGTTTAACTGTGGTTTAGTTTAATGCATGTTATGCACTTTTTTGGTCAAGATTTGATTTGATTTCTTATTATCACATGTACCAAGATACAGTGAAAAGTATTGCATTGCATGCCATACAGACAAATCACAGCTAAACAAGAACATCAGGGCAATAGAACAGAATGTGGAATATAGTGCTACAGCTACAGAGAGGTGGAGAGAAAGATCAACTCTATTATATGAGAAATTTGTTCATAGTCTGATAACAGCAGGGAAGAAGCTGTTTTTTAATCTGTCAGTATATGTTTTCAAACTTTTGTACCTTCTGCCCAGTGGAAGAGGGTGGAAGAGGCTATAACCAGTGTGGGAAGGATTATGTTGATTATGTTGGCTGCTTTCCGGAGGCAGTGGGAAGTATAGTCAGAATCAACAGAAGGAAGGCTAGTTTACGTGATGGACTGGCCTCCATTCACAACTCTCTGCAATTTCTTGTGGCCTTGGGCAGAGCAGTTTCCATTTCAAGCTGTGATGCATCCAGATAGGATACTTTCTGTGGTGTATCTATAAAAATTGGTGAGAATCATCGTGGACGTAGCGAATTTCCTTAGCCTTCTGAGGAAGAAGAGGTGTTAGTGTGGTTTCCTGACTGTAGCATCGTAGTGGATGGGCCAGGATGGATCAATGGTGATATTTAGTCCAAGGAACTTGACATTCTCCACTGTCTCCTCCTCAGCACCATTGGTATAGGCAGCAGAGTATCCTCCACTCTGCTCGATGACCAGTTCCTTCATTTTGCTGACATTGAGGGACAGATTGTTGTCTTTACACCATGCCAATAAGCTGTCTATCTCCTTCCTGTACACTGTCTCATCATTGTTTGAGATCCAACTCACTACAGCGGTGTCATCAGCAAACTTATGAATGGAGTTAAAGCTGAATTTGGCCGCACAGTCGTGAATGTATAAAGAGTATAGTAGGGGGCCGAGTAGACAGCTTTGCGGGGCACTGGTGTTGAGGATTATTGTGGAGGAGAACTTAAATTGCCATTAAAAATATTGTCAAAAAAAGGCAACGTTCAGCAAATGCTATAAGTACTCAGTGGTGGAAAATCATAGAAGGGAAAACTTGTCCCAATTCAATTGTGCAATTGAGAACCATAAACTGACTACAAATGTTTTGTGTCTGACCATTTGCTGCCATTTCAGAAAATTGGTTGATTTTGTCATCATCACATTATGAGTCAAACTCTGCAGTCAATCAGCCACATTTTAATATGAATAGAGAAATATCACTAGGTTACCACTTTCTACTTTGAATTAAATTCATTTTGTTAGGTACTGAAAACAAAGACATTCCTATCAAAAGGATGCTTAAAATAGTTAATTGGGAGTACTTAACTTCAGTATAGCTGAATGGGGACAAATTTTGGCAAAGCTTTCCCTCTTGCATTCATTAAGTCAATTTGCACAAATACCAGTGAATGTAAAGGGAACATTTTTATAGTGTGCTGCTTAGTTTGCAAGTGGGCACTGTTGAAAGAGGCAAAGACTGTGACTCAAAATTGACTGTCAAACTTTATTATTCAATATACAAAATTTAAAAAGCTAATTGCGAACTTTGTATAAAATCCTCTTAGCAGCTCTTAAATTGGTCAACATAAGCAAGCTAACATTCCCAGTTTATGCGAACAACCCTCCTGAGTAAAATCCATTAGTTGGTTTAGAAATCAGTCAACCCACCATAATGAGGTTCTACTGAATTATTATGAAAACAATAATTTCAAAGACATATTGCGAGTTTATTAGTCAAAAAGAAAAAGGAAGCATATGTATGCTTTAGGAACCTGATATCAGACAAGGCTCTTGAGGAATATGTAGGAAACAGGGGGAAAAAAAAAACTTAAATGAGGAAATAGAAGGGCTAAAAGGAGCCATGAAATGTCCTTGGCAAGTAGGAGTAAGAAGAATCCCAAGGGATTTTATAAGTACATTCGGCTCTGATATAACACGATAGTTCTGTTCTCACGTGATTTCGTGTTACAAGAAAATCATGCAATAACCACAATATTTAAAGTGACACGGACGAATCGCGTTATAGCCAATACAGGTAGGGAAAGTTTGTGTTCTACAAATAGCATTCTATAATTCTTCAATCGCTTAAAACCAATTTGTGTTGAAGAAACACATGTTATATCAGAACTGACTGTATATTAGGTGCAAGAAAGTAGTTATGGGAAGGGGAGGTTCACTGAAGAACAAAGGGGGGAATTTATGCATAGATCCAGAGCATTAACGTTGTTAATGAGTACTTTGCATTGGTATTTGACAAGGTGAAGAACTAGGAAGGGATCTATTGATATTCTAGGGCATATTGATATTAAGAAGGAGGAGATATTAGATGTTGTGAAAAATATCATGGTGATTAGCCCACAGGGCCCGATGAGATCTATCTCAGGATATGAGGGAGGCAAGAGAGGAGATTACTGTGTGCTTGACAAAGATTCTTGTATCCTCTTTAGCCATAGGCAAGGTCCCAGAAGACTGGAGAATAGCCAGTGTTATTTCTTTGCTTAAGAAAGGTACCAGGAATAATCCAGGAAACATAGACCGGGGAGCTTTACACCAGTGGTAGGGAAATTATTGGAGAAGTTTCTTAAGAACAGCATTTACTCACATTTAGAAAAGAATGGCTTTGTTCGGGATAGTCAACATGGCTTTGTGTGGGATAGTCTTGTCTCACAACCTGATTGAGTTTTTTAAGGAAGTGACGAAGATGATCGATAAGGGTAGGGCAGTGGATGTTGTCTACATAGACTTTACTAAAGCATTTGACAAGGTCCTTCATGGTGGACTGGTGTAGAAGATTACGACACATGGGATCCATGGTGAGTTGGGTGAGTGGGAGACAAAATTGTCTTGGTTGTAGAAGGCAGAGGGTAATTGTGGAAGGGTGTTTTTCTGACTGGAGGTCTGTGACCTGTGGTGTTCCACAAGGATCAGTGCTGGGACCTCTGGTGTTTGTAATACACATAAATAATTTGGATGAAAATGTAGATGGTCTCATTATTACATTTGCAAATGCCATGAGCATTGGTGGAGTTGTGCATAGTGAGGAAGGTTAGCAAAGGATACATCAGGAAATGTGGACCAGTTGGAAAATTGTAGGGAGAAATATCAGTTGGAGTTTAATCCAGGGAAATGTGAAGTGATATATTTTGGGAGGAAAGCATACTGTAAATGGCCAGACACTTAGGAACATTGATAGACAGAGGGATTTTAGGGTACAAGTCCATAGCTCCCTGAAAGTGGCAACACAAGTGGATAAGGTTGTAAAGAAGGCAGACTGCATGCTTGCCTTCATCAGTGGGTATTGAGTATAAATGTTGGCAAGTCATGTTGCAACTGTATAAAACTTTAGTTGGGCAGCATTTGGAGTATTGCATTCAGTTCTGGTCACCACACCATAGGAACAGCATGGAAGCTTTGGAGAGAGTGCAAAAGAGGTTTACCAGGATGTTGCCTGAATAGAATTGTATTAGCTATAAGGAGAGGATGGACAAATTTGGATTGTTTTCACTGGAGCATCGGACGCTGATAGGGCAACCTGATCGAAGTATATAAAATTATGACAGGCATGAATAGGGTCTTTTTCCCGGAATGGAAATGTCAAATACTAGGGGGTCCACGTTTAAGGTAAGAGGAGTCAGTTTAAACGATTTATGTGAGGAGGGTTTTTTTTAACACAGAGGGTGAAAAGTGCCTGGAAAGTGCTGCCAGGAGAGGTGGTAGAAGCAGATAGCAACATTTCAGAGGCATTTAGACAGACATGTGAAGGCATGGAATAGAGGGATACAGACCATGTGCAGGCATATTGGATTAATTTAGAATGGCATCATGGTCAACATCGACGCGAACAAAAACAAAGTTGCTGGAAAAGCTCAGCATGTCTTGGCAGCATCTGTGGAGGAGAAAACAGAGTTAACATTTCAGGTCCAGTGACCCTTCCTCAGAACTGTTGGTGGCTGGGAAAACATCAGTTTATATGCAGAAAATAGGGAGGTGGGTGGGATAGGGAGTAAACGATAGGGTAGAGCCCGAACAGAGGGAGACAGACAAAGGAGTTGCTAACAATCAGGCTGGGAGGGTGAATAGTTGTTAATGGGGACTGTTAGTGACTAACAACAGGGGGTGTGTAGTGGCAGGCTATGTGGTAACAAGGCCTGGTGTGTGGGGTGGGGGGCTGGGACATGGGAGAGTTTAGGCCCTAAAATTATTGAACTCAATATTAAGTCTGGAGGGCTGTAGGGTCCCCAAGTGGAAAATGAGGTGCTGTTCCTCCAGCTTGCGTTGGGCTTCACTGGCACACTGTAGCAAGCCGGAGACAGAGATGTCGGCCAGGGAGCAAGGTGCTGCATTGAAGTGGCAGGCAACAGGTAGTTCAGGGTCTTTTTTGCGGGCAGAACGTAGATGTTCTGCGAAGCAGTTGCCAAGTCTACACTTCGTTTTCCCAATGTAGAGGAGACCACATTGTGAGCAGCGAATGCAGTACACTAGATTCTTGGAAGCGCAGGTGAAGTGTTGCTTCACCTGGAAGGTATGTTTGGGCCCTTGGATAGTGGGGAGGGAGGAGGTAAATGGGCAGGTGTTGCACCTTCGTCGGTTACAGGGTAAGGTGCCGTAGGGCTGTGGGGAGGTGTTGGGGATGAAGAAAGTGTGGACCAGCGTGTCCAGGAGGGAACGGTCCCTGCGGAAGGCAGACAAGGGAGGGGAGGGGAATATGTGTCTGGTGGTGGCTAATTTTAGGGCCTAAACTCTTCTATGTCCCAGCCCCCCACCCCACACACCAGGCCTTGTGACCACATAGCCTGCCATTACACACCCCCTGTTGTCAGTCATTAACAGTCCCCATTAACAACTATTCACCCTCCCAGCCTGATCGTTAGCAACTCCTTTGTCTGTCCAACTGTCTTTCTCTCCCTTCAGGCTCTATCCTATCGTTTACTCCCTACCCCCCCCACCTCCCTATTTTATCTAAATAAACTGACATTTTCCCAGCCGCCATCAGTTCTGAGGAAGGGTCACCGGACCCGAAACGTTGACTCTGTTTTCTCCTCCACAGATGCTGCCAGACCTGCTGAGCTTTTCCAGCAACTTTGTTTTCATTCCTGATTTACAGCATTCGCAGTTCTTTTGGTTTTCATGGTCAACATAGTCATGGTGGGCCAAATGGCCTGTTCCTGTGCTGTGTTGTTCTATAAATATTTATCACTCAATCCATATTACTCAAAGAGATTAACTGATCGTTATCACATCATTTTTTGGGACTTGCAATGGTTGCACTGGCCAGCATTACTTAAGGACTGAAATAATTGTGACTAAAATATCTTCTAACCTCCAGAGTGGAAGTCAGAATCTGCAACATGGCAATAACCAATTGGTTCAGCTCTAAATGATTATTGCACTTACTTTTGTTGAATGACTGGAATTTTAAAAAAAAATTAGCAAACTACCAAATCTAGATGGGAAATGCAAAACTTCATTGTTCCTGCTAGCCAACAATTTCATGTATTAGAGATAGTAGGAACTGCAGATGCTGGAGAATCTGAGATAACAAGGTGTAGAGCTGGATGAACACAGCAGGCCAAGCAGCATCAGAGGAGCAGGAAGGCTGAC
>NC_063337.1:99993241-100008505 GCF_021869965.1 Rhincodon typus
ATGCTGCTTGGCCTGCTGTGTTCATCCAGCTCTGCATCTTGTTGTCTTGGATTCTCCAGCATCTGCAGTTCCTACTATCTCAGCCACAAGAGAATATTGTGTTTCAGAGAAACTTGTGAGAGACTGGAGAGAGGTATCGAACCAACTTCAGACGATGCCAAAACGAAAGTGTGCCAAACCTAGCAAGTGGCCACAATTGGAGAAAAAAGTTTCCTGAGTGAGTACTTGAAAATCGTCAAAATGGAAAATGTGTCAGTCGTGAAACCATCCAAATCCATGCACAAAACCAATCAATGAAGAATGGAATTTTGGATTTTAAGGCAAGTGCTGGATAGTGCACAAGATTCATGCTGAACCAGAAGTTAAAATATTACAATTTCACCAGTTTGTAATCAGAAATCGGCAGAAGGAAGGGTATTTTTAAGATGTTAATTAATTTTAATTTGTTTAATTTAAGATGTACCATGTAATTGTAGTTTAAAGCTGTATTATATTTCTATTTCACTTTTTGTATGTATAAATAAAAGCTTACTAATTCTTTTTTGTTTTTGTTGTCTTTATCTGGTAGTTACTACAATCCATTGTGTATTTTTTTTTACTCATTAGAGACCAACTGGCTTCGCCTAATGATACAGTATTTTGGACTGTAGCATGAATTTCAGCCCCTCAAAAGTAGTATCCATGTAATAGTTGACCCCATAAATTTAACCTTAAAAAACAGTCTAAAAAATTCAACCTTTACACAAGTACATACGGTACACAACTTGCAGGATATTCAAATGCCTCGTGATGCCAGCTTGAGTGACAATGTCAAATAAGTGTCAGTGTAATTCTTAGCACAGTCCTGGTTGTTTAACAAATGTTGTCCAATAGCAGAGCCACACATAATGTTCGACATAATATCCTGAGGCTTGTAAGCATGGATTGGTTGAACATGGTTGGCGCATTGCCTGCTGTAAATGTCTATAGGATATGTTGCTTCATATGGTCCATCAATCTTTGCCATATATGACCTGCCTGCCTGGTATCCCACTGGGTGCTGAAACTCATACACTACAAGTTACCAGATTCCCCAATGAATCAAGACCCTTTTCACATACAGTATAAATTGGTATTACTTTTCTCAAGCCTGTTTAATTCTCCTAGTCCCGTTGATTGTATGTCAAACAGCTGTGGTTTTGTGCCCTTTTAGCAATTGGAATTTCAGGATTATATTTTATTTATTTAGGAAACAAGTTGCCAATTTCAGAACTTTCAACAGTTGTGCCTACGTTTCGCCTATGAATTGTATTTCATATTGGCCACACATCGTAGCTGTCAGGACAATGTCTACCCTCTTCAGTCAGTTCTGTAATGAATGTTAACCGTGTTACTGTGATGCTTTACAAGTGACTGAACGTTACTGCCACATAGAACTGAACAGTTGGATTGTTACCATTTAGTTTTAGGTTGTTTTCAAGAAATTAAACTTTGATCAGAGTAATTCAGTTCACTTAAACAGTTCCTCACCCCATCACTGTTACAAGCGAAAGAATTTCTTTTAAATGTGAAATGAAATAACAACATCCAGCCTTTGCAATGGCATTTATCTTCATCATCCTTTTGAGAGATGCAGGAAAATTTTTGCCTGAACACTGGGAAAAATACAAGATTAGGGACACAACGTAGAAATAGGCCGGTAATCTGGAATGGTATTTACCTTCTTCATGACCAAATAGTCTCATCACATTTATCTGCCCTTGCCAAATCCCTCCACACTTTTTTTCTCTATTGACATATCTAATCCAATCATGGATCACCGCAGTTAGGTCCAAGTTGACTGTGTGTTAAGAGAGCAAACAGACATCCCCGAGAGAGATCTGAATGACATGGGCTATGGTGAGAAATCTGAGAGAATCATGTGAGAAGGCAGGCAAGGCCTTTCTTAATGTTGAGAGCATTGTATTTTCAAACTGAAGTCTGGACGCTGAGACAGGATTCCCACTAGGGAGCAGCTAGATGCATATGAATGGGGATTATTACTTGTTTTCAGTCTCTTTAATTGAAAATCTTGACTCATTCATATGCAGCGTCCCATCATATCACTCATCATGAGGAATCTAGACACCGACATTTCATGACATGAAAGTTTGTGTATGTATCTGGTGGTCAGCTAGGTGCTGCTCTGGGCTGTCACCTTGGGCATTAGGTACAGCTCAGGGCACAGGCTTGGGCACCAACCCCATGGACCACAAGTTTATGGATGCTGGCATCCAACAGCTGACACTCTCTCAGGATCCTCATGGCACTTCTATGATACATTTACTGGGCAGCTTCTGCACATTGTAGAAAGACCAGCAACCAGCATTAAATACTAAAGGCTATTGGCACATAGGGACAGGTGCCCAGCTCACAGACTGGACCAAGCTAGATCTCAGAGCTGCCTGCTTGCTGTCTTAGCACACAGTCACCTTGGACCTAACTGAAACCTCACAGCATCCCTGCCTTGCATTGCCTTGCCTTTTCGTCCTTTCAGCTTGCAGCCAGAGATACCATTAATTTTGTCCTGCCTTCTTTTCTATGTTCAGAGACAAAGCCAGGAAACATACGGTTGTCAGCAGTCCTCAGTCAAGTCAACAGGAGATTGCTTTCAGTTTTGGGGTTCCAGTGGAGTAAGTCATGGACAGATATATCATAGAGTCATAGATCTGTAAAGCATGGAAACAAACCCTTCAGTCCAACTTGTCTGTTAATCTAGTCCCATTTGCCAACATTTGGCCCATATCCCTTCAAATCCTTCCTATTCATATACCCATCAGATGACTTTTAAATGTTGCGATTGTACCCAACTCCACCACTTCCTCAGGCAGCTCTTTCCATACACACACCACCCTCTGTGTGAAAATAGTTGTCCCTTAGGTCTCTTTTAAATCTTTCCCATCTCACCTTAAACCTCTGTCCTGTAGTTTTGAACTCCCCTACCCCGGAGAAAAGATCCTGTTTCTTCACCCTATCCATGCCCTTCATGATTTTATAAACTTCTGTGAGGTCACTCCTCAGCCTCCGACTCTCCATGGAAAATAGCTCCAGTCTATTCAGCCTCTCTTGAACCCTCCAACCCTGGCAACATCTTTTCTGATCCCTTTCAAGTTTAACAACATCCTTCCTAATAGCAAGGAGACCAGAATTGAATGGAGTGCAGGTATTTCTGCTTTAATGCATGTTTCTTTAACGTGAATTGGCTGTAATGCGATTGATGAATAGTGGACGCTGTTTGGATAACGGAAACTTTCTGCTGTACAGGGAGAGCGATTTTCTATAGCAATTTCCCTATAATACAATTTTAGTGGAAATTTTGTATAGCGTGAGGTCACGCAAGAACGCAACTATCACATTATTGGAGAAATACCTGTATTCCAAAAGTGGCCTAACTAATGTCCCGTATAGCTGCAGCATGACGTCCTAACTCCTATGCTCAATACGCTGATCAATAAATTCGTGAACAGTCATATCTGTCCAGAGGCTTGGGAATGGTCAGTTGATCACTCAGGGTGGTTAGGGTCATGTCGACTCAAATAAGGTGAGGAGGCAAAAATCAGACACCACAACACCCAGCTTCAATCTTTCTGTCTTATTGTGGACGTTTTTTTTTCTAGAATGAGAGAAAATGGAGGAATTCAGTAACTTGAAAGTGGGTGACAACAGCTGGTAGTGCTGATGCTGTTAGCCTTTGCAATCAGTTCACGCATAGTTAGGGGTGAGCAACATAATACTGAGATTGCCAGCAATGTCCATATCATATGAAAGGGTGAAGATTTCAGCCCTTAAAAACCTCCGTAGCTGCCATCATGGGATGATCAGGGGATTCCCAACATCTGCTAACCACACAGCCATTTAATCAGAAAGAATACAAGTCAATAGTTGTGAGCAGTTCACTAATATTAAGGAGGCTAAATTTCCTTTTTGTGAGTAACATTCCAAGTATGGCTGCCATGTTGAAATTGGGTGTTACATTATGCAGAATCTTCTGGTTTGGCACCTTTTATCACCCACATCCACTTGGCCCCCTCTCTCAGAATGGGTCTCTGAATTATTTTCCCTAGATTTCATATTTTCTGTCACATCGTGCCAGATTGTCAGGGTTTAGTTTTAGGCTGTGCTACTGTTAACAAACCAAGAATCACACAACACCAGGTTATAGTCCAACAGGTTTATTTTAAAACACAAGCTTAGATCAAAATAATTCAATTCACTTAAACAATTCCTCACCCCTATCCCCAAGACTGCCTATTTTAAACCCCAATAATACTGTCTTACTTCATCTGACACCAAAGCTTTTGTTAGCTCCAGATTTCATTACTTAAATGCACTTCTGGTTAAACTTCCACTCTTGTTAAAACTTGAGATTATCCAAAACTCTGCTGCCAATGTGCTACAAGTGTCAGGTCCAGTTTACACTTGATGGCTGTTCTCATTAATCTACACTGGCTCTTAGTAAAATGATGGTGCAGATCTTCTAGCCTTTAGATACTCAGACTAGGCTCTCCATGGAAGATGCAAATAAAATTGAAATGATACAGAAATCCCAATGAACTGACTATACATTAGTTGATCAGGATGTTGAAACTTGCAACAACTAATTACCTGATGTTCAGAACCCCACATACAATTCCTCAATTCTGAGTGGAATTCAGAGAATTTGGAGGGTTCTGACTCACTTAGTTGATCAGTTAACCAAGAAAAATTAAGTGGAATTAAAATCTTCTCCAACTGCTGACTAAGTATAAAAATGACCCTCCACAAAAATTCACACTTACACCTCACAAACCAAATCCAACCCTATGCTACACTCCACCAGACCTGACCTGCTCTGGATCTGACCTTGACCCAATCTGCCTCACCTGACCAAACATAGACCCCAAAACCCGCCCAAAAGCATTCAATTACTTATCTGCAACCTTATCCCTCACCACATACCTAACTGACACATAACTTTCTTTACATACCTGGTGTCTCACATCACTCAACACTCCCCACTCAAGCAGGCACCTTACCCTAAACTAACCATTAATCCCTGCCCCCTATTCTCCACTCACCTGCCACTGTCAAGCCCCACTCATCAGCAAACTTACTCCTGCTCCCATTTACCTTACACACTTACTTTCTATCAATAGCTGCCACAGTGCTATCAGGACATTTAAATAAGAAATGTTTGGAGCGATATGGGCAAAGAACAGGCAGGTGGGACTAGCTTAGTTTGGGATTATGGCTGGTGAGGACTGGTTGGACCGAAGGTCATTTTTATAGCAACTAGTGTTGAGCAAAATGGGTTTCAATGTTGATCTGGTCCATTGCAGACTGCATGGATTTGTAGCCTGGACTGGACTGCTTCAACTCGGAAAGATTCTGGCTCAGAAATATTCAGAGTACTCCTCCAAAATTAAATGTGTATTTTTGTTTTGTCTGATCAGGGCCAATACTTCAATTTTGTATTGCTCATTCATTTCATAAATCCTTCCATAGTTTCGTCCATTCATTATCTCTGCACTTTCTTTTTGCCTTGAAACTCTCCAAGCTCTCTGCACTCTCACACATTCACTATTTGTTAATTGCTTCATCATTGGCCACTGCATCTTTTGCTGCTAAACTCTGTAACTACCTCCTAACACATCTTCCCTCCTTTCAGATGCTCCTTAAACTTGGTTTGTGATCAAATGTTTGGTCATTGTCATCATCATAGAATCTCTATGGTATGGAAACAGGCCATTCAGCCCACCAAGTCCACACTGGCTCTCCAAAGAGCATCCCACCCAGACCCACCCTATCTCTGTAACCCTACATTTCTCATGGTTAATCCAGCTAAGCTACACATTATGGACATTTTAACATGGCCTATCCACCTAACCTACACATTTTTGGACTGTGGGAGGAACCTAGAACACCCAGAAGAAACCCATGTGGACACGGGGAGAACGTGCAAACTCCACACAGACCGTCGCCCGGGGCTGGAATTGAACCCGGGTCCCTGGCGACGTGCTAATCACTGAGGCACTGGGCCATTTGTTGTAATATTTCACTGTGTGAGACAGTTCCAACTTTATTTGATAATGCTGTGGTGAAGCACCTTGGAACAATTAACTGGGTATTTTCCCCATGTAAGTATAGGTTGTTATTGCTGAAAGAAAATAGATTTACCAGCAGACCTTCCAATTTATAAAATCAATTGCTGTTTGCAGACAGCACTCAATATGGTAGTTCACAACCAAAGGTTAACTCAAAAGACAAAAGTTCTAACGCAATCCTTGACTGCTTACTTGGAAAGAACATTGATTTCAGCAACTATTTCACTCTGTGAGATTAAATTGACCATAAATGGTTTCGTACAGGCAAGGTCTGCTCTGTGCTTATCTACTGAGTAGCACTTATACTAGGTCTTTATCAAGGATTACTCCCCTGAGGAACACTCCGAGCAGGTCATGAAACAGTTGTACTCAATGTGTAGGAAGGTTGCTGCCCAATTATCAAAGCGTCAATACATTCATTATTAAACCCATAGAAAAATATTGCCGAAGTCTAGACTATACCAAAACACAATACTTTTTAGTTGAAAAGAACTAATATCTCTTCTTGCAAGCCTCAATTTTCATAACTGCAACACTCCCATGTGACCTGGACTTGATAATACAGGGCAGAATTTTAAACTTTGCAGTTGGCACAAGACTTGATAATGTAGTAAACACTAAGGATGATCATAATAGACTTCAGGAGTAAATAGACAGATTTTAAAGAGTGAAAAAAATGCAGGGCTATGAAGGGAGCAGGACCAATTGCACAATTCTTTCAAAGAACCAGCACAGTTATGATGCACTAAATGACCTTCCCTACTGACTAATAAACTGATAGGCTTTTTAAAGTATCATTCACAAAAATCCATTTCTTTAGAACTTTCTCTATTCCTCCATCCTCTGACATCTGTACGCTCTTTCAATTCAAACCTCTTACACTTCAGCAATTTTTGTCATTTTCCTAATGGCTACCAAGTCACAAAGTTGCAGGATCCTTTCTCTAAATCTTTATGCTTCTCCACCTCTCCCTCCTCCTTTATAACATTTAAATTCCTTAAAATCTATGCATTTGACAAAGTTTTTGATCACCTATCCCTCTATCTCCTTATCTGACTCAATGTTAACTGCTGTCTGACAATTGCTTTTGTGAACAGATTGGAGAGATTTTGCCAAATAAAAGGCACTACATAGATGCATGTTGGTGTCAAATCATAGAACAATAGAATGATGGATGCCATTTAGCCCATTATAACTGTGCTATATCTTTGAAAGAACTGTGCAAATTATTCCACTTCTCTGGTCGTTCCCATAGCCTGGCCTTCTTCTTTACCCCTCAAGTCTGTCTCTAGCTTTGTGAAGTTTAATATTAGCCCTTCTGTTGTTTAATACATTTTCTACATTTTGTAGCAACTGAAAAATTTCAAGTTATGTTCTATGTGCTCAAGTCCAACTGATTAGTGTGTTAAAAGGAGCAATAATCCTACTACTGATCATTGAGGAATATCACTGTGCACTTCCAACCTGTCTAACCAATAACTATTCACTCTGTCTCTCAGCAAGTTTCATTAAATCTCATTCTATTGAGGATTTTATTAGTTCTGGCATTGAAGGGCTTATCAAAGTCTTTCAGGAACCTCCTCAGCTGTATCTGATCTTTCTTTAAACCCTGGGTAATCAATAATGCCACATGCTATACTCCCAGTTACGTACAGAAGTGCATTTATTTGTTCAGCATCTGACTTAGTATCAAGTTTAGAAAAATGACATACTCCAGGATGTCAGATGTTGTGTTCAATTTAGCCCTCCTTTGAAATTTTATTTCTGATGCCACAACTTCCTAAATTAAATAAGCATTTTATTTTTAAAGATAAATAAAAAGATAAAGAAAAATCTTAAAAGATTTTTAGTTTGTGGTAGGTAATGATAATTCTCCTGTGTTTTGCTGCTGCTCTGGAGGAGTTTCCAATTCTTTGCAGTTTGAATGGAACAATTGTTTAGTTCATATTGTAAATGAATAAAACAATTTGGGTCATGGTCATCCCTGCCTTCATTCACCAACATTGGCTTCTTATCTTGTAACAACTTTGCTTTAAAATTTTATCCTGATGCTAAGAGTATTTCATGGATTTACTGCTGCTTATCACAGCAACTAGCTTTAACACCTACAATATCCACAAAGTCCTATTTCTTATGACACTGGTCTTTTGTGCAATCCTTTATTTTGCCCTCCATCGACTCATAAGAAAATTCAAAATCTCTGCCTGGACATTTGGTTAATGGTCCTTCAAATTCTGTTTCCAGTTTAGCAGTCATTTTTGTTTTCGGCTTATGCCTTTACAAATCGTTTAGATTATTTTCTACCTTTATAGGCACTAGACGGATGCGTGAAGTTCTCATTGTTGAATAGCAATATATCAAAAGTTGGATACAGCAACTTGAATGGAGGAAATATTTAGTCTGTATTGTAAGTGAATAAAACAATTTGTATCATGGTAATTATGTATCGTGTCAACGTACAATATCATAGTAGGATAATTTATGGGTCACGCACCCATGAATAATGGTATAAAAAGTGAATACACTGAGGAGTCGCTGCAGGGATGTGCAGGTTAAGTGGATTGGCCATGGGAAATGCAGAGTTACAGGGATAGGGTAGGTGGTTGGGTGAGGGGGTGATGCTCTTTGGAGGGTCTGTGTAGACTCAATGGGCCAAATAGCCTGCTTCCATACTGTGGGAATTCTATGATTCTATGTTAAACCATTGCCAGATGTCTCTCTCTAACGAGACAGTAGCCCAATGGTCCAGTAGGATTACAGTGATTTTACCTTTACCTTTTATTAAGTAGCAGTGACAAAGACTTGTGGTGTAATTTATTTTTCAACCACTGTCAGCAGAACAATTTATATTCCAGGAAAATCATTAGCTTGGAAACAAGAGTGAGTTTTTAATTTGCTTTCGAGTTTCAGATTTTTTTTACATTTTCATACAGCAATTATTAAAATGGGGGCAATCTATAATGCCTTATCTCTGATTATTGGAGATTTCAGCATAAACAGTTGGTTAATATTTCTTTGCTAGCTCATTCAGAGCAAATAAGCGCATATTCACTGCTTTACTCCCACTGTCATTTGTAACACATTTAAGTACACAGCAGAATTCTAAAATATGAAGGTCCTTAAGTCCTAGAGCTCAATGAATTTAAAGAAGAAATTTCCTTTTCTTGAAAACTTGGGCATAGGATCTCAACCTTAATGGGAAATAAAATATATTACTTTTGGCCATGTTTTCCTTTTTAATCAGTGCTACGTTTTTCTTTTAAAAATTAACACACAGAGTAAAGGATACTCCCAAAAGAGTGAAAAGCTGTTGTTAGTCTGCAAGATCTCACTCTCATAAATTTTGATGGTGGGAAGGGAAAATCAGCCGCGTCCCTGTGCCAAAGAGTCATAGAGCTGCACAGCAGACCCTTCGGTCCAACTCGGACATGCAGCCCAGATATCCTAAATTAATCTCGTCTCATTTGCCACTCCCTTTAAACTCTTCCTATTCATACACCCATCCAGATGCCTTTTAAATGTTGTAATTGTACCAGTCTCCACCACTTCCTCTGGCAGCTTGTTCCATACATGCACCACCCTCTGCATGAGAAAGTTACCCCTTAGGTCCCTTTTATGGCTTTCCCCTCTCAGCTTAGATTTATGCCCTCCAGTTTTGGACTCCCCTATCCTGGGGGAATGACCTTGTCTGTTCACCCTATCCAGGCTGCTCGTGAGTTTATTGGTGTCATTGTAAGGAATAGAAGCATTTGTAAGACTGGTCTCAGTCACAATTATCACTGTGCAGAAGGAATTGATTGTATTTTTGTAATTTGGGACAATCTGTACACAAGATAGAAAGTTATATTTATACATATATCAGCATTATATGTGTATGCGCACCGCAGCTGAAATGAATGCTTATTTGCTTATGTGGGTTTGTGCGCATTGACTTCAAACATTATCAATGCCTTGAGTTTCACACTAAACTTTCTTTTTCTTAAATGAAATTAAATGTTTGTAAAATGAGAAACCAGTTTCCTGCACACGTTATCTTGATGATGGACTGTAGACCACTTATGTTGGGTAGTTGTTTTATTTTGCTGAAAAAAGTAGCCCGTACACAGAGAAGAAAGAGAAAATAAGGAACATGGTTGAAAGGAAAATGAAACTGAGTAAGAAAAACTTGTCCTTGAATCTGATTAATGGGCCATTAGTAGGTTGTAATGATTTTAAATTTGACACTCCACAGCTTATAAGAAACCGAACAGGCGGGATATGTCAATTCAAATGTAACCAGGCTTCACCAATGAGCCATTGCTTGAGACGTACTTATGAATTAATGAAACATACCAGCATCAATTAGGTAGAACTGTTGAAATTCTGTGCATTAAAATAATTTGTCCTGTTCTTAAAGGAGCTGATTCTTTTTGGTTCTTAGCTACAATGCCAGACCCAGCTATGTCAAGTGCTTATTCAGCTTTGAGTGCAATAAGTTAAAGAAGACCATGACAAGTTGTTTCTTTTGCTGTAGTTGAAGGAGGGAATCAATACAGTGGTCAGGGTTGTGGGGCCTGAGAGTAAATGAAACACAAAAGTAAAACCTAATGAGTGGCCAATCTAGCCTCCCTAACCTAAGAACAAAGTGGAAGTTGTTAACAAAAACAAAGTTGCTGGAAAAGCTCAGCAGGTCTGGCAGCATCTGTGGAGGAGAAAACAGAGTAAACGTTTTGGGTCTGGTGACCCTTCCTCAGAACTGATGGTGGCTGGGAAAATGTCAGTTTATATGCAGAAAATAGGGAGGTGGGTGGGGTAGGGAGTAAACAATAGGATAGAGCCTGAAGAGAGAGAAAGACAGTTGGACAGACAAAGGAGTTGCTAACGATCAGGCTGGGAGGATGAATAGTTGTTAATGGGGACTGTTAGTGACTAACAACAGGGGGTGTGTAGTGGCAGGCTATGTGGTAACAAGGCCTGGTGTGTGGGGTAGGGGGCTGGGACATTGGAGAGTTTAGGCCCTAAAATTATTGAACTCAATATTGAGTCCGGAGGGCTGTAGGGTCCCCAAGTGGAAAATGAGGTGTTGTTCCTCCAGTTTGCGTTGGGCTTCACTGGAACATTGTAGCAAACCGGAGACAGAGATGTTGGCCAGGGAGCAGGGTGGTGCATTGAAGTGGCAGGCAACAGGTAGTTCAGGGTCTTTTTTGCGATTTTGTTGTTAATATTGAATCATTCAGATGGAAATCAGTTCAATTTCTTTCAGCAAATAACATTTTGGAACATAGTACATGAGTAATTTGAAACAAATCATGTGATAAA
Source organism: Rhincodon typus (assembly GCF_021869965.1). Lineage (NCBI taxonomy): Eukaryota > Metazoa > Chordata > Chondrichthyes > Orectolobiformes > Rhincodontidae > Rhincodon > Rhincodon typus. The sequence continues at coordinate 100,004,641 of NC_063337.1, forward strand.
TACCACACTTGGGAGAAACAGATGACTTTGGAGCTCAAAACATTGCATCACTAAGATTTTCCTTGTTTCTTGTTTGAGTCAGTTGTTGAGAAATTGCTAAATATTGATTGCTGAGAAAATATTGTTCATAAATTTATTTTTTGATTACCAAAATGTGGTAATTAAGGACCATAGTCTACTTTCTCCTGGCTATTTTTACATTGCTATTAAGTCTGTGCTGAAATAATTTACCCTCGATACACGGTATCCATGCAGGAATGTCATTACAGTTGACCTTATCTTGGTCTGATATTGCAATTATTTGTGTCAACTAGTGTTAGGAATAGCTATCAGATGCGTTGGACTCTAGTTAGTTTTGGTTAAAATCTACTATTGCTACACAGCCCTTGGTATCATCAAAATTTGATTATTCAGCCCTGAACAATATCGAAGACCTGCTGACATGTATCTAAGCCATTTCTGAATACTGGGTCTCTTTGAGATAAAAAAACTAGATTTAGTTGGTCACAAGGGGAAAAAAAGAACTGTGAATCCTGGAAATGCATTCAGGCAGCAACAGAGTCCAATTAAAGGACATGAACCTGACACATTACATGGAATTTAATCCATGTGATTGAGCTTTTGCCTACATATTGAAGTGCCAGTGGCAGCAGTGCCTTGCCTCTGTTGGGAAAAGCCCAATGCTGTTGACTAGCCAACAGTGGGCACTTCCCAGGATTTAGAATATTTGCGGGGTGGGGGGCAGAAATTCTGCTCACCCCATTGGAGTCCTAGAATCAGTGAGGAACCTAGTCCACTGATGAGTGAAGGCGTTTCGTGATTGTGGAAAATGGGCCACTGCCCATTTGGATGGGGTTGTCAGAAGAAACGGAAAAGGAAGTGGTCCCCAACATCTCCCTACCCCATTTCCTGCCACACCTTATTTGATCAGGTACTGAGCACCTTGTGGTTTGCTTCCCCGGCTACCCACACAATGTCTCCTCTGCCCTTTACTAGTTAAGTACAAATGGTGGCAGCATGAGGCTCTTACATTGGCATTAATTTGGTTCTTAAAGGTGGAAAGCCCATCCAGGTTCATCAGGTGGAGGCAGGAAGCTATTGGGGTCCCCACCCTCTACCCACATTAAATGATTCTGTCCTATTATCTCACTGTTTAATGTGTGTATGGGAATGGAAGGGTGGGGGGAGCATTAAATCCCATTGTTTAACTTTGTTTATTTATCCACAGATGCTGCCTGACTTATATTTTCTGTTATTATTATTTATAAGTTAATTGGAGTTGATCATCCATCACAGTTTGTTTTAAGAGCCTTGTAACTTCCATCTTGTGCAGTTACTTTGAATGAAGGACTACAGCTGGAAATTTTAATCCAGCCATGATGCATGGCAGGGAGCCTAGAGGTTTGATTGATTTGATTTGATTTATTATTGTCACATGCACTGAGATGCAGTGAAAAGTGTTTTTTTTTGTACTATACAGGCAGATCATACAGTACAACGTGCACCAAAGTAGCAGAACAGTGTACTGAATACAGTGTTACAGCTGCAGAGAAGGAACAGAGAGGGAAATCAACATTAACATTTGAGAGGTTCATTCAAAAGTCTGATAACAGCAGGGAAGAAATTGTTCTTGAACCTATTTATATGTGTATTCAAATCGTCTGCCTGATGGAAGAGGGTGGAAGATGGTATAACTGGGTTGGAGGGGTCTTTGATTATGTTGGTTGCTTTCCAGAAGTGGTGGGAAGTGTAGACAGAGTCAATGGAAGGAAATGTGGTTTTCGTGATGGATTGGGCTGTGTTCACGATTCTAGTTTGTTGCGGTCTTGGAAAGAGCAGTTGCTAAACCATGCTGTGATGTATCCACAAAGGATGCCTTCTATGGAACATCTCTCAAAATTGGTGAAAGTCTTTGTGGACATGCCAAATTTCCTTAGCCTCCTGAGGAAGTAGAGATGTTGTCATGCTTTCTTGACCATCTTTTCAACATGGGTGGACCAGGGCAGATTGTTCGTGACCATCACTTTCAGGAACTGGGAATGTTAAATCTTTAAATTCATGAACTGAATACCATATGAGCTTGTTTCCAGTTTAATGGGAATAGGTTTCAGGGTAATTGCATTCCAGAAAGGTGGCTGTATCATTGTCGTATTCAAAGGAAATTCATTGTGGTCATCAGCAGTGATTCAAAATTCTCAGCAATTTTTAAAAAAAAATCATTCACAGGAGGGGGGCATCCCTGGCTAGGCCAGCATTTATTGTCCATCTCTAATTGTCAAGAGGGCAGTTAAAAGTCAATCACATTGCTGTGGATCTGGAGTCACATGTAGGCCAGACCAGGTAAGGGTGGCAGATTTCCTTCCCTAAAAGACATTAGCGAACCAGTTAGGTTTTTCCTGACAATTGGTAATAGTTTAATGGTAATCATTAGACTCTTATTTCCAGATTATTTCTCAAATTCAAATGGCACCATCTGCCATGACGGGATTTGAACTCATGTGCCCCTGAACATTACTGAGTTTGTGAATTAATAGGCTGGCAATAATACCACTACATGTTGCCTACTGGGCATGGGTTTCCCAGAGGTGAGGAAAGCTGGAAAAGTGGGCAGGTAAAAAGGAGGTAAAGAGCAGCAGGATCTAGCAAATTGATCTTTTCATATCACATCTTGATCAACCTGGAGATGAAAGACTGTCCCCTCTGTTCTCCTCAAGCAATGCCTCAGATGCGATCACCCCTTCAAAACCACAATCCTGTCAGACCCTTCCTTGGATCTGTTCCATCTGAGTTTTGGCCTCAGAGGGAATTGAATTTGATAGTCAATAATACAACTTTCATTTGCACAGTCCCATGAATAAGGATCGTGTCACAGCTCTCTAAAGATTCCCAATCCAGAATCCAGTCTGAGAGCAAAAATCTAACATTAGTAAAGATTTAGTCACAGGATAGGCCTTACAAAATGTTTTAAAGGGGAGTAGGAGCTGGAGACAGAAAGATTTTGGAGACAAATTGCAGAGCTTAGAGCTGAATGGGGCACTCAAAATCAATGCTGAACAAAAGACCGAAAACATGAGGATTAGATAAACTATAAAAATGGGGAGGTGATGGCCTAATGTATTATCACTAGGCTATTAATCCAGAGATTCAAGACTGAGCCATGAATCTATGGAATTCACTGCCACAGAAGACAGTGGAGGCCAGGTCATTGAGCACATTTAAGATGGAGATAGATAGGTTCTTGATTATCAAAGGGATCAAGTGTTACCATGTGTTACGGGGAGAAAGCAGGAGAACGGGGTTGAGGAACTTATCAGCCATGATTGAATGGCGGAGCAGACTCAATGGGTTAAATGGCCTAATTTCTGCTCCTATGCCTTATGGTTTTATGGTGGAATTTAAATTCATTTTTTTGTTAAATCTGGAACTAAGAGTCTATAGATGATTATGGAATCATTATTTACTGTCAGAAAAACCCATCTGATTCATTAATATTCTTTAGGAAAGGAAACTGCTGTCCTTACTCGGTTGGCTGCTGTCTTGAAAAGTTTCTCAACTATAGACCACACACATCATAACCACATAAGCTATAAAAATTGATTACCGCTGGACTAGGTGACAGTCAGAGAATCTGTACCCAATTGAACTTGCATATACATAGCTTTTGATCAGGTTCCTATGTCTAGCTATTGGTGAGCACCAATGTGGGAGATTGCTGACAAATCTTAAATATTCCCCTGCTGCCAATCAGTTAATACATGAAATTGAGATAACAAGGTGTAGAGCTGGATGAACACAGCAGGCCAAGCAGCATCAGAGGAGCAGGAAGGCTGACATTTCGGGCCTAGACCCTTCTTCAGAAATGGGA
>NC_063337.1:100009005-100034115 GCF_021869965.1 Rhincodon typus
CCCGAAACATCAGCTTTCCTGCTCCTCTGATGCTGCTTGGCCTGCTGTGTTCATCCAGCTCTACACCTTGTTATCCCTTGTAACAGTATTGCCGCTGATTTCACATAATAACTTGGTATGGAATAAAACCAAAGTAACCTAATCCAGCAAACTACTTGGACCAAAGTCTTAAATAAAATTTTGTGCCATCTCTCAATATTGACAGACATTTGTTATGTACTTGGATCTTTGAATACGGACTAAAATTTCAAAATATGTTAATGCTCCTAAACTTGCAAGAGTAATAATGACTGAAGAGGTACAGTCAGAATCCTTTTAACTTTGACCCATTTTACATTGTTTTTCTTTAACTTTGGTCAGTTTATGACACCTGTATTCTAGTATATCATCATTTGGTTGATTTAAAATCGTTTCCCCCAGTCTGACGAACAGACATGAGCTTTGATTGCTGATATTTTGAAGTGGCTTCTCCCATTCCTAAATCCATCCTCTTGCTGCTAATATTTTGATTTTCAGTCTCACCCACTCTTTGAATCAGCCTCATTCTGGACGTCACTCTCCCTCAATCAACAACTTGCCACTCCCCTTTCCTGAATCTGCATTCCTACTCAGGTTATAGATCCAGATCTAAGCTGAAGCTGGAGCTCCAGTCTTATAGAAGTGTACGTTCAGGTAGAAGCATAGAAAATAGGAGTAGGAGTAATTCATTTAGCCCTTTGAGCCTGCTCCGACATTCAGTCAGATCATGTTTGATCACCCAACTCAATAGCACGTTCCCTCTTTCTCTGCATACTCTTTGATCACTTCAGCTGTGAGAATTATATCTAATTCCTGACTGAAAACATTCAATGTTTTAACTTTAACTGTTTTTTTTTTGGCAGAGAATTCTACAGCCTCACTGCTCTTTGTGTGAAGAATTTCTCCTCACCTCAGTCTTAAATGCCTCACCCTACATCTGTAGAAAGTAACCCCTGGTTCTGGACTCCTCAGCCATCGGAAAAATCCTTGCTGGTGTACAAGTTTTTCTTCTTTTTGCTATCAAAGTGAATAACCTCACATAAATACACATTTATCCTCCTCATATTTAAACTGCTGCTTAACAAACTCAGTAAACTATGATGTAATTGTCAACTGTCCATGTTATGTAACAGTGATTATGGACACTTCCAAAATCAACAAGGATGTCAGATTCAATTAAAATCAAGTAATATTTTAAAGAAATTTTATTTTATTTAGAAGTCTGTTTCTATTGCTTCACCTCATAATTGCACGTGTATGATACAAACTTATTTTGTTCCATAAATTGTCATTTAAAATGTGAAAGAAAAGTTTGTTTCGCTTTCCTGATTGCCGGCTGTGTGATTGGCTCTTTACATTGTTCGACAACATCACTGTTACTGAAACATCTGAAGGTGCCCTTGACACAAACTAACATTAAGAAAGTGTAAATCCAAGTAACAGACATCTCTAACTTTCTTTGAGGTCAATGTGAATCACGGCTGCCCATAAAATCTAAACCAATTGGTTGCAAATAATTAAGCATTTTTTTAACCTTCTGTACTTCTTTATAATTGCAAGTCAAGGGATATCATTTCCATAACTATTCTTGGTGAACAGTATTGTTGTCTGTGAATTTGATGTTATTTTATTGTTGGATAATAAACACACAGCTCACTTCAAGTGACACTCCTATGCTGTAGAAGTTGTAGAATTTGTAAGACAGAACAATGCTTCTGATGTTTTCATCAATATCCAAGTCAATTCCAAGCTAATTTCCTGTTCTGGAGTCCCTTTGGTACTAAAAGTCATGAGTAATCCATTCAAGGCCATACTAGCATCTTATCCTAAGTCAGTTCTTTCTGTGCACTGAAGAATATACATTCCTCAATTAACTGTACTTTTAAAAGGGTTATCTGTTTAAGTACATTATTGATACTTGTGGAAACTTGCTGTGAAAAAAGATGACTACTACGACATTTGAGATGTACTTTATTGTGAAATGTCCTGCAACTGTGAAATGCAAGGTCTTCCTTTCATGAGTTTACCAAGGACTTAAGAGCTTTGGGCTGATTATCTAATAGTCTGTAAAGTCACATCAACTTCACAGACAACTAACCTCCTTACTAAGATTAATTATGGAAATTATATTCATTGACTTGCGAACATAACAATGTAAAAAAAAGTACAAAGACTGGGTAATTATTTGTAAATACGTAGTTTAGATTTTAATGGTGATTCACATTGACCTCTAAGAAAGTTAGGGATGTCTGTGGCACAGATTTACAAATCTCTGCTAAAACTTTAATTTACACTTTTTTTAATGTTACTTTTTAATTACATAATGAGGGCTTCCAGTATTTTTCACACACAAAGTGGCAATGGGCTTGGTCAGCATGCAGCTGTTTTAAAGTATCACAACAATGTAAATGATTGGCTTTAATTCACCATTACCAGGTAATAATCCCAACTTTCATACTTTACAGTGAAACTGAAACACACTAAAGAGATGCTGCATTTTACCAATGTCACTTTGCGAGAAGAAAACAAAACTGGAGTAAAAGCGAAGGCTAATCCCCTGCTCCTTAATAGCTTTGCAGAGTTACTGATAACGAGGAAATAATCAGCATGCAAGTTCACAAACTGGTCCCTCTTAATAACACAAATTTACTTCCCTGTATCACTTCAGCTTGAGGCAAACAATCTTTCAACAGAAATTGTTTGGCACCAAACTAAGTGCTTGATAGCCATAATAATTGTGATAAATGTGGCTCTGGCAACTGAGGCAGCTTTGGAAAGTGGAGGATTGGGAACAACTATGCCAGCATCAGAACCAGTACCAAGAAACCATGTTTTACTGATCGAGCATTTTTTTGTGTTTTTGAATGAAGACTTTGCTTAGAAGGAGATAATATTCAACTTGACCAGGTACGCAATAAGGTCTTGAGCTTGTTTTAAACAAGACAAGAATGCAGTCGAGCAAAAGCTGGACCAGTCAATTTAATGGCCAAACACAACATCAACAAACATGTGGACTAAAAAGGCATGAAAGTTAAAAGTATGTGGCTTCCTGTCTGATAAATATCAGGTGGTTTGAAGTTGCCATTGGACATCATTTCATAAGGTAATGGTTCTGAAGCGGTTAGTGTCATGTTGCATTGGCTTCATCCATTCAACTAATTCTACTCTTATTCTAATTTATTCCTATGATCTGTAATTCTGGACTTTTTATTTCTTTATTTTTCTTTTTTTTTTCCTAAAAAGTTGTACATAAGAATCTGTATCTAGAAACCTTTATGCCTAAGATGGCGCTGTCAGTGGCAACTTGTGAACTTTTCACTGTACTCAGGTGTGTACATGTATCAATAAATTCTAATTCTAAGGCTGCACACAGTGTGGGCAGAGGTGAGAAATGTATTCGTTTCCAAATGTAACTCTTTTTGTTACAGCTTCTTTTTGCCTCTGGCAGGATAGGAGTATCAGAGAGAGACCATGGCTGAGTGAGAGAACCGTGGAAATTTAAGAATAGAAGATCACTTTTCGATTTCACCAAGAGGAAACTTACTTTTATTTTTGACATTCTCTCTAAGCCTCCTCTTACTCTCCATTCACTTTCAGCAGTCTTGGCTTGTTGGAGGAGTTGTTGCTGGGTCTTGCTCAGGCTTCAAGTTAATATATAGCTCGGTTTCGATTATGGTAATGGACCTAGAGCTGTATGTTTAAAGAAGGACCCCACTGCCTTAGGGGCATGCCAATGCTATCAACATTGTAAAATGCTATATAACCAGATCAGGTTGGAAAGGCAGTGTTTTAGGTCCCCATCCCATTTTTACTGCAACTTTGCCCAGGTTTCCATCAGGCAGGGTTGTAAGGGTGAAGTTAAACTTCCTCCTGAATGCAGCAGGAGGTAATCCAGTGCTGGGCAACACAGACAAAATTGTAACAAAAACAGATATTGCTGCAGAAATCAGCAGGTCTACCAACACAGAGTCATACAGCATGGAAACAGACCCTTCGGTCCAACTCGATCATGTCAACCAGACATCCTCAATTAATCTAGTCCCATTTACCAGCATTTGGTCCATATTCCTCCGATCCCTTCCTATTCATATAACCATCCAGATGTTGGAATTGTATCAGCCTCCACCACCTCCTCTGGCAGCTTGATCCATACGCACACCACCCTTTGTGTGAAAAAGCTGTCCCTTAATTCCCTTTTAAATTTTTCCCCTCTCACCTTAAACCTAGCTTTGGACTCCCCTACCCTGGGGAAAAGACCTTGACTATTTGCCCTATCCATGCCCCTCATGATTTTATACTTCTCTAAGGTCACCGCTCAGTCTCCAAAACTCCAGGGAAAAAAGCCCCAGCCTGTCCAGCCTCTCCCTATAGCTCAAACCATCCAACCCTGGCAAAATCCTTGTAAATCTTTTCTGAACCCTTTCAAGTTTCACAACATCTTTCTTATAGCAGGGAGATCAGAATTGAATGCAATGTTCCAAAATTGGCCTAATCAATGTCCTGTACAGCTGTAACAGCATCTATGGGGAGAAAGCAAGAGTTAATATTTCAAGTCACTGACTCTTCACAGAACTTTTTTTGTTTCTTTCTAGCCAGAATAGGAGTATCAGAGGGACATCATGGCTGAGTAAGGGAATCATGGAATTGGGTTCTGATGAACAGTCACCAAACTTGAAATGTTAACTCTGCTTTTTCCCCATAGATGCTGGTGGACTTGTTGAATTATGCCACCAATTCATTTTTCTTTCAGATCTCCAGCATCAATGGTTCTTTGTTCAATTCCACACTGCGTTTGAAACTAGATAACTGTCAAACAAGATACAGAAGAAACTTATTGGCATCACGAAAGCTACCAAGTGAAGCAAATTTATTGGAATCTACACCCTGCAATATAAATCATTGAGTTTAGTTCAACCCAAAGTCAAAGTAATGCTTTGTTAACAATCACAACTGACAAATATTGTGTGCCTAAACGAAAGTGAAAAGCATAAATTGAAATCTATATTTGACAAACAATTGATACAGTCTGTATTTCTGAATAAACCAGTTTGTTTTGGGAAAGCCTTGTGATATAACTGAACGATAGCTGAATATTGCAAAAGCAAAATGATTGGTGATTAGTTGATCAAACTTTTTATTCATTTGCATAAGCATAAGTATTCTTATGGTCTTCTTAGGTTTTTGATTAGCCAGAGGATCAAGGGTTACGGGGAGAAAGAGGGAGAATGGAGTTGAGGAACTTATCAGCCATGATTGAATGGCAGAGCAGACTCGATGGGCCAAATGGCCTAATTTCTGCTCCTATGTCTTGTGGTCTTATGGTCTTATGGCCTTATGGTCTTGTAGCAGTGCTGTGAAAAGCTGCAGTAGAATGAGGGTAAGCACTGAGCATGTTACTAAGCATTCACAAGATCTAATCAAAACTGTACAATATACGGAAATAGCTCGAAGATAAGCAGACATCCTTGTAAATAATACAGCACTCGGAAAGAAATAAAGTTATCAAGGATGTATGCAATATGGCAGCTTCCAGGGTACCTGATATAGATTTCTAAGATGCGCTAGCAGTGTTCATTGATGACTTGGGTATTGACCCAATGGAAATCTTTCCTATTAAGGGGAGGTGATGGCCTGGTGATATTATCACTGGACGGTTGATCCAGAGACCCAGATAATGTTCTGGGGACCTGGGTTCGAATCCCGCCATGGTAGATGGTGGAATTTGAATTCAAAAGATATCTGGAATTAACAGCCTAATGATGACCGTGAATCCATTGTTGATCGTTGGAAAAACCCATCTGGTTCACTAATGTTCTTTAGGGAAGGAAACTGCCATTCCTTACCTGGTCTGGCCTACATGTGACTCCAGACCCACAGCAATGCGGTTGTCTCTTCAGTACCCTCTGGGTAATTAGGGATGGGCAATAAATGCTGCCTAGCCAATGTTGCCCTTATCCCATGAATGAATAATGGAAAAAAAAATAATGAAGTCAGCTGTGTCCTCATACAGTGCTGTCAACACAACATGCACACAGCTTATAGTGCTGTACATACGAAAGAAGCCAGCTATTTGGTAAGACTTAATGGCCATGCTATAGCACTGATCTTGTTACGGGAAATAAGATGAAATGGTTGGATCTTGCACAAATTGCATCAGTAACAGTAATGATATGTTTGTGGGTTGAGGATTAAGAGATCTAACACAGCTTCTCAGTGGATCCTTGGAAACAGCTAGTCACATATTAGTTAAACGCAACTGTCTTCTCAAAAGCCAATGTTATATAACTCATCACATCAGGTAATACTGAAACGGATGACGGAGCTCCGTTATTGTGCCCTGGGACACCCTCATTTGGTGGCAGCACGGCACCTTGCTCATCCAAATGAAATGACTGTGAGGTCTGTAAGTATTGCCTTCTGGGACCTCCTCTGCATCTTGAGTTATCCTTCAACTGCATTGCCTCATAATGAGGTAGTTCAACTGTTTGCCTGGGCTTACAGATACCTTTGTAACTCTTCAGTTTCTGTGGGCTTTTGGTGAGTTGCAGCTGCAATAATAATAAAGTCTGCTGTGCCTGGATTCATTAAGAACAGTTCCAATGACCCGATGTGAAAATATTGGGACAAAACAGCTCCTTGGTAATGTGAGAAGGCAGCAATCAGAGCACACAACATTAAGAATTTACCATAGCCCTCTGACAAGGTGGGCCGTGGGATAACTCTACCTGGACCTCTGACATGGAAACCGCAAAGGGAAAAAGAGCCTGAAAATAGGGCAGGGGACAGTAAAGACATGTAAAAAAGATACGACTACAATAATTGTTGGGGACTTCAAAATGCAGGTGGACTGGGAAAATCAGGTTTGTAACAGATTCCAAGAAAAGGAATTTATGAAATGTCTAGGAGATGTTTCTTTGGAGCAGCTTGTGGTAGATTCAACCTGGACCTGGTGACATGTAATGAGATAGCCTTGATTAGGGACCTTAAGTTGAAGATGCCCACAGGGGGGCAGTCACCATAATATTGATATAATTTGCCCTGCAGTTCGAGAGAGGGAAGCTTGAATCAGATGTGATGATATTACAATTGAGTAAAAGTAAACACAAAGTCATGAGGGATGACCTGGCTGGACGCAATTGGAAGGGAAGCCTTGCAGGAGGGATCAGTGGAGCAGAAATGACAGGAATTTCTAGGGGCAATTCGGAAGACACAGAAGAAATTAATCTCAAGGACGAAGAGAAAAACTAGGGAGAGGATAAGGTACAATGGCAGACAAGAGAAGTCAGAGGTAGCAATGTAGCAAAACAGAAGGCATACAATTTGGTGAAGATTAGTTGGAAACTAGAAAATTGGGAAGCCTTTATTGGCCTGTAGAGTATAACGGGAAAAAGTAATAAGGAAGGGAGAAGATGAAACATGAGGGTAATCTAGTTAAAAATATAAAAGAAGATTACAGCAGATTTTTTAATAAGATACATAAAAAGTAAGAAAGAGTCAAGAGTGGGCATTGGACCACAGGAAATAAAGCTGTAGAAATAATAAACAGGAGCAAAGAAATGGCGGAGGAACTAAACAAGTACTTTCAATCAGTTTTCCCAGTGGAAGACATCAGCAATATACCAGATTTCAATAGAGTCGGGGAGCAGAGGTGAGGGTAATGACCATCACTAAGGAGAAGGTGCTAGTGAAACTGAAAGTTCTGAAGATGGGTAAATCACCCAGACCAGATCGACTACACCCCAGAGCACTGAAGGAGACAGCTATAGATATTGTACAGGCATTGGCGGTGATCTTTCAGGAATCACTGGAGTCAGTGAAGGTGCCAGAGGACTGAAAAGTGGCTAATGTAATACCCTTGTTTAAGAAGGGAGGGAGGCAGAGGACAGGAAACTTTAAGCTGGTTAGCCTGACCTTGGTCATCAGTAAGATTTTAGAGTCTATGACTAATTAGGAGATTACAAAGTACTTGGAAGTGCATGGTAAAATAAGGCTGAGTCAGCACAGCTTCATCAAGGGGAGGTCACGCCTGAAAAATCTGTTAGAATTCTTTGAGGACGTAATGACCAAGTTAGACAAAGGGGAGTCAAGAATGTGATCTACTTGGCTTTCCAGAAGGCCTTTCACAAGATGCCATACAGAAGACTGCTAAATAAGATAAAAAGATAAAAACCCATGGTGTTAGGAGCAATGTACTGATGTGGATAGAGGATTTGCTGACTGGCAGAAGGAGAGTGGGGATAAAGAGTTCTTTTTCAGGATGGCAGCCAGTGACTAGTGGAATTTCGCAGGGGTCAATGTTGGAGTCACAACTATTCATGTTATACTTTACCAATCTGGAAGAGGGAACTGAAGGCATTGTTGCTAAGTTTGAAAAATATCTATAAAACCTTCAACAGACCACATTTGGAGTATGGTATGCAATTTTGATCTCCTTACAGTGAGAAAAAAAATCTACTTGCCATAAAAGGAGTAAAACAAAGGTTTATAAATGAATTTATAAACTAAAGAGCTGGTGGGATTGTCCAATGAGGGAAAGTTGGATAAGCTGGACCTATATTCTCTGGAGTTTCGAAGAATCGGTGCTGATCTTGTTCAAACATTTTGAATTCTTACAGGAATTTTAAGGGTAGTTACAGGAATGATATTGTCTCAGCTGCGGTGTCTAACACCAGAGGACCCAATCTCAGAATAAGGTCAGTCTATTTAGGACTGAGATAAGGAGGAATTTATTCACTCAAAGAGGGGGAATCTGTGAAATTCTTTTTTCCAAGAGTTCTATATTTTACAACTTCAATGTCAGAAATTGCATGAAGATGAAAAATATACTTACAAACATTTAGAACTTAACTCTATATTTCCTTACATTTACCAGCATTCAGGACATTATTTTATATAGGTTAGAAAACACATCCAAAGTCAAAACGCTTCTGAATCAATTTCAGTAATTAAAGCAGTCCAAGTGTGTTTTTGTCAAGTGCTGGTACTTTCTTGATCAGTGTCTTTTTTGTGATTTGCAGTCTGGAATTTCTGCAAACGTATAGAACAACATTATCATGTTGACAGATGGAGCTACCCATATTTAGATAAATATAAGCTCTAATTAACAAACAAAAATCTATCCACTGTTGTCATCCTGATGAATAGAGGTTCCAAATGAAGGAGAAATAACACGAAATATTTTGATGAGGAAGTAAACATTTCTGGTACAGACAGGATGAGCTGAATGGCCTCTTTCTGCCCTGTAATAATTCTGTAATTCTGTAAAGATGATTAGTAAACTCTTTCTCATTTCTCATTCAAATATACCATGCTATTCACATAAGAATCATGGCTAAACTGTAGTGTACAAACTCATTATTTTGAATGAGTGGCCCTTTAAAAGATAATCTGAAGTTGAAACGTTTAGAATAACTTGCAACCATCTTTAGGAGAGTATCAGTTAAATTGACATTACCTGAGATCATGCAAAGAAACTGGATTTCTGCCTCTTCTTGTTAATGATTCACATTTGAGCTGATGGACTCATAAAGTCAACATTCATTACATTGCTACATTAGCCAGGGATGCCTTCAAAGCCGGATCTAAAAGTCTGCCTTTTCAAATTCTTCCATGCAACATTTTTTTTATTTAAAAATTATAGGAGACTCTCTCACAAATGCAGACAAACATAATGCAGTGCAGGTAATTTAAAAGAGCAGTATTATTTATGGTACCTGTTATCACAATTATTATCAGTGTAAAAAGACCATCAATTGTGCCATGGGTATTGACTGCATTCTCTTATGTTTCATTTCAACTTTAAAAGTGTCAACGAAACAAGACTGATGTTTTAGATTATACTGTTTAAGAACCAAAGAATGTCATAAAGTAGGAATAATCTCCACCCCAGACTATGCAAGACAAAATCAGATCTTCGATATTTTGCAAGGGGGCTCCCAGAAAAAGTAGGGGGTAAATTTGACATTTCACTGCCTGGCCGGTAATCTGGTCAGGGATTTTTTTTTGTCCTGTTATAAAACAGGTTTTATTTTAGTTTATTAATTTCATTGGAATGGAAATGCAATTAATTCTCTAACAGGCAGTCAGTCCACTCGACCAGAATACTGACCACGCAATGAAGATTATAATTTAGCTCCTTGTTTAAATTACAAATGGATGGCGACCGCTTGTTCTCAGTGTGACAAAAAAAATGGGCAAAAGGTTTGATATTATATGTGGTAAGGTGTAATTTTTCCATAGAATTAGTGACAATTGTAAACACAGTTGCCTGGTATTCCATTGCGGGGTCATGGTCCAGGAGGAGATGGGAGGAGCTATCTAAGAGCTGGCACCCCAGGAACGCCAGGCCACTGTGTTCACAACGGTCAGTAACCTGTTTTCATCTGGTGATCTCCCCCCACCAACCACCTCTAAACTCATAGTCTCCCAACCCTGCACAGCTTGCTTCTAACTTGTTCCCACAATCCGCAAACAGGACTGCCTGGGTAGGCCCATTACTTCTGCCCATTCCTACCTCTCAGAACTCAACTCTTCCTACCTCGACTCAAGTCCATCCCTCTCCACATATATTCGCAATTCTTCTTATGCTACATGTCAGTTTCAGAATCTCCAGTTTGCAAGCTCCTAATGTTTGCTCCTTAGCCCCTCCCCAGACCCCATCTTCTGCATAAAGGCCAACCTTTTCCTAACTACACCAGCGCTGAAGAAGGGTCATTGGACCTGAAATGTTAACTCTGCTTTCTCTCCACAGATGCTGCCAGATCTGTTGAGATTTTTCCGGCAATTTCTGTCTCTGTTTCTGATTTCCAGCATCCAGAGTTCTTTCAGTCTTTTAGTTTAACACATCTGATTATATTCATTAAGAAAATATCTGCTCACCAAAAACAGTAGATCTGATCAATTGGTTGTGGGAGTGCTTAATCTTATCGATCACATGCTGCTTATGTTTTTTGGCATTCAAGTCATCTTGTGTTTTATATTCACTAAGTTGTTACCTTTTTTTTGGGTATGCCTGGTGCTCTTCCTGCATGTTGACCTGCACTCCTCATTGAACCAGGGTTAATACCCTAGCCTGATGTTGATGGTGCAGTGAAAGATATGTTAGACTGTGAGGTGACAGATTCTACCAGATGTATTCTGAATTTTTCTAACTTACTTCAATCCCCATAACAGGATGGAAGGCTTTGTCATTGTTAGAATTGGAATTAGAATGAGCTTTGTTGTCACAGGTACTCAAATGAGTACTGTGAAAAGTGTATAAGTGGTCATTTACGGTGCCAACTTTGGTACAAAGGTCCCTCAATACAGCTTTTTCAGTTACAGTTCCTGGAAATATAGAGAAGAAGTAAAGTCCAGCATTGCACATTTAGGAATAAATTATAAAATGGAGAAAAAATAATGTTCAGAACACCTATCTTCCAACCCAGTCCATGCTGGTACTGAGCCTCCAGTCTGCAACAGGCCTTACTCCAGATCACGCTGGCTTCACCTCAGGGTTCATGAGCTGGGAGATTGCTCTGGAGACAATGCTCCTACCAGTAATGTCAACAACAACAGGTGAATTGATAAGAGTGAGATAAAGTCACTTTTTTTCTTACTACTTGATTCCTTCATTACCTGCCCAGTCTAGCAACCATGTCCTTCAAGACTAAGACAGCTTGATCAGTAGTCTTGCTACAAAGTCACTCTTGGTTATGGGCACTGAACCCAGAGCTTATTCTGTGCTCTTTCTACTCTCGTACTTCTTCAAAGTGGAGTTCAACATGGAGGAGAACTAATACATCATCTGAAGGAAGGTGATAGTTTGTAACTAACTGGAGGTTTCCTTACTTGACGTAATGCCATGAAACTTCATGGGGTCCCCCAGTCAATGCTGAGAACTCACACTCATTCTCACCTATACACCACTGTGCAATCATATCTGGTGCATCTGACCTGCTGTTGGGTCAGGACTTACTCAGGAATAGTGATGGAAATCTCTGGTTCATTGACTGCAACATAGGATGTAGTAAGTGTGACTATGCCAGACTCCTGATTATCTAAGCAGTGCAACCGTTCTTCCAATGTTTGGCACAACTCCAAAATATTAGTAAGGAGAGCTTTGTATTGTTGATTCCATAACTCTTGATTCCCTTACAAGCAAAAACCTATTTCTGTCTTGAATATGCTCAGGGGCTTAGCCTCCACAGCCTTCTGTGACAATCAGTTCCACAGATAACTCACCCTTTGGCTGAAGAAATTCTTCCTTGTCTTAATTCTAAAGGGTCATCCCCTCACTCTGAGGTTGTGCCCTCAGGTCCTAGTCTCTCCTGCTACTGGAAACATTTTCTCCATGTCCACTCTATTCAGGCCTCTCAGTATTCTCTAAGTTTCAATGAGAATCCAGCTCATCCTTCTAAAGTCCATCGAATACAGGCCCAGAGTCCTCAACCGCTCCTCATATGACAAGCCCTTCATTCCCTGGATTATTCTTGTAAACCTCCTCTGGACTCCCTTCAAAACCAACACATCCTTCCTTAGATATGGGGCCCAAAACTGCTCACAATATTCCAAATGCAGTCTGACCAGAGCCTTATACAGCCTCAACAGCTCATACCTGGTCTTGTATTTTAGCCGTCTGAAAATGAATGCTAACATTGCATTTGCATTCCTAACTGCTATCTGAACCTACGTGTTAACTTTAAGGAAATCCTGAACTAGGACTCCCAAATCAGTTCGTGCTTCAGATTTCTGAAGTCTTCCCCATTCAGAAAACAGTCTATGCTTCCATTCTTCCCAACAAAGTTCATAACCACACACTTTCCCCACACTGTATTCTATTTGCCACTTCTTTGTAGTTTACCTGGAGAGAGGGATTTAGAAAGCATAGCGAAAGCCAGTAGGCTGTTCTCAGAGAAAGCAAAATGCAGTTGAGATAGCGTTTGATAAGTCATTCAGTATAGAGTCAGAGGGATGATACCTTGCTGAGAAAAGACTTACCCTACTGGAAATAGGAGAAGAGACAGATGCTTTCAGCTGACAGGCTAAGGGCAGCATGGTGGCTCCGTTGTTAACAGTGCTGCCTCACAGCACCAGGTACCTGAGTTCGATTTCAGCCTCAGTTTATTGCCTGTGTAGAGTTTGGCCATTCTGCCTGTGCCTGCCTGGGTTCCTTCCGGGTGCTCCAGTTTCCTCCCACAGCCCAAAGATGTGCTGGTTAGGTGGATTGGCTATGCTAAGTTGCCCTACAGTGTCCAGAGATGTGCAGGCCAGGTGGATTAGCCATGGGAAATACAGGGGTAGGAAGGGTGGGACTAAGTGGGATGCTCTTTGGAGGGTTGGTGTGGACTTGATGGGCTGAATGGCAGGCTTCCACACTGTGGGGAGCCTATCATTATAGGTGAAATGTGGGGAAAGTGTAAGAAGATCTGGGATTATCAAGGAACACACTTTTTCCATCCGAGGCCCATTTGAAGCCATTGGCACTCTATTTAGATGACCAGGTATTTCACATTCACCTGGGACAATTTAGTAGCAGGTAAGGACCACTATCTATGTTCATTACAGGCTTTAATGCCTTTCTAATTACATCCTCTTTTTTAAAAAAGTGGAAAAATTTAAAACAACATAACATTACAACTGTAAAGCAAAACAATGAAAGACAATAACATGCATTTCCCTCAATTTAAAATCTGATGGTGAAGGCATCATGTCATTTATTAAGAGCATATTGGAGAATCAGTATAGAGGTTTAAGTACTAGATCTATGATGCTTAAAGTTTTCTGGTACTCATTTTGACAGCTTTCACTTCGTACCAATTCTATGGTCTATTTCATGCAAACTCGCAGTTCAGATTTAATATTACTTAAAGGAAGTGTCATTCAAAATTAGAGTCACTTGTGCATATTGAGATCCCGTGAATATCAAATAAATGGTAGCTCCGTTTATGGCTGGTTGAGTAATGAATATAGAACAAAGAAAATACATGCTGAAGGTGGATTTAATTTATTGAAGTAAAGTTAAATGTTTGTTCTAGATTAACTTTGCGTATACTGAATGCTTAAAAGAAATGCTGGCTTGTGGAAACTTGAATTCCTGAATTTACTAATACTCCCAGTAGACTTCCTATGGCTAGATAGACAGGGTATTCCGAAGTCACAGGCAAGGGCTTGACACTGCAGCTGACCAGTTCTGTCACTTGCAGGTTCAAACCCTATGGTACATGTTAGCAGCAGTGTCCTTATGGACATGACATAGTTCTGTTTCTGCTGATCCAGATTCTTTGAATCTATCTACTTACACTGCAGAATATATGACAATGTGATTGCTCAGCTATATTGGCGTTAACATCACTTCTCAGCAACCTGATCTCAGAAAGGTACCAGAATAGCACTCTTAGGTCACAGTTAGCTGGAGTGTGAGTGAGTGAGTGAGCGATTGATGAGAATATATGTGTTGTATATGCAAAGCATGAATGAAACTGATAGATCAAGCCCTTTTTTCTTTAGCTTAATATGCAGGAAGCACACATGTACTTGAAGATGGTTTGAAGATGTCAGTCCTGATGGTTTTCTTTTTGTTGGTAATTATTATTGGAACATGAAAAGGTAATTGCATCATTCAACCACGGTTGATTATTTTATTTGCATTTCTAGATTTGTTATTTGCTTTATGAATCTAATTTAATATTCATTTCGATTTCCAGCAGAACAAAATGCAGTGTGAAATCTCATCATGTGAAGCAACAATTGGCTGGTGAAAGATGATATTATTCACATGAAAAATGGTCAAAGTTGTGCGATCGCTCAGGAGGCTACAGCATGATGGAAGACACAAGAAAATTAAACTGTCTCACAATACATAACACTTCATAACCAAATAGAAAAATCATAGGGCTATGGTTGTATCTCAAAATGTGAAAACTGATCCATGTTACAACTAATATTTCAATAAAATGCATTTACCTCATTACACATGTGATTGTTCAGCTATTCAGATTCAGACTCAGACCTAGTTTTTAATTTAAACTAACGTAAAAGAAAAGATAAATCACAATGAAGACACCCCATGAAGTAGTATTCAGTTATCTTTTTAATGTTTCTTATAGTCCTGCTGATAGTTGTCTGAATTGCGAAATGGTTTCACTTTTAGGAGGCCATCTGTAACATTTTTACATCATGAGCTTGCTTCTAATGTAGGCAACTACTCCAAAATCCTCTTTTGAGTGAAATGTTTACAATCATTATCTTAAAGATAGCAGAAAACAATGAGATGGAAGTGTCTCTACGTGCTCAAGTGTCTTATGATTGGCAGTTAGTCACCTGAAATGGTTAACCGAAATCACAAGAGATGCAACATCCATCACGATATAAAAAAGACTCAACCTAATAGGGACTAGTATTTTTCTTGTGTGTTTGATTGTTCTACTTTGCTGTTTGAGTGTTAAGCTAAACAGTAATATGCAATTGCTGTTAAATCAAACAAGATAGTGTCACAAAAGGTTGTCGTGTATCATAGATATAATGTAAATAGCTATTAAGTACTATTTCGTGAACTTTTACTGTTTCTCGAGATCAGCCCATTTTCAGCCAATGACTTCATGTGGGGACTCTGCCCAACATCGTACCAGTACCATGCTTTGGTTAATACCAGTACCATGCTTTGGTTAATACCGGTACCACGCTCTGGTTAATGCCAGTACCACGCTTTGGTTAATACCAGTACCACGCTTTGGTTAATACCGATACCACGCTTTGGTTAATACCAATGAGTACAATTGATGGTAGTGAATCTACCCACAGTATCTAAGGCTGTTCTGGTGAAAATAAACCACAACATAAACCAGGCTGACAGAAGTGTGCCTTTCACAGTATATACCACAGTAACTGCAAGTGGGCACTGTTTTCTTTGAGATTTGATAGCAGTGTTGAACTTTTGAAGAAATATTCAGCTCTACAAAAAGACACGAAAATCCAAGAAGAAGAAAGAAGAAAAAATTCCAGTCAGTGAATTGTGAATGTGACTTACTTTTTGTGGGCAATGCTGGCCGAGCTAGTATTTATTTCCCAACATTAGTTGCTCTTGAAAAAGTGGTGGTGAGCTGCCTTCTTGAACCATTGAAATCCATTTATTCTAGGTACATCCATAATGCCTTTAGTCGGGGAATTTCAGGATTTTGACCCAGTGGCAGTGAAGAAATGTTAATATATTTCCAATTCAGGGTGATGAGCAGCTTGAAGGGGAACTTACAGGTAGTGGTGCTCCCATATATTTGTTGCACTTGTCTTCTGGGTGATAATGGTTGTGGGTTTGGAAGGTGCTATCTATGGACCCTTGGTGAATTCCTACAGTGCATTATATGGTACACAGTTGAGAACCTTGTGCCTATTTCAGGGTTCCAACACAAAGTTCACTGAAATACCCTCAGTCAAATGAAAACAAAACTGGACGTGGATTTCAAACAATCAAAAGCTTCTTAAAGAAGAACAGAAACTTCTTAGATCTGCTTAACTAAGACTCTACTGGATTCCAATTTGGCTTTTTATAAGTGGAACTAGTCATGAGAAAAACTAAAGACTCAGCTTTCTATCTTTCCAAAGCAATTGACTCCACAAATAATCCCTAAGGATTTAAAAAATATCAGTTCAGTCTGCAACATGAAGCTTACGATATTAGACAGTTTTGCACTGAGACTTTACGAGTCTACAGCAAGGTCAAATGGTGTGGATCAAGGGCTTCAACAGAAATGTTATACAGTGTGCACCAAATCACTATCAGTCATATGTCATTAACAGATAAAAGGCAACAGTATATCAAAATCGCAGACACTTAGTCTTACTCAATGATAACAAAATTAATATTAATAATTCAATCTGATGAACCTAACAAATAGGTCCAAGAAAGAAAACCCAAAAGAACTGTGGATGCTCGAAATCTGAAACAAAAACATAAATTGTTGGAAAAGCTCAGCAGGTCAGGTAACATCTGTGGAGAGAAATCAGAGTTAATGTTTCAGGTCTAGTGATCCTTCCTCAGAATAGGACCAAGAACCTGAATAGTCATGATAATGTCCATCACAACATCTACAGCTAAATCATCTATCTTCAAACCATCAAAAGAAAACTCCAAAGAATTGCATTCTGAGGAAGGATCACTGGACCCAAAATGTTAACTCTGATTTCTCTCCACAGATGCTATCAGACCTGCCAAGTTTGTCCAGCAATTTGATTTTGTTTCATCAAACAAAAATGTTCTTCCTAGTCCAATGCATGCTTGATCAGGTAGGATAATCTCTGGGTTGGTTGCACTTATCAATTCAGAGATTGATTGGGAAATGCAGTGATGTTAAAATTTGTTAATTCTTTAAAACAATTTTAAGAGATGTGTGATATCGAGAAAAAGAATTGCTTTGGAGGAAGCTCATGAGGATATAATAGACTGGCGCTGGGAGCAGTTACCAAGTTCTTGACTGTGTGTTTGAATATTGTAGCCATTTTTCTAAAGCTAAGTCCATGTAGTCTACAGTTAAATGGACTTATTCTTAAATTAAACCCATTAGTTTCACAAGAGACTAAGTTATATCTCAGAATTAATGCAAATAGCTGGTAAGTACTATGTAATACATCTTTATTGCTTATTAAAATTTGAACCACCATTTTTTGCAAAGTCTTCATGTTGGCATTCTTCCTTATGACGTCCATAAAGTCGACTGACACCAATTCGTAGGATTGGTGCAGTGACATCTTAAATGGTTCGGGTGGATATGACCATAGTGTATCCCCATGCTGACAAAAGCTGCAGATTTCAAGATGGAAACATTTCCATGTTTTCAAATATGATTGACTATCTCTTAAATGGTTGAGCTTTCAAATTCTTGAAATCTCCTTTTACCCCGAAATGCATTTATCATTTAAAGTAAAAGTTATATTAATGTCCAATGCATACCAAATAATTAGGAAATTTGATATTCATGAAATCTATGACAAGGTGCACTCTAATAGATAATTTTAAAAAGATGTTAGTATTTTGTTGTATAATTTATAATTAAGAATGATAACACTACTCTTCCAAAAATACATAATATTAGAAAGATCAGGATTTACAGGCTGTTTCTGACTGACTGTTTAATACTAAGAAAGCAGCAAGTTCAAGGTCAGTTCAAGGTTACTGTGTTTTCCATTTGAAATAAACTATTTCAGTCGAGAAACCAGAATAAAACTACAGTTTAATGACTGAATGGAGGAGCATTATTTTGTCCAAAGGGTGGAAACAGGCATGAAACAGATCCAGTGCTAATTAGTAAAGCCTGTATTAAAATCTGAATTAAGCATATAAACTTGTACATAATTTCATGACCATAATTTGAAATTGTATTAAAACAGAAACCTATAGTTTAGCACTGATGTGCTGTTCAGACACAATTTTTGTTGAGCAATAGCATGGAAATCTCACAATTATATCCACTGAATTGTGGAGTGTTTGATCCACAGATAATATCACACTGCAGGATGGCTTGTAGACTAAATTAGAGGGTGCACAGGTTCATGAATTTGGTTCTGGTGGAAGAGTTTTAGAGGAGAGCTTTCTCTGCACCTATACAGTGGGTGGCTCAGTGGTTAACCCAGTTCAATTACACTCTTGGGCAACTGTCCATGTGGAGTTTGCACATTATCCCCATGGCCTGCATGGGTTTCCTCTGGGTGCTCTGGTTTCCCCTCACAGTTCAAAGGTGTGCAGGTTAGATGGATTGGCCATGCTAAGTTGCCCATAGTGCCCAAGGATGTGCAGGCTGGATGGATTAGCCATTATATGCGGGGTGGGTCTGGGTAGGCTGCCCTTCGGAGGGTCAGTGTGGACTCAATGAGCCAAACGGCCTGCTTCCACACAGTAGGGATGCTCTACTGGGATTGGTGTTACCCTGTTCCTCTCTTTTGCAACAGCTGACAGTGCTCTGCCTGGCCTTGTGGCTTTTTTCCTGTTCCTTTTCCAAACTAAGGGAATCCTCCAGCAAAATCCTCATGAACAAGCGTGCCCTGCTTTTTGTGACTCTAATGAACGTCTCCACAAAGGAACAGAGCAGCAAAGCATTTGGTCCTTTAGGTGAAAGTTTTGGAAAATATGCAGAAAGAATGTTGCTGAGAATTGACAAAGTCTTTTGAAGTTTCTGAGGCAGATATTATTTGCTGACACTCTCCTCGCTACAAATGCTCCATGACCCTATGACACCCCATTCATTCTAGCTTCCCTCTCACCAGAGGTAAAAGTTCTTACTACTACTCAGACTTATCTGGAGTACTGGCACTGGCACCATTTTTAAAGCTCAGCCTTGCACCAGCTCACACATAGTCAATGGGAAATGCTCATGTGTAAAATGAGATGGAAACAAAAGACAAACACTCCTCAGGACATGGAAGTAGCATACCTGACACTTTATTACAAACACAAGTGCACACTCATAAAAGTACTGTTTAATAAACAAGTTACTCGATTACCAGTCCTTACTCTCATCCCATCTTAAAACCCTGTCCATAGGAGACCCTACTCATTTCCTATTGCCCAGTGCAGCCTCACATCTTCTCATTGTTCAATGTGAGACCGTTACATAATATAAAACCTTCTAACAGTTGAAAATATTCATTTTGATTCAGAACAGCTAAAAAAATGAGCAAACAAAGATAAAGAAACAGGAGCTGTACTAGCCTCTGGGAACAGACAGGAGCTTGACTTTCGAGCTAAACCATATTTACAATCAATCAATGAGTGCTCACTGTACCCAGTTCATATCCACTGAAATTGCATGTCAAATAACTCCTGTCTGAGTTGTTGCACCTGACACTGCAGTGCTCTGTCATGCGGAAGGTGCTGATCCTCCTGCTCAATGTCCTCAGCTCTCTCCTTTGAAGACTGCCACCACTGTCTCAGCTACTGGAAGTAAATGAAAACCCCTCTTCCACTGCTCCAGTTGTGTTAATCACAGCACACTAGGTTTATGCAGCACACTCTGTCTGGAATGCACGGCAAAGGCTCCCCTCTCCCACCCAATCCAAGTATCACAACATGATCTTCAGGAGCCTATTGACTCCATTCTGGCCCTAGTAGCAGAATGGGCTTTGCCTCAGTGATGGGGTTGTGTAGCAGCCATTGCTGAAAAGGGTAGCTGCAATAACCCTGTGACAAACTGTGTAAGGAAACTAGCCCTTAACATGAAGCAGGAATATGATAGTTCTCAAGATTATAAGCATCTTGCAGTTCCCAGGAGGCCTGACACTGACTTCAATGATGTAGTATCGATGATCACAGATGTTTTATACAGTAATGGAATGGAAGACTTTTCAGTTGATGAAGCCACCTGTATTATGATATGACTCTGTCAATGCAATGTGGTCACAGTCTATAGTGCCCTGTACCTGAGGCAAGCCAGCTATGTCACTGAAGCTTATTTCATAGGCTGCACAACTGATGTTGTCACAGGGGAACAAGATCAAGCAGTGTGATCTGGAAGAGCCGTAATACAGTTGTAGGTTGTGGCTGGTGGATCCTCGGAAGCAGCAACTGGTTGTATCAATGTTTAGTGAAGCTGTGACCTTGCCTTGCAACAGGCTCGGATGGTCATCTGTTCCTGCATGTCATAGGTCTCCCTGCTGTCGTCAGAGACATGAGGAGATTGTAAGTGCTGTATGATTACAGAAATCTTTGTCTTCCACCAACACAAAACCCAAGAAAAGTCAGCATCCCATATAAGAGTATGGTGGCAAATACTTGCAGTTCAAGGTGAGAGGGAGTCAGAGAGAGCGGTGAAACAGTCAGTCTTGGGGATAAGCTCAGTGAAAGTCAATGGCAGTTATCAGGGGCTACTATTTTAGTAGGGAGGCTGGGGAAGCAATTGTGAAGATTGGAGGTAGCTTGCTGGGATGGAAAGAGGACAATTATTGTGAAAGGTTACAGCCAACTTGACCTTGAGCAGGGGAGCATGGTGAGCTGCTAAGAAGTGTACAACATGCAGGTTGCCATTACTACGTTCTAGAACTGTGTTCACTACGATGTTAAGAGCTGAAGTCATAACTGAGAGATGTCTGGGAACATTTGAAAGCTCAGTACAGGTGAGCTCAACAAGAAGTGCAGGCAGGAAAGAAGCAATGACGTTCTGCATGGGGCTTCATTACCAGACTGAGCCTGTGACTCACTGTACCAAGCACGACCCCTGTGTGGCCTCCCATCCTCACACAAACCGTAAATGTGCTAAATGGAAATTGGCTGTGTGGGAAGGCTAAGTGGTAAATTGTTCTGTCTGAGGAAGCAGGCTCTACTTGTGAGTGAGGCCTTCAACGAACAACTGCAATCATCAGGCAATTACACAGTACACATTGAAGACACTTGTACTTATAAAACTTTGCATTTCATGTGCAAACAGTGTCCAACTATGGCAGACACAAATCCAGGTCACAAGCAAACTTGAGTATTTCATTAGTCAATACAGACTGAAGGCAGTCATCTCTGTGAAGCAAAGGTTATCGCTAATAGTTACTTTCCACTAAGTCAACCCAAGATCTCATGAGCTTCATTCAAATCTGATTAACTTAGACAGACAGCCTTAAATGATTGGTGACTGATCTCTGTGTCACTTCCCAAATGACTTAATACGATTCCCTGGACTGGTTGCTCTGGACCTGAAGGATTGGCTGTGGCCCATTCTCCAAACTCGACCGATAGAGAGGCCCTGATCCTGAACCACCTGAAGTGACTGACTGATTGTATTGAAGCCCCTGGACTGAGAGTGGACACTGTTCCTATCTTACGGTATCAGCAGCCCCTGTCTTAAAGCTGTTTCCATTGACCTGCCTGAGGACTAATCCGCTTAGATTTTGAAATATGACTATTTGGTTGATCACATGCAGTGTGTTTGCTATGCTGCTGGCACTTCATGCATCTGTGAGAGTGTTGTAGTGTGATGCTGTAAAGCAACATTTCCACTCCCTTAACTTATCTCTGCTGCCAACCATGGCAAACTGCCTGGTTTTGAATCTATGCTAAAAGCCAAGTCACGACAGACTACTAGCACAAAAAGGCAAGGGAAAGGCAGAGATGCTGTGAGAATCAAAGTCATTGCATAAGACGGTGTGCACTAAGAGAGCAAATGAGGAGCCCTGAGATGCACCTTGATCCAATCCATGAGATGGGTACCACTTCCTTAGCACAAATTCTGCTGGCAGCAGCACTCCAATGAAAGGTGCCAGTGTGCTCCAAAATGCAGTATTGAAGAGCAGAACCGTATTGTAAATTGGGTCAGAGATGTGTTATGAGGGTGTAGAGGGGCTGGCTTGTGTCTGATGTCAACATCCTTGGACAAGGGTTGGTGGTGGTTGCTGCCCATGGGTGTGCCCTGAGATGTTGGCGAATCCCATCCATGACAGAGGGCTAGAGGAGCTGCTTTGATTTCAATATCGGGAAATGTCACTTTCTGGGTTCAATCCAGTGGGTGGCAGAATGGGAAACTGCAAAAAATGAGGTGAGATTAACTAAGAGTAGATATTAGTGCATGCAAACAAGCCTCTTCCTGCTCATTAGCAAGATTCCTGAATAGAACATTTTGCTCTCGACATCAAGAATCTCACTGCTGCCAATCTCATCTGATTTTCCCAACTTTCTCCCCAGTGCCCATGACAGTCAGTTATTGAGAAGATCCTGTCCCATGTCAACTCCTAAACAAAACAAAGAACCGCGGATACTGGAGATCTGAAACCAAAACTGAAATTGCTGGAGAAATGCAAAAGGTCTGACAGCGTCTGAGAGAGAAAGCAGAGTCAATGTTTCGAGCCTAGTGAACATCATCAGAACTACAATGGTTCTGATGCCAGTTTTGATGAAGAGTCATTGGACTTGAAAGGTTAACTCTGCTTTCTCTGCTTGCTGCCAAACCTGCTGAGTTTCACCAGCAATCTTTGTTCTTGTTCCTACACCTAAAAAGTTGGTTTCTCATAGATGTGAGCTCCAGTTGAAGCAGAAATCATGGAAATGCTGTGTGGCATCTTAATAAGGGCCAGAGGTCATTTCGAGTGGCAATCACTTGTTGAACAATTAGCCTTTCGTCTTCCATCCCCCATACGGGCTTCAATATCTCTACCAAGAAAATGTCAGATATTCTAAATTAATTTTGTCCTATTTGCCAGCATTTGGCCCATATCCCTTTAAACTCTTCCTATTCATGTTCCCACCCAGATGCCTTTTAAATGTTGTAATTATACCAGCCCACACCACTTTCTCTGGCAGCTTATTCCAAGCACGCACCACCCTCTGCATTAAAAATTTGACCCTTAGGTCCTTTTTAGATCTTTCCCCTCTCACTTTAAAACTATGCCCGTTAGTTCTGGACTGCCCTACCCTAGAAAAAATGCCTTGGCTATTCACCCTATCCATGCCCCTCCTGATCTTATAAACCTCTATAAGGTCATCCCATCAGCCCCCAACACTCCAGCGAAAATAGCCCCTGCCTATTCAGCCTCTCTCTGTAGCTCAAAACCTCCAACTGCAGCAACATTCATGCAAATCTTTTTCTTACCCTTCCAAATTTAACAACATCTTTCCTATAGCTGGGAGACCAGAATGGAATGCGGTATTCCAGAAATGGCCTAACCAATGTCCTGTATAGCTGCATCAAGACCTCCCAACCCCTATACTCAATGCACTGACCAATGAATGCATGTGTAACAAATACCATCTCCACCTTCCTGCCTATCTGTGACTGTAGAGATAGAAATTCACAACACAACATGTGATCTTTTTAATTATGTTTATAAAATTAAAGCTTCCTTTCTCCAATAAAGGAAGCAAGATATAGATGGATGCTGAAATTTGATTAGAAGTGCAGCACTAATCCTCTATGGTATGACTTGCAAGTAATCCATGGGATGGAATATTTTGTCCAATGCTTGTACCAAACGTCAAAGAGTAGACACAATAAAACCAGGAGGAATGTTACAGCAGACGACATAGAAAACACATGGTGAGACTGAAAATGAATGTACAAAATGTTGAAGTTCAAATCCCTGGCTGTCAAGAGAAGTGTGTGTTGGCAACTTCTTTGCAAGGAAGATACAGCGGACTTTTTACTTGCCATTGATTTTCAATTAGAGGGCTGTGAGAAAACATGTTCTTTTGTTTGCCAAACAGTAAATTAAGCTGTGGCTTTAAAGTAAAAGATCATTTTTACTTCATTCATAGTAAGATTGATTAGTTATTGGTAATACCATAATGCTCTGTTTAGAAAGCTTTTCCCCTCCATCCCCCAGATGAGTATCAGTCTCAGAGGGAGACAATTAAGCAATAGTCTAGGTATTACAGTGCACCAACATGGCATGTTAACATTGAAGCATTCTGACAATCCGTCATTGATTAAGGGCTGGGTTTAACAACCAAAAAATGGGTGGGCTATTATCTCTCCACAGAAATAGAAGTAGGACATGATGACTTCATGTGGAAGCACAATTGGCACAAATTTTTTTAAGGTACTTAATTTGCGATAAATAATGGCTCTTCATTGGTAATTCCATTGGAAAAAAGACAATTTGATTGCTTTGCCACTTTTTCTATTTCCTGGGTGACAAGGCTAACTTTCTAATCCAACAATAATTGAATACTCATCCAATTCAACATAGTTTGCTGAATAGACAGTAAGAATTTGACTCCGAGATCATGGCATCGAAAGAGGCCATTTAGATCATTGTCTATCCTCGCTCTCTATATAAAAAAAAGTATGATGCTTCAATAATTTTTAAGATGGGATTTATACAAATAATTCATGATGTGCAGAGACTCAAGACTTATTAATGTGGCTTTCTTTATGTTGGAGAGCCAACAAAAGTCAATGCTTGAGTTTGGTAATATGTGCTTTGATCAGGAGGAGGCAATCAAAATCAGATGTGGGATGTAAACACACACCTAAATAATATTGGCTCCAAATATTCATTGCAAGTTGTCATGATAACTGCATCACGTATCTGCAAAAGCTACAAGCATGTAAAAGGTAACAAGGTGTAGAGCTGGATGAACACAGCAGACCAAGCAGCATCATAGGAGCAGGAAGGCTGACGTTTCAGGCCCAGACCCTTCATCAGAAA
>NC_063337.1:100039115-100056823 GCF_021869965.1 Rhincodon typus
CACCTTGTTGTCTCGGATTCTCCAGCATCTGCAGTTCCTACTATCTCAGAGTGTAGTTGAGGGTAGTTTTTTCAATAAAACTTAGCATAGTGTAATGCTCTGTGATATGCTGCTTGAATGTGTGTGGGGAGCAGATTCAACAATAACTTTCATACGAGATTTGAATGTAGAGAGATGTAGAGCCATACAGCACAGAAACAGATCCTTCTGTCTAACCTTTCCATGCCGAACATAATCCCAAACTAAATTAGCCCCACCTGCCTGCGCTTAGCCCATATCCCTCCAAACATTTCTTATTCATCTACTTATCCAAACGTCTTTTAAACATTGTATTTGTACCCACATCCACCACTTCCTCAGGATGTTCATTCCACACACGAACCACTCTCTGTACAAAAAAAAATTGCCTCTCATGCCTTTTTAAAATCTCTCTCCTCTCGCCTTATATATATATATGCCCACTAGTCTTGAAATTCCCAATCCCGGGGAAAAGACAATGACCATTAACTCTATCTATACCCTAAGTCATTGGTGACTGAAATTGATGTTTTCAAAACTATTAAAATCTAAGATGCATATTAAAATAAGCCCTCTATTTTATAATAGAGAGATAGCAAGAACTGCTGATGCTGGAGTCAGAGATAACAAAGTGTGGAGCTGGAGGAACACAGCAGGCCAGGCAGCATCAGAGGAGCAGGAAAGCTGACGTTTCGGGTCTGCACCCTTATTCAGAAAAAAATGAAGAAGGGTCCCAATCCGAAACATCAGCTTTCCTGTTCCTCTGATGCTGCCTGGCTTGCTGTGTTCCTTCAGCTCCACATTTCGTTACCTCTAATTTTATAATTTCTCTCTTGTTGAACACTGCATATTTAAAGCCTATTGAAGCTCTTCAGCATTCACGAGTGGTGAATCCGTTTGCATTGAGTCCACCTTTGTCTTCTTTTCCGTTAATTTCTAACATGCCCTGTATGCCACTCCTGTTTCTTTTAACCTGATAAATAGGAAAAGGCAGTGAATTCACATACTTCAATTTCCTTCCTTGGATTGATAAGCCTGACCTTCTCATGCACAATAAACAAAAGTTAAAAATCATTTTGGATAGTAGTAATTTACTGTTTAATTCCAAGAGAAAATTATTTGCAGATTTCCAAATTCACTGACTGATTTAATATGTTATACAATCATGGTCAGTGCTACTGATAGAGTTCAAAAATAATTGAATTTAAAGCCAGTTTGCTTTTGTTTACGTACTCCAATTTGAATTCAGTTGAAACAAAGCATGTTTAACAATATGTGAACAGAATTAAAATGAATGTATGTGTCTCAAAGTGACTGGCAGTTTGAATCACTATTGTTCTGGTCATTCCTGTTTCACATGTGTATTGTTTTAAAATTGCATTGGGATGGGGATGTGTATTTGTGTTGTGTACGATGTTCCTAATTTAAGGCTCAGTGATATTGATAATTAGATCCAGGGCCACTTGCCACAGCTTGACAGTGAAAGTTCCCAGGTGCAGGGTCTTTGTAGATTGTTAACTGTCACTCTCTGACCAGTAGCTCCTTGATTGTGATAATGGTGATCCTGTCACTATAAAAACCCTACTTTAATGATAACTAGCTACCAGTTATGTCCCTGGGCAGAAATCTGGGAACCATATGTGTAATGAGCGGGAAAAGTAAGAGTCAGTTAGTAGCCGGTGGCTAAAACAGCACGTGTTCAGTTATTCATTTTTCTTTTTCCCCTTTCCAAAATAGCTGTGTCCAGCTTTCCCCCTGAGGAGTGATGTTTACTGTGATTGATCAGTATACTTATGTGGGATTTATTCATTAGTCTTGCTTTTTCTCCAGATATTTCTTTTAAAACAATGCCACGATGGAAAAGTGTGACATTTAACAGGAAGCTACACAAAGTTTCTTGAAGAAGATCTCTCACTGTGGTTTACCAAAAATAAACTGCATTAAAAATTTATTCCACATGAGACCATGATTTTCAAAGTTGCTGATTATACCGGAGTGCAATACCACTGCAATCTGCAAGGAAATGCTGATTATTATGGTTTCATAATTGTTATATTTTTACAGCTGTTTTGGCCTAAGTCACAAGGTATTTGGAAATAGCACGCACGTAAAATATATTAATTAGCCTCTCCTGCAACTCTCATTTACCTGAGAGCACAAGCTCCGAAGGGAATGTATTGCATGGATATAATTTTATCATAAACCCTGCACCTGTGACTCAGCATTGGAAAACAAATCCTAGTCACAAAATTGCAGTCTCCTGTAAGCAACTCAGTTCTGAGGTTTAAGGTCCGCATTGCTGCAACCTCCAGTCTATTAGCAAAAGGGAGGATTACCAGACACTTTTAGTACAAGTGTAAATGACCATTAAGCAATGGTTATCAGTTCCACTTCAGTGACCAAATACTCCTGACCATTAACTATTGCTTATCTTTCCACTTCAGGGCCTCCAGGACAGGGCCATTGTGTTAATTAATGATTAAACATTTAGCTTAGGCATCTGCTATGTCCCATTTGTATCTGTGTGGTGGCTTCTAACAACATATTTTGGGAAAGCATTGATCAGCATAGAAAGAACCAACACAGTTTCTGCAATTCTGCCAAAGATGGTATTGTCTCAAAGCAAAATGGAATAGCTTATCTGCAAGCATTTTGTTCACAAATGCAAGATATTTAATAGATTTTTAGAATATGCCATGATGGAATTTGAATTCATGAGCTCTGGCTTGTTCGAGCTATGTCATAATCACTAGACTGCTATGCCCAATGTAACAGTAAAATCTGCAGTATTACTTGATTTTTGCAACATCTACAGTATGTGGTTCAGAGTAAATGTTGCTTGAGGTCGTTCACTGCTATCAAAACTCCATTGTCTAGGGCTTCTCTAATGATAGGTGGTGTAGGATACACCATTGTAGCATCTTTTTATTAGAGGCACCATTCTAGTTAACAAGATGGTTTATTGTATGATAGCAATAAGTACAATTGCATTACTAGTCAGCAATGATTATTCCTGCTTTTGGGAGCTTTACAGAATGCATCTGCTCTGTATGAAGTCGTTTGCAGAACTCGCAATCTAAGCCCCCAGCCAATGAATGAAATCAACACAATGGGTGGGCTTCAATGTAACATGTCCATTAGCTCCTTCAGAACCATTACTTTACACAATATCTTCCCCTAAGGGTTTTCTTTCCCCCTTATTTAACCCATTAAGCATTCATGTACATAAGTACATTACATTTCCAATACACCCCATCTCTCTGTAAGTCTCTTCCATTAGAAGTATATTGTGATTTTCCCAAGCAATCTTTCTCCATACTTGGAAGGTTTTTTGCTTGAGAACAGTTGAGCTTGGTTCTGATCTGTGGAACATTACTCTGATGAAGGACCTTTCACCTCTTGGATATCCTATACAGAGGACACTCCCTTGTAGACACACTGTTGGTCTGTTACTTGTTTGGAGGACCCTTCATTTCCGAAGTCCCTTTGCAGAGAAATTCTTCCCTAATAATACAAGTAGTTGTCCCACAACATTTAATCTCATTAATGTCCATCATGAAAGACAGTTGAAACACATGTTTCTTCCTTGTAATATCCTGTATTTCTAGACCATGCTTTATCTTTCTAGTTGAATGAGGCAGTCTCTTTTTTGATGATACTTGGTTGCTTAAACCAGGCAGCTTCCTGTTCTTGACTGTGTTGTGAACCTGTAGATGTGAATCCAGCTCCAGTGGTTAGTATGCACCTTATCTCTCTTTGAGTTGTTGATCAAGCTGGATGTCATCAGCCCCTCTCTACACTTTTAAAACAACAAATTCTCAAATGTTTGGAAAGCACCCATTGGCGCACTGCAACAAAAAACACAACCAAATGTTTAACGGAAGCTTATGAAAGATGAAAGTTAACTTATTAAACCAAAATGACATTATCAGGGGTGATGATGGTCCCCACACCCTGTGCTGACCACTGGCTGAAGTGCAACCAAATATTTGAGAGCTGCCCTTCAATTATAGAGTCATGCAGTCAAACAGACATACAGAGTAGAAACAGAACCTTTGGTGCAAATAGTGTTTGACTGGTGAAGTAGGCTTTTTCAGACTCCTGGTCATATTTACGGAAAGATTGTTGTCACGCAGCACTATCTTTCCCACAAGCACTGACCATTCTGTTTCAAAAGACAGAGAATTGAACATTTTCAACATTCCTATGAAGTCTGTGATTTCTCGATGTTGTGAATGTTAGATAGATGTCTGTGATCTCACTGGATTTTTCCTACTGTTTGGGTTCTGCCATATATCTAGGAAGCTTCGACAAGTTACCTCTGATTGGTCTCCCGGACGTAGTTTGTTCCCGGACAAGTTAATGGATGTTGTTTGTTTCCAGACCAGTTATATTCTAAGTATTGTTGACTTCTTCCAACACATCTGATGAAATTAAGGTCGAAGCATGAATGCAGGCTCAAATGCGAAAGTTTTGGTTGCGCACACTAAGCACATACTGAAATCTCACATGTGCATTGCAGTGTAACTTGTAGCATTGTCTATTGTGTATACCTTTTCTAATGAGTGCGGGTGTTCTATTGTGTCTCTCTTTCCACATCTTTGAAATGGGGTCTTACTTGTGCACATCTGGAAGTGACCTATAGTTTTACAAATACATGATTCCTTTGTGATGGCTGGACAATTGCTGGGTCTGTGAAGCCCTATTGTCCCAAGCACTGGCACTGATTTCTAGCATCGGGTGTTTCAGCTTATTCCCTGTGTAGACCTATCACATGCCTCTTTAGGATGTCAATATCTTATAAAGTGAATAAACTCTGTTACCCACCTTGAGGTAGAGTTGGTCTTCTCTCAGGTTCTGTCTGTGAGGCTTTCTCATTTTGTGTTGCCAACATGATTTGAATTCTCTTTCCAATGTTACACCTGGTTTCCACTTGTAAGAAAACTGAGAAAGTTTTATCAAGAATTCCAACAGCAATTCTATTCCTTATGAATTCTAATTTTGAAGCTCCACAGTTAGTGTTCCACTAATCTATAGAAGTAATTAGTGAGACGACAATAAAACTTCAAAAGTTCTTCAAAAAAACCGAAGACATAAGACATAAGACATAAGATCTAGGAGCAGGAGGAGGCCGTCTGGCCCTTCGAGCCTGCTCCGCCATTCAATAAGATCACGGCTGATCTTTTCGTGGACTCAGATCCACTTACCCGCATTCTCACCGTATCCCTAAATTCCTTTATTGTTCAAAAAAATATCTACCCTATCTTTAAAAACGTTTACTGAAGTAGCATCAACTACTTCACTGGGCAAGGAATTCCATAGATTAACAACCCTCTGGGTGAAGAAATTCCTTCTCAGTTCAGTCCTAAATCTGCTCCCTCTAATCTTGAGGCTATGCCCTCTTGTCCTAGCTTCACCTGCCAGTGGAAACATCCTCTCTACTTCTATCTTATCTATTCCCTTCATAATTTTATATGTTTCTATAAGATCCCCCCTCAATCTTCTGAATTCCAATGAATATAATCCCAATCTGTTCAGTCTCTCCTCATAAACCAACCCCCTCAACTCTGGAATCAACCTAGTGAACCTCCTTTGCACCCCCTCCAGTGCCAATACATCCTTTCTCAAGTAAGGAGACCAAAACTGCACACGGTACTCCAGGTGTGGCCTCACCAGCACCTTGTACAGCTGCAACATAACCTCTCTGCTTTTAATCTCAATCCCTTTAGCAATGAAGGACAAAATTCCATTTGCCTTCCTAATTACTTGTTGTACCTGCAGACCTACCTTCTGTGATTCAACCACAAGGACATCCAGGTCCCTCTGCATAGCAGCATGCTGCAACTTTTTACCATTTAAGTAATAATCCTTTTTACTATTACTCCTACCAAAATGTATGACTTCACATTTATTTACATTGTATTCCATCTACCAGACCTTTGCCCACTCACTCAATGTATCTATGTTCCTTTGCAAAGTTTCACAGTCCTCTGCACACTTTGATCTGTCACTCATCTTCGTGTCATCTGCAAACTTTGACACCCT
Source organism: Rhincodon typus (assembly GCF_021869965.1). Taxonomy (NCBI): domain Eukaryota; kingdom Metazoa; phylum Chordata; class Chondrichthyes; order Orectolobiformes; family Rhincodontidae; genus Rhincodon; species Rhincodon typus. Next base: position 100,045,179 of record NC_063337.1, read on the forward strand.
ACACGTGGTCCCCAACTCCAAATCATCTATATAAATTGTAAATAATTGCGGTCCCAACACCGATCCCTGAGGCACACCACTTATCACTGACTGACAGCTAGAATAGCACTCATTTATCCCCACTCTTTGCTTCCTGTTAGTCAACCAATCCTCTATCCATGCTAATACTTTACCCTTAACACCATGCATCCTTATCTTATGCAGTAGCCTCTTGTGCGGCACCTTGTCGAAGGCCTTTTGGAAATCTAGGTACACCACATCCACTGGGTCCCCATTGTCCACCTCGCTCGTAATGTCTTCATAGAATTCCAAAAGATTTGTCAAGCATGACCTGCCCTTCATGAACCCATGCTACGTCTGCCCAACGGGACAATCTCTATCAAGATGCCTTGCTATTTCTTCCTTGATAATAGACTCAAGCATCTTCTCCACTACAGAGGTTAAGCTAACCGGTCTATAATTCCCCATCTTTTGTCTACTTCCCTTTTTAAACAGTGGCGTCACATTTGCTGTTTTCCAATCTGCTGGGACTGTCCCAGAGTCCAGCGAGTTTTGGAAAATTACCGCCAGCGCACCTACTATTTCTCCTGCCATCTCTTTTAGTACCTGGGATGCATTCCATTAGGGCCAGGAGACTTACCAATCCTTAGCTCCATTAGCTTGCCCAACGCTACCTCTTCCGTAATAATGATTGTTTCCAGATCCTCACCTACCTTCGTCTCTTTGTCTATTACTGGCATGTTATTAGCGTCCTCCACTGAGAAGACCGATACAATATACCTGTTCAATGCCTCGGCCCTTTCATGATATCCCATAACTAAATTCCCCTTCTCATCCTCTAAAGGGCCAACGTTTACTTTAGCCACTCTTTCTTGTTTTATATATTTATAGAAACTTTTGCTATTTGTCTTTATATTCTGTGCTAGTTTTTTCTCATGTTCTATCTTACTTTTCTTTATAGCTCTTTTTGTGTCTTTCTGTTGACCTTTAAAGTTTTCCCAATCTTCTAGTTTCATGCTGTTTTTGGCCACTTTGTATGCCTTATCTTTCAATTTGATAGCCTCCCTTATTTCTTTAGACACCTATGGCAGGTTACCCCATTTCTTACAGTCCTTCCTTTTCACTGGAATATACTTTTGCTGAGCACTTTGAAAAATTGCTTTGAAAGTCCTCCACTGCTCATCAACTGTCCCAGCATAAAATCTTTGTTTCCAGTCTACTTTAGCCAAGTCCTCCCTCATTCTATTGTAGTTCCCCTTGTTCAAGCACAGGACCCTGGTATTGGATTTTATCTTCACACTCTCCATCTGTATTCTAAATTCAACCATACTGTGATCACTTCTTCCAAGAGGATCCCTAACTATGAGGTCATTAATTATTCCTGTCTCATTACACAGGACCAGATCTAGATTAGCTTGCTCCCCGTTGGTTCCATTGCAAACTGTTCAAGAAAACTGTCACGGATACACTCAACAAACTCCTCCCAAATATATTCCCGGCAGCCCCCTGGTCCTCACTGTCGCCTCTCCATCTGCTGCTGAAAAATGAAGGCCGCTGACGCTCGAGGTAAGCCCTTTAAGAGGGAAAACTTACCTTCCCGGCAGCCCCCTGGTCCTCGTTAGATCACTAGACCTTTGTATGTGAGTGTCAGGTTGAAGTACTGTTGTTGAGATCTTTGGGTAAAAGCAAACTGCAAACTTTAGGTATCGTTTGCTGCTGAGGATATTTAATCTCATCACTACTGAACACAATACCAGAGAAGTATAGAGATAACAATGTGTGGAGCTGGATGAACACAGCAGGCCAAGCAGCATCAGAGGAGCAGGAAGGCTGACATTTCGGGCCTAGACCCTTCTTCAGAGACCAGAGAAGTATATTTCCATTCCCATCGCTGCTTCCCTCCTTCCATTCCATTGGACTCCCAATAATGTCTGGAAGACTGAACTCCTCTTATGCCACTCCAATGCACTAACTTCACTAGCCCCAACAATCTCCACACACCCAAAAGCATCTGTACACAAATCTGAGTTCTCCTTCTCAGCTGTGGTCCCATTTAGGAGCCTATCTGGTGTCGTGGCACAGGGATGACTGGATCTCCAATAAGCAACCAACTCCATGACCCAACATGCAACCCAGACACCCGACCAAATTTCTAAAATGCCACTTATAACAAGCTGGCAATACACTCACTAACTACATCAACTGGCCTCCCTTCCAAATCAGGTAGTTGTTTTTAGATCCCACCACCCCTTTTCAGCAGAAAATCACGCCGACAGATGAGAAAAACCCGGCACTCACTCACTTCCGTTACCACTCCTACCAGGACTGCAGTGTTCTGCCCCTTGAAAATTTTCTGTGGATCAGAAGCTATATGGATTTGTAAATTATCAGTGATATCGAGTGAACTTGATTAAACTTGTTGAAGGAAATATCTCTGAATATTTTTATGGACACTGAAAAGCATTTGATGAAGTTCCTCATTGTTAAATTTGAAGTTTATGGAACTGAAAGCAAATTATCGACTCGGTTAGGAATTTGGTGCAATGGTAAGAGATGGTGGTTAAAAGAAATAGACAGCTAGGCTGATCAACAGGATGTGGCCAGTGCTATTCTGCAAAGAAAGGCATTGAGACTTCAGCAATTCAGCATATTTATGAATGAATGGATAGTGACATATCCAAATGTGATCCAAATACACAGATCCCTAGAATGTCATCGGCAGAAACAGGAAATAATCAACATAATGAAAATGGACTGTTGGCCTCTATATTTGCAGAACTAGGATACAAGGTGGTGGTCATTACGCAAGAGCTGAACAAATTCTTGGTTAACCATATTAAGATGCTGTGAGCAGTCTGGGCATTGTGCATGTCAAAGGTTATCTTGGCCATGGAGAGTCTGAAGAAAGGTCACTGGACTTGAAATGTTGACTCTGTTTTCTCTTCACGGAAAGTTTTGCCATCGATTTATGTTTTTCCTTCAAATTTTTAGCATCTGCTGTTCTTTGTTTTATTTTCCAGAATGATACCTGATTTGCCAGATGTTAAATTAGGAGGGATTAAATAAACGACCATTGCATTCCCTAGAATTTAGAAAGTTAATGATTGATTTGATTGAAATTCTCAAGATAGTTCAGGGAACTCATCATGATTGTATCACCGTCAGAAGTGAAGTAGGGCAACACTTGGACATACAGAGTTTGTTAGAGGCCTGGAACTTTCCTCTACAGATGGAATTAATACTGAGTGAATTAATTACTTTGAGTCTAAAATCAATAATTATATCCAAGGCCAACATTGTAAATCTGATATAAAAATCAGAAAATGCTGGAACAACATCAGCTGCAGATCAAAAGAGACTTAACGTTTAAACGTCGATGATCGACTCAGAATATGAGCTCTATTTCTCTCTCTATTCTTAAGTTTTTACACTTCCCGTGGAGGCAGGATGGGTGTGTAAAAGTGGATGCCATATCATGCCATGCCAATGGCAAGGACCCTGACCTTCACAGGTATTTTACCCATGGTGTGGGAGGTGTTGGACTGTCCAATTGTTACCCATAGTTCAAGTGAGGCACTGAAATGGCTAATTTTACTCCCAGCATGAGAGGCCCAAGCCAGATCTCCAGACTGTCAAGCAAGAACTGCCAGCCTGATGGGTGACCTGAATGCTTTCTTCGGGGAATTTTGCAGTCACATCAGTGACCTCCACACCCAGTAACTCTGCTGAGTCAGGACAGCTGCTCACAGTTTGATTGGCTTGCAGCTCTGTGAGGAAGGCTTCCTCTTGAAAGGTAGAAGCCCCAGCTCAAACCAATTACATGTCTAACGGCTGGTAAATGAGTAAACAGACTTGGGCTCACAGCAGACTTTTATGTCTCGACCCCAATTCCAGCGCAAAGTTTAACCTAACATGTGCAACAGCGAATGAATATATAGAGTTAGGTCACTTTTAATCATCATCTAACTGAATGACAGAAAGAAGTAAATGGCCTACTCTTGTCACCAAGGTTCTATATCCTACAAGAGACTTAAATTTACTGGATGATAACATTTCAATTTTTATGATAATCATATTCTGTCTCCCAATTTATACATGAACTAGATGTTCATTTTATTCTTGTAAATAATCATTTACAGACATTGAATACAAATTATAATTCTGCAGCAACAAAACAACATTAGGATAAGGATATCTGCACAAATTCAGTAACCCATACAAACTAAATTATGGAGGAGTCAGGAATGATGGGCCAAATAACCACCTGCTATATTTTACCTACAGAAAATATAAACAATTTAAAAGGAAACACATAAGAAAGGTTAATGAATACTGACTAGAATTTCTCTCGACTGCAACTTAGCTTCATAGAAGATTTCAAATTTTGCAGATTTGTCATATTTAACCTTTATAGCATGAGGATTGTTGTCTACTGCTTTATTTTCATGTTTTCATTAGTCACTCAGATATGTACAAAAACATTTTCAACATCATTTCAATCTTCTTTAGAAGTTCAAAGGAGATCAGAAAGTCATGAAAGCAGTGAACCCATTTCTAAACAGTTACACACTACCTTTTTTTCTCCAGAAAAACTAATTTTAATTCACCAAATGACATGAGATTTATTGTTCATTCATTATCAATTACATTGCATAATTCACATAATAAAATGGTGAGAAGTCTGTGCATTGAACCCTGGGCTGTACTGAGTTAGCTGATAACACCCACAATGTCAGTAGGAGGTTCACAAATAGTTTCAATATTCCATGACGCTTGCTTCATGTGTTTTGTAAGGACAGGATTATAACACCGACCCACTCGTGTCACTTTGAAAATTACATTGCCAATATTCACAAGTAAGAATAAAACATACGTATGACCACCTTGGGCAGTTGGCTGATGTGCGGCATTAGATTTTGACAAGGCTTCATCATGCTCAGGTGAAGAGCAGGGTCAGGCAGAGTGGTCCTGAAAGATTAGTGAGAAAGAAGAAAAACAATTTGAAATACCTTTAGGTCATTGTCATAAGATCATTGACAAACATAGTCATTTATTTTGTAATGTATCTACTCCCACATCAAATTCTCAAAGCTCAAGGTCATAGTGATTATAAACAGTGTAGGAAGAAACTGTGACAAAGTGGTGTTTTCTTCAAATTGTGCAGCACTGCAGGCCTGTGCTTTGTGGCATTTTACATTTATGCCAACTTTGCATTGACAGGCAGAGCCTTGATAAATTATCCATTCTTACAAAAAAAAAATCCAAAAAGAAATACCCAAACTGCATGCTCTATCTTCCATTGCCTGTCTCAGAGTCATTTTACACGAAATTATTTTGCAATTTTTCAAGTTGATGATTTCTTCTGTGTCTCCTGCATACAGTTTGGATGATGTGGATGCCATACTTTCCTGACAGTCTCGCCATTAATATTCCATTTACAGTGAATTTGGTTCAGCCTGCCTGAAATCATTTGAAAATGGAAACGCTTGTGACAATTGATATCACAACTCCAGTCTCCTCCTCCCCCCACCATCCCACATCCCCGATCCCATTTCTATATGTAGATGGCAAATTAGTTTCAGCAACAACTTGAATATGCATAGCATCCTTCAAGTAGAAAAGCATCCAGGACTCTTCACAGTTTCACAGTTAGCCAAACGTTGGCACCACATCAAAGTGCAAGCTATTATGAGGGATGATTCAATCTCTGTTTGAAAAGACATATTTTAAGGAGGATTGTATCGGAGGAAAGAATGTTGCAATTAAGGTTTATTCAGTGAATTTAAGAATTTATGTGCCAGATTGGATGTGCAGGTTAGGTGGATTAACCTTGGGAAATGCAGGTTTACATGGATAGCATAGGAGGGTGGGATGCACTTCGGAGGTTCGGTGTGGACTTGATGGGTCAAATGGCCTGCTTCCACACCGTTGGGATTCTACGATGGTTAAAGGTGCTACCCCAATAGAGGAAGTGAGGAATGTGTTAAGTGTTGGGTTCAAAGGAAAATTGACTTCTCAGGAGACTGTAGGGCTGAGGGAGGTTACGGGGGCGGGATTAGAGTGCAAGACTAAGAAATTTAAATTGATTCCCAATCCAGCAATATTTCCAATCAGGAAGCTTACTTAAAGTGGCTAAAACTGCCCACAGTACTACAGACATGGTCTTACCAGTACCTTGTACAATTACAATATGACTTCCCTCTTCTAATACTCCAACCCCCTTGAAATAAAGCCAACATTCTATTACCTGTTGCCCCTGTGTGCTCGCTTTCTGTGTTTCATGTACCACTATCCCCGAATCCCTTTGTGTTGAAACTTTCTGCAGGTAATGGGTGACACTATCTGGAGCACTGAGCAAGTTACTGGTCACTTTTATTTAAGGAAGGATGTAAGTGTATTGGAGGCAGCTTTGAAAAGGTTTGCGGGGCTAATATCTGGAAAGTGGGGGTTGGGTTACATTATCAGAAAATGTTGAAAGCGTTAGGCCAGGCTAGGCTAGAGGTATAAGATTTTGAGGGATCATGACAGGATAAATGTGGAGAGGATATTTCCCATTATGAACAAATTAAGGGTCAGTGCTTAAAAATCAGAGGTCACATATTTAAAAGAGAGAAACCAGGGTCTTGAAAAGGTGAAGGAAGCAGAGTATTTGAATTTTTTTTAAGACTGTGGGAGGTTGATTCTCATTAAGAAAGGGGGTGAAATAATCAGGGTAAGTGAGTTTAAATTGACACCATGTTGAAGAGAGAAAAGGAGGATGCTGAAATCAGAGGACAGAGGTCAAGACAATCAAAATGGAAATTGAAATCATCTGAGAGCAAAGAGTTGCTCATCTGGGCACAGATGGAGAAAAGGAGTAAATTAATCAGTGAGAAATTTGAGGCAGGAGTGGAGAATAATTTTAAAGCAAATGTGTGAAGGGGAAAGAAGATGAGGTAAGAGAAGGAAGAGAAGGTTCTAGGGAGAGAAGCCAAGGTATGAGCAGTGATCAGAGCCATAGCATCTGCTGTTTGAGTGGCCACATGGAGAAAGTATCATCAGTAAATGTCAGGGTGTCGCGACTCGTACCACATTTCTGTCAAAGTCATGATTTAAGTGCCATCATCTACAATAAGGTAAAGTATGGTAAAGGCTGTGTTTTGAACGTACACACATTCTAAGGAAATTACAGAGAGTGCAGGGATTGCTGGATGACTGAAAGGGATCATCAGTGAGTGAAATTGGCAGGAGGGGAATGTAACTGAGGAGACTGGACCCCCACTGGGTATATTGGATAGAAAGAAGGAAGATAGGTTAACTGGCTGTTTATCACTGTTCATTGACTGATCCCTCACTGACAGTGTCACAAAGGAAAGTTGTAGAATTACAGAAGGGAATGGCAGTAGTAACTAATGGCAGAGATGGAAATAATTAGCCCAGGTCCATATCAGAAGGCAAATGTTCTTGTGAGTGGTATTAGGATCCCAGCTGATGTTATTACTGGGCAAGTTAGATCCCAGACTGAAATCTAGTTAATATTGTGTTTTGTTTTAATTTTACCAATGTTGTATCTCACTGAAACATATGTATGCACCATTCAAGATTTTGTTTGAGTTTGAGTTACAAGGAGAGACTGGATAGGTTGGTTCCTTTATCCACTGGAGCGTAGGAGATTTAGAGGTGACTTTATAAAGGTTTATAAAACCATGATGGGTGTAAATAAGGTGAATGGCAGGTGTATTTTCAGTAGGATGGGGGATTTCAAGACAAGGGGACATTTTTTAAGATGACAGGAGAAAGATTTAAAAATAACATGATGGACAACTTTTTTGCACAGAGAATGTTTCATGTGTGGAATGAATTTCCAGAGCAAGTCATGGACGCGAGTACAGTTACAACGTTTAAAAGACATTTAGATAAGTACTTGAATAAGAAATATTTGAAGGAATATGGACCATGTGCAGGCAGGCATGACTAGTTTAGTTTTGGATTATGGTCGACGTGGACTGGTTAGATCGAAGGGTCTGTATCCATGCTGTATGACTATCATTCTATGACTCTATAAAGAATAAAAGTTTGCTTAGCAATAGAGATGAATGTAAAATGGAATAAGTTAATCTGTTTATTTATAAAGTGAATTCAATATCTTTGAAACACAGTAATGCAAAATAATTCCAAACACTCTTACCAATTCCAAAAAATATCCCAAATCTCTTTAAAGAATCCCTACAGTGTGGAATCAGGACATTCTGTCCAACAAGTCCACACCGACCCCACCCAGTCTCACCCCCCTGCTCTGTCCCTGCAACTTTACATTTCCCATGGCCAATCCACCTGATCTGCATATTTGTGGACTGTGGGAGGAAACCACAGCAAGCACAAGAAGAATGTGCAAACTCCAAACAGACAGTCACCCAAGGCTGGAATCGAGTCTGGGTCTCTGGTGCTCTGAGGCAGCACTGCCAACCACTGAGCCACTGTACTGCCCTTATATGGTGACCAACAGCAACCTTTGTATAGCACTCACATCTAAATCCTTTTTTCTAATACCTCAATAGTTTTACGGTCACTGTAGCTTTAACATCTAGACTGGAAGCATTCAGGACACTCAGTTGAGGAGGAACTTCTTCACCCAAAAGGTAGTGGAATTCCCTGCCCAGTGAAGCAGTTGAGGCTACTTTGTTGAATGTTTTTTTTAAAGCAAAGATAGATAGATTTTTGAACTGTAAAGGAATCAAAGATTATGGTGACTGGCAGGTAAGTGAAGCTGAGTCCACGAAAAGATCAGGCATGATCTTGTTGAATGATGGAGCAGGCTCAATGAGCCAGACGACCTACTCCTGCTCCTATTAATTATGTTCTTTTCTTTATCTTCCTGGAGATAGAATACACCTAAGTTTAAACAAACTCAGCTTCAAATTCTCTTCAGGGCCTTATCTCAACACTTCTGGTCTGGGATTATCACTAATTCCTTACTGTAAGGTAGCCTAGTTGTATTATACTGTCCCCTTTTCAAAAGGGCTGTTCTATGCAAGGACATCACAAAACCACTCCAAACAATGTAAAATTGAAATAAAAATCTCTCCCTCTAAGCTATGGATGTTAGCCTTAAGCTTAAAATAAACCTCACAGACTAGAAATGTCTACCAGAAACATTGAGGCACAATTATCTACATTGCTAGGTCATAAAATCCTAAAGTAAACAAAAACTTATTGAATCAGACAGTTTATATCACAGTGGATACAAAGCAGTTTACGGCAAAGATTAGGATTGCTCTATCCTGATTGTGAGATTAACAAGGAGACAATATAAAATAGTTGAGATTTAAGTCAAATGTGTGATTGTAAGATGAAGTTGGTTTGAAAGAAGCTGAAACCAGCATGCAGCATAAGCTAAAAATAAGGTCATTCAAACAGCCATTTTGCTGCTGCGTCTACTTACTCCTACATTAAATTTTGAACTGAAATCTCAAGGCCACAGAGTTAGAGACTGTGTGAAAATAAAGTGTAACAAAGTGATGCTGTTTTCAAGTCTTGCAGCACTGAAGCCTACGCTTTATGGCATTTTACTTTTACAGCAACTGAGTGCTGACATCACTGAGCTTTGCTGAATAAACATTTTGCCAAAATATATATATTAAAGTAAACAAAAAGAATACTGATCAAACTGCAGGCTCCTTGATTCTTTCATTGCCTTTTTAAAATAAATTATTTGGGCTCTTTTAAACTGACAACCTGTTCAAAGCCCCTGGTGCATAGTTTGGATGATGTGGATGCCGTATTTTCCTGACAGTCAAACCATTAAGCATTCAATTTACACTGAATAGTACCTCAGGGATTTGGCAGGCCTGAAGTTGTTTGAAGATAGAAAAGCTTATGACAATTCACAACTATTTCACAATTCAACACCCACACACCTCTGTTTCCAAGTAGATGTCAAATTAGTTTCATATAAACAACTAAAATCTTCCATTTACATAGCACCCTTAGTACAGAAGTGTCCCAAGGCACATTTCAGAAGCACAATCGAACAGAATTTGTAAAAGAATCAAAGAAGGGGATATTAAGAGTGACTAACAGCTTTGTAAAATGCATGGCTTTTGCAGTAGGTGTTAAGGGAAAGTTAGAACATGAGTGATTTATGGAGGGAAGTCTCAAGGCTTGAGGTGAAAGTACAGCAGCCAATCCCAGGTGGGATGAAGGGAATGTGATACAGAAGAGATCAGAGCTGAAGGAACATATGGGATAATATTAACAACCAGAAGATGTCTTTACATAGTATTTCTAACATATAAAAAGTCCCAAGCCATTTCATAACAGCATAATAAAACAAAGTATGATATTGAACCATATGAAAATATAACACATCAGATGACCCAAAGATTGGTAGATTTCGGAAGAGAAGGAAAGTAGAGAAGTGTAGGAGGCAATCCCAGAGTTTGGAGCCTAGCTACTGAAGGCACAGCCTCCACTGATGTAGCAATTACAATTGGGAATGCACAAAACACCAGGATTTGATGAGCTCAGCTACTTCCGAGGGTTGTGGTGAGCTGGGAACCCATGTGTTTCTGGCTAGACCGAAGACAATAAAGCCTATTCTATCATACAGGTTTCTCTCACTTCCCTGTGCCGGCGCAAGTTGACACACTTCCATCTGGAGGGAGTTTCTTGCATGGAAATTATGACAATCGCACAACCACTAGTCTTCAGCTGTGCAGTTGTAAGTCTGGCAGTAGGATATGCCACAGTTCAATAACCATTTCTTTTCTGTAAAGCAGTGTTGACTTGGATACTAGTCCCTGTTGATGTGGTACTTGAAGAAGTGGTCTTTGGAGATCATTGTGAGCTACAGCCCTCTATGTGCTGATTTCCCTCTGCTGTCTGTAATCTATCTTTCAGTCATGCTGCAGTGCAAGGGGAAATACCACTGTAGCCCCCATTATGGAAAGCAGGCTTTCAGCTGACAGCTCTTCAAAGTCCTTGGATCTGCTTTCAAAGTCCAGCACCACACCTGTGTAAACGCAAAATTTGTTCAAATTCCTCCAACAGCACAACGCACTCCACCCACTCACTCTGCAGTCCCAAAAATAAAGACTATGGTGTTCCTTTTAAATGACTGAGGGTCAAGCACAGAAACAGGCCCTTCAGTCCAACTCATCCATGCTGGCCAGATATCCTAAATTAATCTAGTCCCATTTACCAGCATTTGGCCAGTATCCCTCCAATTCCTTCCTATTCTTGCACCCATCCAGATGCCTTTTAAATGTTGTAATTGTACCAGCCTCCACCATTTCCTCTGGCAGTTCATTCCATATACACACCACCCTCTGCGTGAAAATGTTGCACCTTAGGTCCCTTTTAAATCTTTTCCCCTCACCTTAAACCTATCCCCTCTAGTTTTGGACTTCTCTACCCTGGGGAAAAGACCTTGACTATTCACCCTGTCCATGGCCCTTCATGATTTTATGAACTTCTATAAGGCCATCCCTCAGCCTCCAACACTCCAGGGAAAATAGTCCCAGTCTATTCAGCCTCTCCTTGTAGCTCAAATCCAGCAAACCTGGCAACATTCTTGTAAAGAGATAACAAGGTGTAGAGCTGGATGAACACAGCAGGCCAAGCAGCATCAGAGGAGCAGGAAGGCTGACGTTTCAGGCCTAGAAGGG
>NC_063337.1:100061823-100077284 GCF_021869965.1 Rhincodon typus
CACCTTGTTGTCTCGGATTCTCCAGCATCTGCAGTTCCTACTATCTCTTATTCAAATCATTATTCATTTGCAACCTTCTGTTCCGACAGCAGTGTTAGGTATTCCTGATATGACCTTCTCTGCTAAGTTGTAATTCATAAAGTCATAGTCATACAGCACAGAAATAGACCCTTCAGTCCAACCAGTCCAAGCCTACCCTAATTCCAAACTAAACGCGTCCCACCTGCCTGCACTTGGGCCATATCCCTCCAATCATTCCTTATTTGTGTACTTATCCAAAAATCTTTTAAATGGTGTAACTGTACCCACATTCATCACTTCCTCTGGAAGTTCATTCCATTCACAAACCACTCTCTGTGTAAAAAAATCGCCCCCCCTCCCCGTCCTCTTTAAATCTTTCTCCTATCACCTTAAAAAAGTATGCCTCCTAGTGTTGAAATCCCCCATCGTAGGGAAAAGGCACCTACCATTAACCATATCTTTACCCCTCATGATTTTACAAACTTCGATAAGGTCATCCCTCAACCTTCTACACTCCAGTGAAAAAAGTCCCAGCATATCCAGCTTCTCTTTATAATGGATCAAACCCTCCATTCTGGGCAACATCCTCTTTTCTTAACCCTCTCCAGCTTAATAATGTCATTCCTATAACCAGGGCAACCAGAACTGGACACACTACTCCAGAATCAGCCTCAAAGCAATGCCTGGCAACTGGTCTTCCCAAGACCGCAAGAAACTACAGAGAGTTGTGAACACATCACACAAACCAGCCTTCCCTCCACTGACTCCATCTATACTTCCTGCTGCATTTGGAAAGCAACCAATACATATCAAAGACCCCTCCCATCCTGGTTATACTCTCTTCTAACCTCTTCTGTCTAGCAGAAGATATAAAAGTTTGTATACATGTACGAATAGCTTCTTCCCCGCTGCTATTAGACTTCTGATTGGACCTCTCAAATTTTAAATTTAATGTTGACCTCACTCTCTGTGTACCTTCTCTGCGGCCATTACATTGTATTCTTCACTCTGCCCCAGTGCCTTATGCATTTTGCATATGATCTGCCTGTACTGCATGCGAAAGAAACATGTGACAATAATAAATAAATCAAATCAAGTCATATGACCAAAGAGGCCTCACCAACACCCTGTACAATACATCCCAGCTCTTCTACTCAAAGGTCTGAGCAATGAAGGCAAGTATGCTAAACACATTCTTAACCATGAGCATCTTATTTTTATCGAGTAAAGGCGAAGTAAGGCGAAAGGCCTACAGTTAAGTAATTCTGCTTTTTAGGTCTTTCTACATTAGTAGAATACATTCTTTTCGCCTAAAAAGACCCATCTCTAACTAAGAAGACAAATTCAATGTGCCATGCCTTAACGCGTGAATGCAGCTTTACTCATTGAGTTTCAAAAACCCACTGAGCAGGTTTTTTTTTTCCCCAAGGCAGAGTTTTAAGTGGGCCTGAAGAAAACTGAAAGGTCAGATACTAGTCAGTTGTGAGACAAATTTATTGAAATTCTGCCAGATGTGCAGTTCAGGTGAAAGCTTGTACTCCCATGACTGTAGTGAAACTGAGTTAAAGGACTAAACCCTGATCCAATTACATCGGCTTAAATGTTATAATAGTTCTGCGATAATAGGTTATAGTCCAACAGGTTTATTTGAAGAAAACAAGCTTTCGGAGTCTCGCTCCTTCTTCACCTCTCCACTTTGAGCCGACAGTCTGCAGTGTCGATGGTAGCCATGACGTGGAGGTGCCGGTGTTGGACTGGGGTGGACAAGATCAAAAATCACACAACACAAGCTTAAAGTGGAGAGGATCTCACCTGAAGAAAGAACGAGACTCTGAAAGCTCATGTCTTCAAATAAACCTGTTGGCCTATAACCTGGCATCATGTGATTTTTGACCTTGTCCACCCCAGTCCAACACCGGCACCTCCACATCATGGCTGCGATAATAATTATAGAATGCATGCAATTCCAGTAAAGCTTGCTGTATATGTACAGAAATCACAACCAAGTGTTTTTTTTTCAATTTCAATAAACTCCAAGCAATTCAGTTTTGATTTTAGTTGGTATTTGTATCTGACCTTAATGAAGTACCTTACAGACAGCTGTAATCTCCATGAACTGCATTCACTTTAACAAGGCATTTACACCTTGCTGCTATGTTCCTCATACCTTTAATGAGATATTTACAGGCTGCTTATTATTCATCAAATCAACTCATTGTTAACACTTCCGTATCTCCCCCAGTCAGTTTGATTTTACCACACTGACAAACAATAAATAGCTTGTGAAATATAACTATCTTTTCATCAATGCAAAAATGAACAGGTTTCATGCCAGTGTATACAATACAATTGATTGACTTAAACTCCACAGATTCATGTTTGATTGCATCAGGGCTAAGTCTCTTGAATTTAAATCAGTATATAATTAAACCACTTGAAACTAAGCTGATTATAATTGATGTGCACACACTCTTAGACTTTTTTATTTCATGCAAATAAAAACTTATACAGTAAAGTATTTCCTTTTTATAATAAAATCTGATGAGAATACTTTATCAAGTTTGTATACAAAGGAAGGTGCTCCTAGAGATAAATCAGTTGCGATGATGTTATTGCATTTCCAATCTATAAGTTAACCATTTAGTCACCATTGACTTCTTTAACATGTCTGCCATCAGGGAAGTTGCTTCATCAGGCTTTTGAGCATCAGCATTAAAATTTAACCCACTTTCTTTAGCAACACAGCAAGGTCAATCATTGACATTTAGTCAGTTGATTAGCTCATATTTGTCGTCACTTGTTAACTAATCAGTGAGTGCATTTTTCTTAACGTAACATCGGGGAGGTTGAGGGAGGACTTTGAGTTCGCCTGAGCTCATCCTTGTAGGAAAATGCCTTCCAATGTTTCTATTACACCAGAATGTTAAACCATTCTAAGGTTTTGTTCCTCCGTCCACTTAGAAAGCTATTGCAAGTAATAACTGAATTTTACAAGAAGAGATTTTCACTGGTGCCAATCCTAAATAGATCACATGCCAAAGTCAGCCCATGTCACCCTATCCAGTCCCTTGGTCTACCCATGAATTATTGCTCTGGATCTATCTCAGCAAGCTCATTTCTGCTCCATTCACAGCCACAGCAGCATCCTGAAATTGTTTGCCCACTTATTACTTTGAGAAATGGGTTGACCCAATATCAAGGGAACACCTTTGTATTCTCCTTCAAGCACAAAGTGTTGCTCCTTCAAAATGCCTCCTTTTTTCCCAGATATGGCTGCAAAACAAATGAAACTAATTCCAATTTCTGCCCCCAAATCTCAAATCAGCACTAACTATGAACGAATAATCTGTTAGTGCTTCTTTCTGCCATTGTCCTTTTTAAGGCAATATCTGCTTTAAATTTGTGATAATAAAGAACGTTAGTCCCATGTGATTTCTGTACAGCTTTACAGGATCCCTAATCTGACCTTTAGTCTCTGAATCCTGAACAGTCACAAAAGAATTTATGCAAAGTATCTTATCTGAGTCCCATGCAAGATAAGTATTTCAAATAAGAGCTAACAAGATCCAATGACTTACATGGGTTTTTATCTTGACTGGGTCACAGTTCAGTATTGTATAAGGTAACAGAAATTCCAAGCCCTTAAAACAAACCATTATGACATGCTTGTTCCTGCAGTCACATTTCAGGTTGGAAAAGTGTTAAAACAATACTTAAAGTCTACACATCACACACATATAACATTCATAGATTCTCTCATTGCAATCCATCACCAAGCATCAAATCCAAAATGTTAAGACCAATTTGAAACCCTGCTTTTAACTTTAAAATCTTCATAGGTCTAAGCCTTCCTTATCACTAGGGAGCATTCAATAGTAAGGAATAGAGCTGAACTTCCTTTTCCTGTTCAGTAAATACAAATTCTCCTATTGTTTGTGTGTGTGTGTGTGTAAAACACACAGACCATGTCATCTTTTATGGCCTATCTAATGACATTTTTGGAAGCAACAAGGGCACTTAATTAGTTGAAATGGTGATGAGTGTCTTCCTGTCGCAGCCAGAATTAAGTCAAGGACTGCAGGCCCATGATCAGATGAAATTCTTGAGTGGACAATGAATGACAAATGAGAGCCTCCTCCAGCCATTGTTGATATTTACTGGTTGATATGCGGTTTGTACAGAACTGGCTGACTGCTCATATAACATCATTGTTGTCGGAGATAAACTCTAGCATTAAGAAAGCTTTCTTCCTCCAGTTCTCTTGGACGTTTTTCACCTTTTCTATCAGATTTTCCTCCCACACAACTTGGATTAAGTAACACTTTTGGGAATCAGATTTCATGACTGGAAGCTGAGCTCATAAGAGTGACCAGTCGCCAGACAAAATGTATTTGTTGGATCAACCATCAATGAGAGGTGGACTCATTGTTTTATCACCTGACGTCTGTATATGCATACTCAAAATGTTTAATTATAGCAATCACCCAATACTGTGAGTCCTTTGTTTTCCGATTCCTTGATGCTATACTACTGTTTCCCTGGTTTTGTCACTTAAAAGCTACCAGCTAAAATTGCCACAGTCCCAGACACTCATAGGGCTACTCTCTCATTACAGAGAGAGAGACAATTGATGGTGGTTTAGGTTAAACCACGTGTCAGGCAAGGGCTGAGGTTTCTGTAGCAGAATAGCCTTTGTATAATTTTCATCGAATCATAGAATCCCTACTGCAAGGAAACAGGCCATTCAGCCCATCGCGTCCACTCTGAAGAGTATCCTACCCAGACCCATCACCCTACCCTGTCCCTGTAACTCTGCATTTCCCATGACTAATCCAACTGTTTGCACATCCCGGGACACTATGGGCAATTTAGCATGGCCTAACCCACCTAACCTGCACATCTTTGGACTATGGGAAGGAACCACTGCACCCGAAGGAAACCCACAATGACACGGCGAGAATGTACAAGCTCCACACAGACAGTTGTCCGAGGGTGGAATCAAACTCAGGTCCCTGCTTATTTGAGGTAGCAGTGCTAACCACTGAGCCACTATGTCACCCTTCCTCAATCAACTTCATTGCTGTTTGCATTTCTGTATATTCTGTCTCATTATTGACTGCTGAACTCTCATTCTCACCGTTTCTCTAATTCATATCCATCCCTATCCTCCCACAGCCATTAATCACTGCACAAGCATCTTGACCACCTTCTGAAATCTCACAAAATCCACCTATTCCTTTTCATTCTCACCTTAATGCATATATTCCACCTTCAAATAAACTAAAATCTCCTGCTAATAGGCCTGATCCCTCACTCTCCTATACTTTCTCTGAGTCCCCCACAAATTCCCACGTTTGTGCTTAATTCTACAACTCACTCTATTCCTCATACTAGGCTGGCTGTCCACATGTGTTTGTTTTCTTTTTCTCCTTTCCAGCCATTCTAGTCCCCACAACAGATGGGGGAAGGGGAAATGATTTATTCCCGATTATCCATCCACATTCAGTCTCAACCATTGACCACTCCTATCGCAGACACTTGGCTAAGAGGAATGTCTGCTCTATCCAGCTTCTGTCAAATGTGCTTCCATGTGCATTCCAACAAAATGATCGCCTTTCACCCAGCGCTGAAGGAGCCATGTATTTGGTGGTGAAATTTTTAGCCTACTTTAGGTGTTATGATCTATTTGTGAGATTGCAATAGCTTTAAAAATGTAATCTCTGAAGTGGAAGTGATTGTTTGAACAAATACAATTCTGACTGTGGTTACGTCAAAGAGGTAGCAGATCAGCTTGAGATGGACATCCCTTGGAATACTTTTGGAACACGATGAGGAGAGAATTTGAGGGAGAATCAATGTCTTAAAAAATAAAACATGGTATTAACACATTTGATCAAGTATAGTGACTAATAGAACCAACCAGATGTTGCTTAATATTTAATATTTATTGAGGGATATATAAAATATTAAAGTTTCGTCAACCAACAGAGGCGAAGGATACAGAAAATGTAAATGAGGAAAATAATATCATTACCTGGTGTTCAAAGGTCTTAAATCATTAATGTTAACAAGATTATTTCTCTCACTCCCTTTGCATGAGCAGAACTGTGAGGAAGATGCAGGGATGCTTCAATGTGATTTGGACAAGTTGAGTGAGTGGGTAAATGTATCGCAGATGAAGTTTAATTGGGACAAATGTGACGTTATTGATTTTGATAACAGAAACGGGAAGACAGATTATTTTCTGAACGACGACGATACATCAGAAGAGAGGAGACACAACCAGATCTAGATGTGTCTGTTTTGCAGTCATTGAAGTCAGCATGTAGATGCAGCAGGTAATGAAGAAGACAAATGGTAAGTTGGTCTACATAGTGAGAAAATTTGAGTACAGGAGCAGGGATGTCTTGCTGCAATTGTACAGCCACTTGGTGAGACCACACCTGGAGTATTATTTGCCATTTTGGTCTCGTTATCTGAGGAAGGATATTCTGGCTATGAAAGGAGTGCAACTAAGATTTACCAAACTGATTCCTGGGATTGGATGTTTGAAGAGAGATTGGATTGGTTAGGATTATATTCATTGGAGCTTCAAAAAATGTGGGGTGATATCATAGAAAAATGTAAAATTCCAACAGGATGAGACAGGGAAACTGCAGAAGGCAATGACTGGGGTGTCCAGAACCAGGAGTCACAGTGTCAGGGCGTAGGGAAGGCCATTTAGGACTGAGATGAGGAGAAATTTCTTCACCCGGAGTGAGCCGAGCCTGTCGAATTCACTACCACAGAAAGTGATTGAGGCTAAAACATTGAATATTTTCAAGAAGGAGATAGAGATAAAGGGATCAAAGAGTATGGGATGAAAATGGGAACACAAACTGAGCAGGACGATCATAATGAATGGCACAGCAAGCTCAAAGGGCCAAATGGCCTACTGCTGCTCTTATTTTCTATGTTTCTATTAAGCTCCTCACATATATGGATTAATACAGATAGTTGCGGTTACGAGAAGTTGCAATCTTGCATATAAGACAACTTTATAAGTCAATTGAAACAATATGATTTCCAAAGTAAAAAAAGTGCATGTGAGACATTTAATAAATTACTACCCCCCGATCCCTTATGTCATTGCTTATGATTATTGCTCCAGAGGTTATGTAGTTTTGTAACAGTAACCTGTTAGGATAAACACTTTGCTCAGTATGCATGATATAGCGGAAGTGAATTGTAAACACAAATTATCGCATAGGTAGTTTGATGGATTTATTTTTGCTTGGATTTGCCATGGTCATTTTCACAGCCTTTTCAGTTTTTCTTCTGATATCTTACCAACACTCTGATGTGAGGTTGGAGAACACCATGGAAATTATATTCCTTTAAACTTTTCTGGGTGCAATTATTCAATCGTTGCTTGATTGGCATATTCACTTGATAAAAAGAGATTGATTAACCTTTCCTAATTGATGCTAATGTTCATTAAAAAAAAATGTAGCTTAATCAAATTTTCAATCCATGATTAAAGTTGACAGAACTGCACCTTGTGAAGTCAAATGCAAACCTGCCTTTTGACTGATTTGCCCTTTCTCTGGTTTACCCAACATTATGTAGCCAAGAAAGCCATAAAGCCTAATACATATCGAGGGACTTAATACCGGATATACACCAATTTTTTTTCTCTAACTACTCCCTTAATCTGTTCCAGTGCATTCATCAAGCAATGTCACTAAGGGCAGTTTTCCCTCAACTGTACCTGATCTCTGGAAATCCACGGTCATCCACAATGCTTGGCAACTTCTACCACGCCAATGCCTGCAGAATTTAATTTCCGTGTGGGATCAATACACATACAATTAGCCATGAAAAGTCTGATGGAAATTTGGCAAATCCAATGCGCTAAATGATAAAACATTCCAAATCACTTCACAAGAATGTAATCAGACAAAAAACTGACCACAAGCAGAGCTAAACCTACTAAAGCACTTGTAGGAGTCCCAGACTTCAAATTGGATCCAGGTTCAGATTACCTGACAGTCAGCAAAGCCAAGAGTGTTCTGGCTTACTGATCATTGAACATACAAAGGTACATGGAGACTACTTTGCAGCACTAGAGGTGCACAGCAATAACTCCTTTGCCAGCTGGAACCAGCATGGTGCACTGACTAGCAGGTATATGTGTCAGCAGCTTTGTTTCACGTGAATTTATCTCTCCTCTTAAATCTGAGCAGAGTGCTTGCAAGCAGAGGCACATCACCTAATCTGAGCTGTCACTTACTCAGGGTGAATGGGAGGAAATGCAGTTCAAACCAGTTTTGGGGTTTAATGAAACGTAAAATCGGAATGACACTTGATGTGTGCGTAAAATCATTTTCAGGAGTGAAAAGAAATAGCAATTTCCTTCAGTGCATTAAAAGGGGTTGCTATTATTTGAAAGTGATCCAGCAAATGGCTGAAATGCAGCTTTTGACCATATTTAGCACCTCGTCAAATATGATGATTGAGAAATTACAAGAAAATGCAATGAAGCATGCATTACTAAAATACTTTCTGCCTGACGAGAGCAGGATAAGTGCTGGAAAATGCACTTTACTTACTGAAGCGACTATAGCAGTCAACGTTTCATCTTACAGCAATGTCAAAGTTATGTGCTGGATTGCCAGGGAAAGCGCAATAGTATTGCTTTTATGTAAAGCTATCCTAACTATTTAAGCCATCATGAATACTGTTCACGGATCTTTGTTCTGAAAATATTAGATTGCTCTGGTAGCTAAAACTACTGTCTATCATCAATCAATCGTGTGCATGCACGAGCTCCATCATGAAACTCAACAAGGTGTGGAAAAATGAAAGCTTCACACTGGAATTTATCTTTCAGTACTTTGCTGGGTTTACTTAGCGATTAACTATAAAGATTTAACATCACATTTAGCAAAGAAAATGCATCTGAAATAAGCTGATAGAATTACTAAGTGTGTTTAAATTGGTAGCATTACAACAGAAGGAAGTGTTGTTTGACTGCTGTTTCTCACTTGAAGAGTTGGTGACTGATAACTCAGGTTTTTTTGCAGACCTTGTGGATCTATTTGTCCATCTGAATCAACATTCAGGTTGGTCTTTAAGTGGATGATAAACCCTTTACAAAAAAAAGGTATACGAATCAGACTCCTACATCTGTTTCCCTAGAAACCTGATTGCACCTTTGCAAAGAGAAACAAGCAGCATTTGCAAAGCACACATATGCAAGAATCAAATAGTTGAGGAAACACTGAAGCCCTCTTAAAAGTTAACAGTTTTATGGGGAATTTAAAAGATTTTTTTGTGGGGTTTGGAAGAACCTCAGGCATGTGCAAAAACCATTGAATTGCAACAGGTTTCCTTGTGGCTTCCACTGCTCCCTGATAAAATGTTCAGATTGCTCAACATTGGAAGTATCTAAGTAGAATGGCAATATTTGGCATAGTCTTCACCGCAGATCTGTGCAAAATGTTTGGTACAAAAGGACACCAGGCCTGCCTATGCAAGATATCTGGCTCCAAAGGTATAGCCAACGCTACGACAGGGCACAGCCAGGCAGAAAACGGGCAAAATGGTATGACTACTGTACCAAGGAGAATCCCAGAGATCTATGCAAAGGTAAATATACAATATTCACAGCAAAATAGAACTGAGTCAGGATCCAGAATGGGACACTTCCAACCAGAGGATGAACCAAGGGGCTTTTGACATTGTGAATGTAACACATTGAGCAGATGGAGTTAATCAACTAAAGGTTTTTGCCTCAGTCAACATTATTTGCCCAAAGAAAACTGGTTAACACGTTCTCAAAACCAGGTGTCAGTGGAAATATCCTACCAGTTTGAATTCTGAAGAATGTAGAATTATTGAAAAGTTATAGCACAGAAGGAGACCATTCACCCTACTCTGAATTAACTAGCCAGCCACTCTAATTTCCCCTTGCAACATCTAGCCTGTAGCCTTGCAGGTTACAATAATTCAGATCCAGGTTTCTTTTAAATGAGTTGAGGGTTTCTGCCTCAATTACCAAACTGGGCAGCAAATTCCAGTCTCCAATTCCCCTCTGGGTGAAAAATGTGAAAACCCTCATGCTCTCTCTAGTCCTTGTATGGAACACTTTAAATGGACCAGAATTTTTGGAACTCCATTGTGCAACCAAAAACTGCATAGAATGGTTCATCAATCTTCTGCATCGATTCATTAACACTACAATACATCTGTGGCAATTTGGCATGGATATGAGAAATATTTTATGTGGTAGACATAAGTGAACCAGCAGTGAACAATAACTAGTGTGTATGGCTCTTAGCATTGAGACTATCCATGAGATCACCAAGGTATCCATCACAGAAGAGTCTAAGAATAGTCACTGAGTCACTCCATGATTTGCAACAATTGTGCCCAGATAGGTTCACCAGGTCATAGGAAGTTTTAAAGGCAATGCCATAGAACACCTCAGAGAACATGCAACTTTGTCAATTGACCCTTGTAGAAAGTGCATTGTTTGCAAACCAGTAAAGCTTAAGCGTGAATTGGATGACATAGTATGCAATGCTGTCATCTGCTGTATAGTTTACCACACAAACTGATGTAGTTTAATTATATGAATGCTAAAGAAGGACTGTGCAATCAGCTTAGGTCTGAATCTGAAATGTCCAAAGATATCAAAGATAATGTTGCCATAGTCTTACCGGACCATAGGGCAGCACTCTCATTAGCGAGAAACAACTGATGTTGGTTTAACCTGAGGATCACCATGCCTTGGGGAGGGGAGAGGTTGAGATGGAGAGCCTTTCATGGTAACCTCAGATGGTGTAGGAGTTGACATCATTCACCAGCCATCTCGCCAACCGAGCTAACCCTCCATCACTCTGAGATATCGAAACCTCTCCCTCAAGAGATACCAACAAAAGATTTCAACTTTAGAGAAATTAAAACCCAAATTTACAGGAGCTACATTCTTCTTCAAGCTGCACGTGAAATATGGACAAGGGTTGGTACACTTATGCCAGAAATGTCAGGAAAGTCAGGCTACACTCAGGACACCTTTTAAAAGTATTGCTTCCAGGTACCAGCTTTTGTTTTATGCATCAATCAAGATCTGTTGCAGCAGCATATGGACAGAATTATGGAACATGTACTACCTTGATGCCTATGCATTGCTGATTTGTGGGTAACAAACCCAACCAAAGAAGATTATTATCAAAACCTTCACGGCTACAGACACCAGACATCTGCCTGCTCCTTGGAGCCAGTCAACCACTTTGGTATGAGTCTGGACTGCATGTATTCTAGACAGCATAATGTGGCAGGATTCCTTCCTAAAGTGAACCTGGACACTATTTCTCCTTCAGTCAATATCACCAAAAACATACTACAATGGTGACTACATAATAAAAATATTTAATTGACTATAAAGTGCTATATTACATACGTGGTCATTGAAGGCTCTACAGAAATGCAAAATCTTTTACCTTTGATTCAATGGTTTCATCATTCCCCTTCTACTATCCAATTGGGGTATAATTCTACCGATGAATTACAGGAATTTGTGCTAATTTAGAAGTTGTTTAGGATGGTGTTTGTGGGTCATACAGGGCAAAATCTGATCAGACCCATAGAAAACACCTTTGGAGATGCCTGGGCCCTGAAAATCCAAAAGATAGATGATGGGTAGTTAAAACATACATTTCCAGCTCCATGTAGTTTTGCCAAGTGGACACAACATCAATGGTTCCCAGTCAGGTAGAGTCATAGAGGTCCACAGCATGGGAACAGGCCTTCTGGCCATAATAAATTGGGAGGAGTAGGTTCAACTTAGTAGTTAAATGCCAATTATAAAAAGGTAACAGTGAAGATAAAATCTTGTGAACAGCCCATGAGCTCTTGCTGTGTCAGCAGTTCAGCGAAAGTTGAGCAGAGACACTGGAATTCAGTGAGCACTGCGTAGAGGGGAGGGAGCTAGGATGATCATTTGTTTGGATTAAGGCCTGGCTGTGACAAATCTCAGTGAGAAAATGGATGATACTGCAAGTTTCTTGTTTTTTTTTACTTAATGAGTCTGAAAGCAGCAGAAGTTTCTGGATCATGTGGGTTGAGCAGATCATTGTAATTAAAGGAAAAGCCAGGCATGTCCCCACCTATTCATTGTTCAGCTTGACCATGGATAGTATGGTCAACACTACATCTATTTACAGGTATGGGACAACATGGATGGATTGGCCAAAGGGAAGGGGAGGCAGAAGAGATTGTGTTCTGCCTAGAGTGTTGTTAGAGAAAGGATCAGTTTTCCTGAGCAATCTTGTAGCAGTAATGTGGCAGTGGGCCTCGTCTGTTGATCTAGGTTTTTGCAGGTATCTACGCACATCTGGATGGAGACCTCAGGCTCCAAGGACCAGACGGACATCTGGTGTCATTGGCAGCAAGGGTCACAGTCATCCTGAATCTCTCTGCTTCCAGCTCTTTCGAAATATAAGCACGTGCTGCCCTTTCTTTCTTTTCCCAAAAAATCGTCCACAACAATGCAGCATAGCTATCATCTGTCCAACAACAATACTTAGCTCCTCCACGATAGCTTCCATAGATCATTCTCAATGAAAATGCGTGGAAAGGAAGCAATGTCTAGCAGTGCAATTCCTAGGTTTATGAAGTGCCTGAAAAATAAATGACAACTGAGAGAAATCCCAGACCATTTAGTAAAATAAGTAAAATTATAGGTTAGTTGAAACTTACAGGAATGGCTTGGTCTAATACAGATTGATAATGTGAACTAATTGATTGGCATTATTTTTATTTCTATTCTACTGGAAGTCTTGTTTTTTTGAGGTATACCTACATGAGCTAATGATGTCAAGAAAAAGGGAATGAGCTGCAGAAGGTTGAAACCATCATAATGTCACCAGGAGTAACAAACCGTTGTGCACAGTCAGCATTTTGTCACATTACAATACCTTTAACCTCTCCGTCTGTTATTTCATCCTTCCATGTTATTTAAGTCAATATTACATAGCAATATAGCATGAATTTATTATAAAAGTTTCAGAAAAACAAATAAAAACATTTTAAATTCAAATTTATATCACTAACACACATCAAAGATATCTTTAACAGCTAAATTCAAATACTAAGTGACTTCGCTCAGAAATATAGGATTTAATGTAGCGATGCTAATTATCACCTTGTCAACTGCAAATTATAGTAGCAAGTTCATTTCCATAATATACCCCTATTATTGCTGTATGATTTAACACACATTTTATCCCCCCCATATACTATTTGTTACTTTGTGCAGTCTCTAATCTTTGGAAGCTTTAGCAGTGCTTGACAGATCCTGATGCTTTCCATTGCTGTCCTTGTCACATAGATTGTAATAAACACTCTATTTCAGCGAGAGATGGGCCTGTAAAATATGAGGAAAAGCTAGCACAAATGACCAATCTGGTCCCGTAAATCAAGCTTGGAAACTTCAAGTATTTCTAAATAGGATCAAATAAAGTGGAATCAAAGAACAGGAAAGGGTGATTTAATGAAGTGGATCCTCCAGACAGTCAACACTGTTGAGTAAATCATTCTGAAGCTATGAAAGTCTGGACTGATTCAGATTACTGTGAGATAGATAGCCCACACTGGATTGTATCATCTGAGACAAGAAGAAAGTACCTGGAATGTTCACTCAAATATCTTGATATAAGTCTGCTAGAAGGTAATATATCAGAGTACCAGAGAAGGAAGGGGACAATTACCGAATCGTCAGATGTGTGTAGCTTGACACAGCAAGGAACTTTACTTGTCTCTTAATCCATAGCTCAACAAATGCAATCAAACAGATGGGCTGGATACTCCACTCTCAGTGTAGTTTCAAGGTCACAAAGGGCAAGCATAATCTGTCTGTTTACATATGGAACACAGAGTATACATAGAGTATACTTTGACACTCGAGAAATGTATATACTATTGATGTAAGTTGCTCATTGTTGGGACAGAGTATTAACAAAACACAAGAAAGAATTTTATATGTTTAATTACTGGTAATCCTGGTAATTCATACTAACCTTTAACCTGAAAGAAAATGTTCAATTGTTTCTCCACATTTAAAGGCAGTGTTTTATTTTCTTGTACAATAAAACACATTGGATCCAAAGCCTTTAATAATTAACAAAGTTTTGAAAAAATAACATACCATTTCTTATGGCAATGAAACTTGGGGTTTCCTTTTAAAACTGTAGCTGTGCATGAATTGTGAGGCAGAAAGCTCCCAGGAGGGTAATATTTATATTTTGTTCTGATATCCTTGGGAGTCAGAATGAGCAGAAACCTTTACTCCAACCTTCAACTGCCTAGCCATCCTCCACACCTCCCCATTCCCCACAATACTCCAATTTTCCTAGTGGACCCTGGTGAGCGATCCTGTGGCTGTTGACTTTTGCCTTCAATGTTCCTCTCCTACTTGCCAGTTAGGTAGTACATGATTTTGGCAGGACAAGACAGGAGTCCCATGAATGTTAAGGGTGTAGAGGCAGCCAGTGCCATTCTGGCCCCTCTGGCCCATTTGCCCAAGGGTTAAGCAAAGACTGTGCATTACTGTCTTTCAAATTCGGGGCTTAGAAATCTTTTTAAAATTATTCTCATATTGCTTCTTGGCTATCAGGGTGTTATAGTTC
Source organism: Rhincodon typus (assembly GCF_021869965.1). NCBI lineage: Eukaryota > Metazoa > Chordata > Chondrichthyes > Orectolobiformes > Rhincodontidae > Rhincodon > Rhincodon typus. The sequence goes on from NC_063337.1 coordinate 100,076,517, forward strand.
TCTTATTGCTCCTTGGCTGTAGGGTGTTATAGTCCAGAGTATCATAGACATAAACTCAGTTTCCATTACCTATTGTTTCTTTAGGGATAATAATCAAGGTTCTGTATTTTCTTGTAGAGAGAAGACTTGGTTGTGTTGGGTTTATGAGGAAGGGGAGCTCACTCATTCTGTGCCACAGAGACCCAGAATGGAAACAGTGGTAATGGAATAGCGGAACCTTTTCAAGGTCCCCCTATCTCTGTCAAATGATATCAAAAAATCAGGACATTCATCATGCAACTTCGTATCCAAACCCATTACATGAATCGAAGAGTTTTAGATTATCACCATGGCCTCGCTGGTTGTAAAGTGACCCATCAGTCAATAGGTTATAGCATTGAAGTCCATTTCAGTACTTAAACATATAAATAAGCTGGGATTTCACTGCTACATCATTGAAAGGTTGCATTGTCAGGAGGGCTGCCTTTTGGACAAAACTTTACATAGAAGTCTTGTGGCATGTTTCAGTGATTCAAATTGATTTTGAAAATCTTGTGGCATCTTTTCAGTATCCTGGTACATTGCTTTCCCCAACAAAACACAGATTATATGTGTGTATATATAATCTCTTTATGGGGTTTTGCTTTGCACATATTTGTCGCCATATTTGTCAATATAACAACAGTGATTGCATTTTAAAAGAAAGTTATTGCTGAAAAATACTTTTAAACATGATAAGGTGCTGTGGAAAAGTAAAATGTTTCTCTATGAAGAATTTAATGAATCATA
>NC_063337.1:100077684-100113258 GCF_021869965.1 Rhincodon typus
GACCCTTCTTCAGAAAACGAAGAAGGGTCTAGACCCGAAACGTCAGCCTTCCTGCTCCTCTGATGCTGCTTGGCCTGCTGTGTTCATCCAGCTCTACACCTTGTTATCTCAGATTCTCCAGCATCTGCAGTTCCCACTATCATCTAAATAACTAGTCTCTTTTGTTTTTATTCTTCAAAAAATATTTCCATTCATTGCATGATTGTTATCAGGTTCTGAAGCAATATGTGCAAGCCTGAAAATTGCAAAGAAATCTTGATTTGTTCCGATGAAGGTCCAAGCACATCTGCAGTGTTAACTTGTTCTGTGCTTGGTTATGGGAGCCTGGTAATGATCCATGCTTCCTTTGATTGATTGGTTAAGCTTGGGTTTGCCCGTAGACAAGTAAATGGACACTGCAGCAATGGAATCAAGAGCTGGGATATGTGTGCTGCAAACATTTTGCAATTGAAGAGATAGTTTGAAAGTCTCGCACCAAGGCTTATGGCACACTTAGAAAATACTGTCATTGTCTACATTGCCGATAGGCAAATCTAACTTATAAAATATGTAACAGAATGTCAGCAACTAAACACCACCTAAGGTCCATCCTGAACCGCACAATTTCATTCAAAGTGCATTTTTTGTCTCATGGAACAGCAGCTCATTTGCCTTTGAGAAGGCTGTGAAACTAATAGGATGCATTGTTGATCACATTCAGCCTATTTGGAGGGCTTCCTGCTGTCACCAGAGGCAAGGTGGAAGTTGAGCTTGAAAGGTTGTTAGTTCGTTTGAATAAGCTAACAGGACAAGTTATTGTTATCACAGTAGTAACTCACAAATAAAATCTGGCGAGGGAAAGCTGCTGACAATCAAGGAAAAAAAAACACACTCTTCCCATTACTTATACTGTACACTGAGATGTTTTGGAGTAATGTTACCTGGGTTATTGCACCTCCAAAATTCTATCACGCCAAGTCTGTCATTACTCTGCCTTAGAACAGATAAGATGAATATTTTCTCCACACCTTATCTAATATCATTGCTCCAAACTGCAGACTAAACTTATCATTTTCTGATTAACTGGGTTTGGCTGCTTCTGTGGAAAGGTTCACAGGTGAAGGAATCCCAGTAACATGAGACAAACTGAAAAGGTCAAATTATTTTTATTTCTCGGTTATTAAATGTGGGATCACATTGAATCACAAAAACACAGGAGTTTTGAACAATCCTGTCTCCACTGCCCACATTATCTTCCACAGCAGATTTCACACTTCAGAAACAAGTGGAAATTTCGCCCCATAGCTACTGCGCACATAATAACAACCTGTTTTCAGAAACCCTTAAGTGATAACCAAGTATCTGCAAATTTAAAACATCTGACCTTTTCTTTAACACTTAACGTTTGCAAACCGTGACTCAGTGGTAGCCCTCTTGTCTCTGAAGTAGAAGGTTATAGTTTCAAATCCAATTTCAGTGGAGAATCTACTCCGGCTTACCAGTGCGATTGTGAGAAAGTGCTGCTCTGTGGGAGGTTACAGATAAGGTATTAAATCATGGTCTGATCTGTCCTCTCAGACATACTGTAATTACATTTAAAATGTATTTAATTGCTGTGAATGTAAACACAGACCCTAGAATGACTGTCCAGCCAAGTCTGAAATCATCCAAGTTCTTAATTTACAAAATCCAAACTTTTATGGGACTTCAAAACAATTAATCTACACTCCTACAATGTAACTTATTTCTGTGTTCTGAAATTTTTATTTTATTTAGATTAGGTGTTAGGTACATTAAATGCTTTTCTCATTTTTTAAAAATACTTACAGAAAAGTCTGTCTGTGGTATGACTTTTACAAGGTACAGCGCTTAAAGCGATTAAACACTTACTGAGATAACAATGTGTAGAGCTGGATGAACACAGCAGGCCAAGCAGCATCAGAGGAGCAGGAAGGCTGACGTTTCGGGCCTAGACCCTTCTCAGTGCAGCACTGAGGATGTTACCAAGCACGGTAACGAAATGTCTGCGGAACAACAAACCAGCTCAGTGAGCCAACCAACCTCAACAATGCTGACCCTTTTGACATTAGCCAGACAGGTGTCAGGGATTGCAGGAGGTGAGTTGGAAATGGGGTGTGGAGTGTGGCTGGACTCTGACCAGTGGACAGGAATGAACACTGTTGGGAGGGGGGTTGTAGACCATTGGAGAAGGTGAGCCCTGTTAGGAAGGGAATTAGTATTTTTGGGAGGTAGCTGAGCAAGTTGCTGAGAAGTGCCTGGGTTGCTGCATAGTGTTGGAATGTGCAATGGCAGTTGATTTTCCTGAACAGTGTCAGGATTACTGAGCATTCTCAGGTAGCTGTGAGTGCTTTGACACTCTGGGTCATTTCCATAGAGCTGTACTCCTGAACAGATTATACACCGACTAGGAACAGCCTTAATTTAATTGGCGATCAAAAACCTCTCCTACCCAGCCTCGAATGTATTCAATGACACAGCCTCCAAAACTCTGTGAGACCTTTCTGAGAGAAGAAATTCCTCCTCATTGCTGTCTGAAATGGGAGACTCATCATTCTGAAACTGCCTACAAGGGAAATATTATCTTAGCATCAAAAACCCTCAGAATCTCACCTCTGTATAGATAAAAGTGAAATGTATTTCTGTCTGTTTGTATGTTGGCAAAGCCCTCTGACATCCATGATCAAACTGAACCAAAGTTGGTGGGATGATACTTTGCCGAAGCTCTTAATCATGCCTTCATTACCTCTGGGCTTGACTGCTCCATTACATTTCTGGCTGATTTTTGCACATCGCACACACCATAAAATTCAGGACATCCAAAGCACTGTGATCTGCCTCTTAACTCCTATTCACCTATCAACCCCTGTGCCCACTGACCTTCATTGACTTCCAGAAGCAAGGTCTTGATCTTATCCTTAAATTCAAATCGTGTCTCCACTCCCCATGTCTGAAATTGCCTCCAGCAAAATCAGCAATGGAGATATCTGGGCTTCTCAATTTCTGGCCTTTCAGCATTGCACTAGCATTGGAGGCTTCACTTTCAGTTTTCTCATCCCTGTAGACTAACACACACACACACACACACAAACAAACACACACACACGCATGCAAGCGCACACACACAGACACGCGCGCACACACACGTGCGCACACACACAGACATGCACGCACGCACGCGCACACACACACGCGCACACACACATGCGCACTCACTCACACACACACACACACATGGGGAGGTGATTGCCTAGTGGTATTATTACAGCAGCATGGTGGTGCAGTGGTTAGGACTGCAGCCTCACAGCGCCAGGGATCCAGGTTTGATTCCACCCTTGGGCAACTATTTGTGTGGAGTTTGCACATTCTTCCTGTGTCTGCGTCAGTTTCCTCCCACGATCTAAAGATGTGCAGGCTAGGTGGATTGGCCATGTTAAATTGCCCGTAGTGTTCAGGGATGTGTAGATTAGGTGGGTTACAGGGGAATGGGTCTGGGTGGGATGTTCCAAGGGTCAGTGTGGACTTGTTGGGCTGAAGGGCCTGTTTCCACACTGTAGGGATTCTATGATATGATTCAAATTCACACACACACACTACACTCCATGAGCCCATGTATTATTGAATCATGTAGCCATGCTTTTATTTCTTCCTTGTTTATGACTGTAAACTATTAGTGGTGAAGTTCTGTGGTGCTGGGTTTGTCTCATGATGCATCTTATGGGTAGGCATCAAAGAAGAAGTTGGTATCCTGACTGAAGACTGCATCCTTGGTGAGACACTAGGAAGGCAAGATGGATAAATACACTGATTTTTGGCAAGAGCCTGCAAAATGAAAAGCATTGTATTGGAGAAGTGTAGCCCTTTATTTCTGTGACCATAAAGATGAGAGTTGGAGTTAACAACCTAGGTAGCTGCCTGTGTTTCTTCAACATAACCTTGAAAAGAGACCAGACAGAATATATCTACCTGCTGGCTTTGATCAGGTCAGTGATCTAATTGAAAATCAATTAAATGAACCAAGATCAGGTATTAACTGATATGACACAGTCATAAAATAGAATCGTAGAATCCCTACAGTGTGAAAGCAGGCCATTCGGACTATTGAGTCCACATCGACCATCTGAAGGGTATTCCCAGACCAACACCTCGTCCCTATCCCTGTATCCCTGCATTTCCCATGACTAATCCACTTAGCCTGCACATCCCTGGACACTATGGACAATTTAGCATGGCCTATCCACCCTAACCTGCACATCTTTGGACAGTCACAGCAAAGACGAGCGAAAAAAGGACATCGTTGGTGCAGTAGGGGTTGAGCATTTATTCCTCAGCTAGTTCTGAAATCACACTGGAAGCTGGATTAACCAGCTGGAGCAAATCCTGGTTCATGAGATTTCCCAAGCAACCAGTGTCATTGAAAATATGTAATATTGCTCAGTAGTGCAATTAAGGAATATCACACTGAGTGGAGCAGTGTCCACTTTGTGTACCTTTGATACCTGTGCCAGAACTTTCACACCTAAAAGGTTCAACAGGGGTTCAGTGAGCTTTAACAGCCCCAGGGTCTGGCATACCCGGCCTATACCTCCTCTCCACCTCACTACCTCACTCACCTTTGGGAGATGTTCTCCTGGAAGGAGCAAATGTTGAGATGAGGTTTGAGGAGAGGCTTAAAACCTTTACAGGTCTCATCAAAAGAAAGAAAAAATTATTACCATTAGCAGATTGGATAAAATCCATTTTGATTTAAGTGACTGAACCAATGGAAACAACAGAGCTAGAACATATATGTTAGGCTCAGTAGCCTCCTTGTGCACTGGAACCATTCTATAATTCTACAGTCTCCTGATTTTCTCATATCTCTCACACATGGTTGCTCTTAATTTCCAATTAATCCTGTAACTCTTTTTGAATTAGTGTTCTGTAACCTTTGAGTCAGTCAGTGTAGGTTCAAGCATCATTCTTAATTTTTCAATTCAAAGTCTATCCTGATGGGGGAGTGTTCTTAATTTAAAGGTACCATCTTTTGTATGCTAAAACTGGACCCTATTTGCCTTCAAAGATAGATGCAAAAAGATCTGATGGCACTATAGCAAAGAAGATTAGGGGAATTCATATTGTATTTATACTTCAACTAGCATCACTTTGACAAATTGTATTGTCATGATCTCATTGCCTGTTTGTTGGATCTTGTTAGTAAATCAACTCCTTTGTTACAAAAGAGATTCCATATCAAAAGTACCTGATTGGCTGTAAAGCATTTTGGGACCTCTGGACGTCGTGAAGGATGCCTTATAAATCCAGTTTTGTTTACATGTAGACTACAGCATTTTAAATTCATAAATGTTAGGGTAATGATTAGGCGGAGGCGATGGCCTGATAATATAATCACTGGATTCTTAATCCAGAAATCCAGGTAATGTTCTGGGGAGCCAGGTTTGAATCCTACTATGGCATGATGGAATTTAAATTTAACAATAATCTGGGAAATAAAGTTCTAATGATGGTCATGAAACAATTGCTGATTGCCAGAAAAATCAGTCTGGCTCACTGATGTCCTTTAGGGAAGGAAACTGCCATCCTTACCTGGTCTAGCCTACATTTGATTCCAGACCCACAGCAATGTGGTTGACTCTTAACCACCCTCTGGGCAATTAGGGATGTGCAATAAATGCTGGCCTAGCCAGCGATGCCCTCATCTATGAATCAAAGAAAAATAATCTATATTATAATTTTTTTAACGTTGTATGGACAGAACATATAGCCATAACTAACGTGCAATACTTTTCATACCCATTACTCTTCCTATTTTTTATAAATAATCTCTGCTCAGACATAGGAAGCAGCATTATGCTGTTTGCAAGTGATACAAAACTTGCCAAAGTCAGAATCATGACAAGAATAGCTTCAGGTTTAGAGTCATGTGATCAGAATACTAAATTTAGTAGAATTTTATCAAAGTGAAGTGATTTGGAAGGACAAATATTGAAAACCAGGAGATGAAAACATGTATAATGTCATAAAGTATGGATGAGCAGAAGGACATTTATATTTGTTTGCGTAAGTATTTAAAAGTGGCTCATCAATGTAATAAAGCAATTTAAAAAGTGTACATAGGTTCCTTTCCTGGCAATGTAGGACAGTAGGAGCAATGATCGACTAGCTGGCAGTTCAAACCTCCCCCACTGTTTAATAACATCACAGCAGATCTCACTGTGGTCGCAAATCCACTTTCCTGTCCTATCCCTTAATTCTTGACTGACTTGTCCAACCAAAAGTATAACTCAGCCCTGAATAAATTTAAAAGGTCAACCGCCAACATCTTTCTGAGGAAGAGAATTCTACATAGTATTGACTCTCAAGGAATTTTTAATGGCTGTCTTCAAAGACTTGCCGTTCTTAAAGAACAGCCCAGATTTTCCAAACATTATTTGTCGTGGTAAAAATGCTGGGAGAGCAAAAAAATGGGGAAATCAGATTCGCACTAATAGAAGTTTGTGTATGTACAGCTCCTGGATGTTTCTGGCTTTCTCAATGGCCAACTGCCTCCACTGAAATCAGATCTTGGAAACATTGAAGAGTGGTGCCTGGAAATAGATCTGATAAGAGCAGTTCTGTTCTCGGTGCATTTCTTCTGGATAGTCAGAATACCCTTGCGGCTGGTTGTTTCGCCAAGCTGGTTTGTTGTTCCTAACATGTTTCATTACCATGCTCGGTAACATCATCAGTGCAGCCTCCGACGAAGCACTGGTGTGTTTTCCAGCCTGGGTTTTAAACTCTGGAGCCTGTTAAGCTGGATTGCCTCACTTCTGGTTTTCCTTCGTAGTGGAATATATATGGGGTCGAGTTCTATGTGTTTATTTATGGCTTTCTTCATGGAGTACCAGGCTTCTAGGAATTCCTGAGCCTGTCTCTGCTTAGCTTATCCCAGGATTTTGGTGTTGTCCCAGTCGAATTGGTGGTTCTCCTTAGCCATGTGGATAGAGATGAGTGAGTATTGATCGTGTCTTTTTCTAGCAGTTGGTGTTCGTGTACCCTTGTTGTTAGTTTCCTTCCTGTACAGAAAGTACATAAACCGAAAGTACCCCTTAGACGCATCATCTCCCTACCAGGCAGTCCATCACACAGATTAGCCAAGGAACTACAAAGGAGACTCAGGCACCTAGTCAACAAATCGTGCCACTCAATCCACTCAGCCCAAGAATTCCTCAACTCCATCAAAGACGTAAGGATAGATGACAAGGAGACCATGATATCGTTTGATGTCACTGCCCTATTCACATCAATAGACATACCACTAGCAAGGGAAACAATGACAGCACTACTGGAACAAGAACAAAACCCCAGTGAAACCATCTCCACAGACAACATGCTGAAACCACTGAACCTATGCCTCACCACCCACTTCACTTTCAATGGCCAAACATACAAACAAATCAATGGGGCACCCATGGGATCACCTATCTCCAGACTTATAGCCGAGGCAGTGATGCAAAGACTGGAAAGGATGGCCCTTCCGCTAATCCAACCAAAACTATGGATACGCTACACGGATGACACCTTTGTCATCATTAAACGGACCAACCTAGAGGAGACACACAAACGTATAAACAACACCCTCACCGGAATAAAATTCACCAGAGGGGAGGAGAAGAACAAACAGCTCCCATTCCTGGACGTTGTGATAGAGCGCAAGACAAATGGGGAACTGCAAACGAAAGTACACAGAAAAGCCACACACACAGACCAGGTACTGAACTTCAACAGTAACCATCCCAACACACACAAACGAAGCTGCGTGCAAACACTATTTAAACAAGCAATAACACACTGCAGTAACACAGAACTACGCCAAGAGGAAGAAGAATACCTCTTCCAGGTTTTCAAGGATAATGGATATCCAAAAAACTGGGTCAGAAGATGCCTACACGAACAACATCAGGAGGATACTACATGCCTCGACTCACTCATCACACTACCCTACATCAGGAACACATCAGAACTAACTACAAGACTCCTACAGCTGCTGGGCATCAGGATGGCACACAAACCCACATCAACCCTACAACAACCGCTCACCCGAACCAAAGACCCACTCCCCGCTATGGATAGGACCAAAGTCATCTATAAGATCCCCTGCAGAGACTGTGAGAAACACTACATCGGACAAACAGGAAGGAAACTAACAACAAGGGTACACGAACACCAATTGGCTACAAAAAGACACGACCAATACTCACTCATCTCTATCCACGTGGATAAGAAGAACCACCAATTCGACTGGGACAACACCAAAATCCTGGGACAAGCTAAGCAGAGACAGGCATGGGAATTCCTAGAAGCCTGGTACTCCACGAAGAAAGCCATCAATAAACACATAGAACTCAACCCCATATACATTCCACTACAAAGGAAAACTGGAAGTGAGGCAATCCAGCTCAACGGGCTCCAGAGTTTAAAACCCAGGCTGGAAAACACACCGACGCTTCATCAGAGGCTGCACTAATGATGTTACCCAGCATGGTAATGAAACGCCTGCGGAGCAACAAACCAGCTCGGCGAGACAACCAACCTCAACACCCACAACCCGAGCTACAGATCTACTCCAAAACTTTAGAGTCTGAGTATTCATTTGGAGAGATAAGAAGCTGTTTCAGACCTGGTCCAAGGACACCCTTCAGATAATACATTGCCCATTGGTGAAGGTAAGGCACCCCTTGGGATTGTGAAAACTGGGCATGCTTGTCCATAAAAATTACATGAGCTGTTCCTTTTTCCCTTCATTGTACATGGACACCCACTTACTAGGCCAGATCTTATTGCCAACCAATTGTCCTGAAGTTGGTGGTAGTGAGCTGCTAATAACGGACTTTCAGGATTTGAATCCAATGCCAGTGAAGGAACAACAATATAGTTTCAAGTCACAACAGTGTGTGGCTCAGAGGGGCAGTAGCAGGGTACGCCATTCCCATGCATCTGCTGCCCTTGACTTTCCGGGTGGTAGATGCTGGAGGTTTGGAAGTTGTTGTTGAAGGAGCCTTGGTGAGTTATTGCAGTACATTTTGTAAATGGAATGTACGACTGCCACTGTGGCAGCGAAGGGATAGGTAATTGTTGTGACGATAGATCAGAATCCTTTTAACATTTTAATTCCAAAACGCGTTGTTTTTAAAAGTAAAACTGTGTCAGAAAAGCAGTGAATTTAAATTTGGAGATTCTCTAGCGAAGCCATATGTAAAGGCCAAGGGATGGCGCACGTTTAAATTGTCAGAGAACTTTCAAACGGGGAGAGACTCAACAGAAGAAATAATGAGGGCAGCTGAATATCCTTTCCCTCTCAACAGAAAGCTACCTCTTGCAGAAATACATAAGGGCATAAATACAAAAAGCCAGTTTCAGCTTCATTGGAGTGGGCTTGTGAATGCTCTTATGTGTAGCAGCCTATCGAGTCTCAGCATGCTGAGAAAGTCAAACTCGAAGGACTAACCTGTAATCAGCTTGTGTTACAGGTAAAGGCCTTTCCTCTCTCTCCAAAGTTGCAAACTAGTTAAAAAAGAAAACAGAGAAAGAAAGAACTCACTCACCTTGAATGCTGGAGTTCAATTACAACTAAAAGGCTTCAGGAGCAGACAATCTCCGCCCACTTTCAAGCCCAAGAATTGTGTTTTGGCACTAACATCAACACTAACTATAACCTGCAATGCAATGGCTGTAACATTCAACAATAGGTTCTTCAAATCTATTCAGAGACTGATCCAACTAACCTTTTGGTTTTTTTTGAACTTTTTAGACTCGTCTCTTATTTCTAATATGTGTATTGTGCAATGCATTCTACTCACATATAGTAATGAATAAACTCACTTTTTGTTAATTCAAGGAAGCCATATTAAATTGGCTCCTGTTAAAACATAAGCTCATTTGGGAGAGAGGTATCCATAAGGGAGGACATCCTTTTCAAATTAACCTTGTTGTAGCCAACCCAGGGGTTAGATATTGAAGGGTCTATCAACAGCAGCGATTCAACAGTTTGGGATATCATGTCTGGAACTGTAATGAATAGAGGCATTTCACCGAGGGTGTGTTGAAACAGGTCCTATTCAAATAGGCTCCTTTGTCCTGAATAGTGTGAAGATTCTTGAATGTTGTTGGAGTTTTACATTCATGCAACAGGAGACTATTCCTTCACATGCCTGACTCGTGCCTTGTAGATGTCTCAAAGGAGAGAGAACATAAGATACTTGCTGCAAAAGTTATAAGCTCTGACTTGCTCCCGTAGTAACTGTGTGTACACACATAGCTGAACCAGTTCAATTTCTGATCAATGATAACCTCTGGGATGTTAATAGTAGGATTTCAGCATTGCTAATTCTATTGCATACCAAGGACTGATGGTTTGAGTTTCTAATTTTAAAGGTGCATTGTCTGGCACTTACATGGTCTGAGAACTAATTGTCATTATCAGCCCAAGCTTGGATGTTGTCCCAGTCTTGCTGCATAAGGACATGGGCTGGCTAGATACCTGAGAAGTTGTCAATGATGCTGAACATCATGCAGTCTTCACTGAGCATTCTCACTTCTTACTTTATGAATGGAGGAGATAGTATTGATGAGACCGTTGAAGATGATTCCACCTTAGACATTGCCCTAGGGATGTCCTGCAATGACCTCCTGGAACTGAGGTGGTTGGCCTCAGAACCATTCTGTCTTTGTTCTTGAGACAACTCTAACCAGTGGCAAGTTTACTGTCCTGATTCAGCTTTTACGAGAACTTCTTAATGCCATTGTTAGACAAATTCTGCCTTGATGACAATCCCCCTCACCTTACTTCCATGGTTCAACTCTGTTCTCCATAGAATCATAGAACAATAGAATCCCTACATGTTTGGACCAAGGTTGTAATGACATGGCCAAATAGGTTTAATGTATTCAGAGTGTCTACTATCAAAAGTAAGGATAGGACTTACTCTGCACGACTGAGTTCACGTACTGTAATTTTTGTAATGGAGTGCCTATCAAGTTAATGTTTTGATAGACAGCTTCAACTACACATGGAATTGAAATGGTGTTTACTTAAGGCATAAAGCATTCAAGTGAAATGTTTGTTTCAGGGAAGATATCTCATTCCATTTTTTTTTGTGTCAATTATGTTGTTTTTCTTCATTGATACATTATCAGTAGATGGTTAACTTTATTTTCTACCAGCATGCTTCCTGAGGTATAAAGGGTACTAGCTGAATTGGCATGGAGGGGTAAGAGAAGGGCAAAGGGTCACGGGTGTACAGAATGTGATGTTGTTTTTAAGTATGGGCTATAAAGTGCAAAGAAGGTCAATTGGACTTTTTTTAAATACATTCACAGATGTAAGCAGCATTGGCTGGCAAGTACAACCCTAGAGTGGCTGTTGAGATTGGACTCATAAGGTAAGTGAATAGACATAGGAGATTGGTAGATGTGTTATGGGATGGGATATAAGTAGTGGAGTGGGTGTTGGGAGTGGTGGAGGAGGTTGATAGATGGACATGGTCTGGCATAGAAGCTATACTGCACCCCTAAGAATGTGTAAGTGGGTAGAGGGTGACAGGGTATGAAGGCCATGAAGGTAGGTACGTAGACATAAGTTGCCATGGAGTGAATGGGTTGGGAGAAGCATGCAGCTGGATACACAGCATTTAGGAGGTGTGGATGACCATGACAGGGCATGGAGAGTGCTTGGTGTCAGTGTGTGAGAGCCAAGAGGGGTGCTTTATGACTTAATCTTTACTTTTAAACTTAGTACATGGTGCCAGAGTCCCCACGCAGGCTTTCCATCAACAGAAGTTGCTGGAAAAGCTCAACAGGCCTGGCAGCATCTGTAAAGAAAAAGCCAGAATTAATGTTTTGGGCCCGGTGACCCTTCCTCAGAACCGGATCTGAAACGTTAACTCTGATTTTTTCTTCACAGATGCTGCCAGACGCGCCGAGCTTTTCCAGCAACTTCTGTTTTTGTTCCTGATTTACAGCATCCATAGTTCTTTCGGTTTTTATTTAGGCTTTCCAACAAGCCTGCTTCACAAACTGAGGAGACTCCTCTACTCTTGCTGTGCCACCCAACCTGTTTCCTAATCCAGCCCACCTCACCAATCTGAAAGTAGAAAGTGTAGGTGGTTTTAAAGTTTATTCTCATGGAGTCGGGATCTGGGCCAATATCCCCTAATTTTTATCTCTCACATAAGGGGAAACATCATCCTGGTATCCAACCTACCTAGTCCCCTTCAAATCTATGTTTCAACAAATCACCCAAACACCAATTGATATAAGCCACAATTTGTTCAACTTTTCTTCATATGATAAGCTCTTCATCCCAGAAAGGAACTGAGTGAACCTTTTCCGATCTGCTTCGAAAGAAATTATATTTTTCTTCAAATAAGGCAAACAAATCGCACCCAATATTCCAGCTGCTGCGAAATGTCATTATTTTTGTGCACTTTGTTTTATAAATAGAGGAATAGCATATAAAAATAAAGTGTTCTTGGAGGAGATGCTGTGTGATGGTAATTCCACATCCATTAATGCAAAGACCAGGCTATTGCTCTGGGGACATGGGTTCAAAATCTAGTACAGCAGTTGGCAGATAATAAATCTGGATTTAAAAGATAGACTCAGCAATGGTGACTGTGAAACTTAACCATTGTTATAAAAACCTATTGGGCTCATTATGTCCCAGATATGGTTGAAATGTCACTCAACACACAATAATTTGATTGACTCTTATTCACTTGCTGAAGTGATTGAACAAGCAACACAGTTCAAGCACAACAAGGGATGGGGGGCAAATGCTGGCCTTGCCAGTAATGCCCACACCTCATGAAAGAAAAAAGAACAAAAAGGGTGGCGTGGTGGCATGGTGGCTCTGTGGTTAGCACTGCTGCCTTACAATACCAGTAGACCCTGGTTCAATTCCACCCTCAGGCAGCTGTCTGTGTGGAGTTTGCACATTCTCCCCGAGTCTGTGTGGGTTTCCTTCGGGTGCTCTGGTTTCCTTCCACAATCTGAAGATATGCAGGTCAGGCAGACTGGCCATGCTAAATTGTTCAGCGATGTGCAGGCTAGGTAGATTAACCATGGGAAGTACAGGGTAAGTCTGGATTGGAGGGTTGATGTGGATTTGAGGGGCCGCATGGTCTGCTCCTACATTGTAGGAATTCTATGAATAAAAATCATACTGAAATTTATAACTGTTTGGTTAAGATGTGGTTGAGGACTTCAGGAAAGGTGTACAGCAGAGATTTAACAAGAAGGTGCCAATGCTGAGGACTTCAGTTACATGGAGAAGTTTTGAAAATTTAGAACTGATCTCCTTGGAATAAAAAAGTTTTGGATAAAGATTAATAGAGATTTTAAAGATGTTGAAAGTCTTTAATAGAATAGGTAGAGAAAAAAATTATTCTCTTTGACAAATGGATCAATAACAATTAGTGACAGATTGAAAATACTTGATAGAAGAATGAGAACGGAGATGAAGAGAAATGTTTTTCTTCAGAGAGTCGATGATATCTGGAATGTTCAACTGCAAAAGAGGAGGAAAGCTGTATTCATAAGTAACTTTAAAAATGAGTTGTACAGATGTTCTTGAAGAAGGAGAATATATAGGATTATGGACAAAATTTGAATTTGATTTATTTATTGTCACGTGTACCTAAGCACAGTGAAAAATGTTGTTTACGATCAGTACAGGTGAATCACAGTAAGTAAGGACATACAGATCACAGGGTGAAAAGGAAACTTAGTCAGATGCTTAGAGGTTATGTCGAACAGGGTGTGCACTAGGTGAGATCAGCAAGAGCAAGATTGGCAATGATGTGATGTTATAGAGTCCATTCATCAAGGAAGCTACGGCAGGGAAGAAGCTATTCCTGAACCTGTTCATGCATGTGTGCAGGTTTCTGTGTCTTCTGCCTGACAGAAGAGGTTGTAGGAGATCATTACTGGGGTGTGATGGCTCTTTGATGATATTGGCAGCCTTTCTGCGACAACGAACCATGTAAATAGAGTCCATGGCTGGAAGGTTGGCTTCTGTGATGGACTGGGCTGTGCTCACAGTCCTCTGTAGTTTCTTATGGTCCTGGGCAGAGGAGTTGCCATACCAGGCTGATATGCACCTGGACAGTATGCTTTCAATGGTGCATCTGTAGAAGTTGGTGAGAGAAATATGGACATGCCAAACTTCCTGAGCTGCCTGAGGAAGAAGAGGAATCGCAGTGCCTTCTTGACCATTGCATCTATGTGGGGTGTCCAGGACAAGTTGTCGGTTAGCATCACTCCTAGGAACTTATCATTGTCCATCCTCTCAACCTCAGTTCTGTTGATGTAGATGGGGACGTGTTCTCCTCCTTTCTTTCTGAAGTCAATGATCAGTTATTTAGTTTTGCTGACATTGAGAAAAAGGTTGTTCTCTTTGCACCTTGTCACCAAGCTGTCTATTTCCTTTCTGTACTCTGCCTCGTTGTTGTGTGATTTCTGTCCTAACATGTAGTGTCATCAGCAAACTTGTAGATGGCATCCATTGGGAATTTGGGAGTACAGTAGTGGGCTGAGGACGTATCTTTGGGGGGCTCCAGTGTTGAGTATTATCATGGAAGAGGTGCAGTTACCCATCCTCACTGATTGCGGTCTGTGTGTCGGGAAGCTGAGGATCCAGTTGCAGAGGGCAGAGCCAAGACCAGAGTTTTAAGATCAGTCTGGAGGGGATAATGGTGTTGAAGGCAGAGCTGTAGTCAATGAGCAGAAGTCTGATGTAGGTGTCCTTGTTGTCCAAATATTCCAGGGATAACTGTAGGGCTAGGGAAATGGCATCAACCGTGGACCTGTTATGTCAGTTAACAAATTGTAGAGGATTGAGGCAGGCTGGGAGGCTGGAGTTGATGTGGGCCATGACCAGCCTCTTGAAGCATTTCATGATTATTAAGGTTAGAGTCTCTGGGCAGTAGTCATTAAGGCACGTTGCATGTGCTTTCTTAGGTACTGGGATGATGGTGGTCTCTTGAAGCAAGTGGGGACTTCAGCTTGTAGGAGGGAGAGGTCGAAGATATCGGTGAATACCTCGCCAGTTGGTCTGCACAGGATCTAAGTGCATGGCTGGAGACTCCATCCAGGCCTGTAGTTTTTATTGGGTTAAATCCCAGGAAGACCGATCCGACATCTGCAGATTGGTCTTCCTGAGGGGCAGGCGTCACCACACTGCTGGCATTCTGCTCGAACTAAGCATAGAAAGCATTGAGTGCATCAGGGAGGGATGTGTCTTTGTTCGCTATCTTGTTGTGCTGCATTTTGTATCCTGTAATGTTGTTTGGGCCTTGCCACAGGTGGCGGGAGGCTGTTTGGTTGGTTTGGGCCTCTAACTTGATCTAATACTGCCTCTTGGCATCTTTGATGACTTTGTGGAGGTCGTATATAGGTTGTCCAACTTGGTCTTTGGCAGGGAGTGTATTTCCTGGTTCATCCAGGGTTTCCGGTTAGGGAACACCCAGATTAACCTTTCTGGTACACAGTCTTCCATATATTTGTCAATAAAGTCCGTGACAGTGGAGCTGTATCGTTTAGGTTTTCTGCTGAATACTTGAACATGGTCCAGTCCATCGATTCCAAGCAAACCCGGACACGATCTTCTGCTACCTCGGATCAGCATTGCATTTCTTTTTGCGAAAGGTCCTCCCATTTCAGCTTCTGCTAGCACGCTGGGAGGAGGAACACAGCGCTGTGGTAGGATTTTCCGAAGTGTGGGCGGGGGATGGAGCAGTAGGCGTCTTTGATGGCTGTGTAGCAGTGGTCCAGAATGTTCAGTCCCCTGGTGGGGCAGGGGATATTTTGGTGGTATTTTGGCGTCACCAAAGATGATGTTGAGGTTGGCTTGGTCGAAGTCGCCAGCCACGATGACTAGAGCCTCAGGGAATTTCATCCCTGCATGTTTGTGGTGGTGTAAATTCCATCTAGGGCATTCTTCACATCTGCCTGGGCTGGCATGTAGACTGCTGTGAGGATAGCGGAGGTGAACTCACATCACAGATAGTAGGGAGGCAATCGAGACTCCATATGAATGCTCTATCAAAGAGCTAGCATCAGCATGTTCAGTTGATCCATCTGCTTCCCCACTGCCTCTCTCTCTCTCTCTCTCTCTCTGTCCTTCTCTGATCCTATAATACCTTACAGGTTCAGACAGCAGTGGGTCATATGTTTTTTCACAATGAAATGATGTAATGAGTTGGTGATGAAAGTACAAAAATATTGTAGGATAGATGTAACCGCCAGCGAATATTTGAATGTCATCAGATCAATAATTAATTGATTCATTAAGAAAAGAGGACAATTGAAAAACTAAAGAAATAAACAGAAAAAAATGTTGCTGGAATAAGTTACATAAATGGTGTGGCGACAGGAGTAGATCAAAGCCTTGGACCTAAGATTAGGAAATAGCTCCAAATCTGACTTCCCAAAAAAAATTCTTCCACCAGCTACTAAACTCAATCCAGATGAAAACTCATCACAACGTTCTCAGGGCAAATGAAATTGAGCAGTAAAAGACCAACCTCCTTACCATTTATTCTCAGACTCAAAAAATGAATATTTGAAATAAAGATGCTCAAACCTTATTGAATAATCCGTCCTGAGCCAGTTAGACTCTTGTGTAGCAATAATTAACTACTGACAGAATATACATCAACCTTAAGGCAGACAAACAACTTATCATTTCCAGCAAATGTATCCTCTTGCTGCAATTAAACATCTGTTGATTATTCCATGAATCCACAGACTTGGAGTCATAGAGGCTTAGAGTTGTATAGCATGGAAACAGACACTTCGGTCCAATTTGTCCATGCTGACCAGATATCCTAAATTAATCTACTCCCATTTGCCGGCAATAGGCTCATATCCCTCTAAACCTTCCCATTCATGCACCTACCCAGATGCCTTTTAAACGTTGTACCCACCTCCACCACTTCCTCTGGTAGCTCATTCCTTCCACACACCACCATCTGTGTGAAAAAGTTGTCACTTAGGACCCTTTTAAACTTTTGTCCTCTCACCTTAAACCTATGCCCTCTGGTTCTGCCCCCGCCCTGGGGAAAAGATGTTGGCTATTCACCCTATCCACGCCCCTTATGATTTGAAAAAGTTCTATAAGGAGACCTTCAGCCTCCGACGCTCCAGGGAAAATAGCCCCAGTCTATTCAGCCTCTCCATAAAGCTCAAATTCTTCAACGCTGGCAAAGTCCTTGTAAATTTTTTCTGAACCCTTTCAAGTTTCACAACATCCTTCTTATAGCAGGGTGACCAGAACTGAATGCAGTATTCTAAAAGTGGCCTAACCACTTCATCATGAAATAGAGCTATCTTCAGTTACCACGAGCAGAGCAAGGTGAAAGCTGTACAGTTTTTGCCACTCATGAAATTGGATTTAATGACTTTGAATTCCCACAGGCTGAGTTCAGCACCTAGCATATTCTGGAAGATCATTTCTTCAGCGTTTTCAGTTGTTGAGGAGATGCTTAACTTAATAGGTCGGCACAACATTGTGTGCCGAAGGGCCAGTACTGTGATGTACTGTTCTATGTTCTTATTTGATGAGGTTGTGATGATAGAGGGAACAAACTAAAATATGATCAGTGCTTATCAGATAATAAATACTTTTCCTGCACACATTTAAGTTGAAATATTTGCATGTTTCTGAATATATGACTCCTGTAGTGTACAGTCCAGAAGTCAAAGTGCCAGCTGAGACTAATAATTGTTGACTGTTTGAAATGTTGTTGTGTATTATTTTCTGAGATTCAGTCATGTTAGAATCTTTTAAGTAAATGCTAAAAACCTTCATAGGACAAATTGCTCAGGATCTATTTAAGGAATAGATTTGATAACCTAAAGGCCTGCATTAGGCAGTATGGACTGAGCCATTCATAAAATAATTAAAGCAATTGAACAATTGTTCCTATTTAACAGCTTAGGAAGGACCAGGGCACAATGTCTATGCATGATGCTTCAAGCATCATAATGCATTGGTTGATTTTTCCCAGCAATGAGACAATAGAAGGGATTGAGTATGATGGAGAAGAATATAATGGTAATTCATGAACAGTAGAGGCAGCGAAGTGTCCCAGTAAATGAATGGGAATTGCAGAAGACAGAAAAGGTTAGTAGTATGGGAGGATGAGGTGGGTGAAACATAATGAATGGAAATGCATGCAACAGTGAGAGTCCATGAACCTCAATGAGATCTGTGTGGAGTGGCAGAGTTAGCACGAGTGGGAGGTAGCAAAGAAAATTGGTCACACTTGTTGACTTATTGACCTTCTCACTGCCCTGCCAGGTATCCCATTTCTCCAGGAACATAACACTAACCCCCGTTGCAATTTGCACATGGTGCTTTTTGGCACCATCCAATGGCATGGCTTCCTATGCCAGTCTGCATAGAAAATGATTGCCTTCCTCTCCACCAGTACCTCTAGTTGCTTGCCCATGAAGCATGGAACAAACTTTGCTTTCCTCTGGGTCATGGTAGACCAGGTGCCATAAAACTCACTCACCAAAACACTTTGACTGCAAATGGAAAAATTCTATCAGTGAGCAACAGGTCCAAAATGTTTTGTATTCTTTATTCAGAAAGGGCTAAATTGTGTGATGACAGTATGCAAATGAATGATGGTTAACATAGCGCTTAGTTCTGAATAAGGAGATACTGGAATAAAAGTTACTGTTTAGGCAAAGATTTAAATTGAATTGTACTGATGAACGATTTTAGAGAAACATAAAAGAAACCAGCTAAATACATGGCACACTGAAGAAAGATTATCTAATATACGTGTGTGTATATATACCATACATACAAAATAACATTCAATTTATAAATCTTATTTTCACATCTGCACAGATCAAAATTCTAAATTTGTTCAGATTATTGTACTTTTCTACATTATTCTCTTACATTGCTAATGCAGTGAGCTTTTTAATAAGTAAAAAACCTTGAAAGTTTTCAAAATTACCTTATCTTCATGTAGATCGTCCATTATGGAGTCGTCTTTTTTTCACACATAATTTCCCAAGGCACAGGAGGATTTCTCACTTTTCTACTCCATGTTCCAGACAACCTCCAGAGCAACAAATGCTTTGTGAAGGAAATATCTCTGCTCATTTGCATAGTTGTTCAAAGTGAATAAAAAACCCCTGCTTCCTCAGTTTTGAAAATGAATAATGCATTTGTGCGATTTTGCACAATTGTTGATATATTAGGGGAACAAAGCAAGGGATTACGGTAAATTGGCAAAGATACAACAGATCAGATATTGCTGATGGTCTATGCAAGTGATTATCTGGGATGTTAAACTGAACTATCTGCAATCAAGGAAACAACTTAGGTTGTTGTCAAAATGTGGAATCCTCTGCCATACACTATTGAGTTCATTTGTTGAGTTCAATAAATCACTGAAAAATATAGTTGTTTTTGAAAATTAGAAATATTAAAGAGCATAGGTATCAGAAAAGGATTGGATTACGTGGATCATGTAAACGTAATTATGACAAAAATTGATACATCCCGTCTTTCTGTTTCAGTAGCCACTATTTACATTTCTTATTATCTGACTGCCAATCCCATTTCATGCAATCTTTTTCTTTTATTTAAGCTTGAAAAGTTCCAATTTGGTGAATAATTTCTGACACTGTGGGGCAGTGACTTGGGCGGCATCGTGGCTCAGTGGTTAGCAATGCTGCCTCACAGCACCAGGGACCTGGGTTTGATCCCAGCCTTGGGTGACTGCCTGTGTGGGGTTTACACATTCTCTCTGTGTCTGTGTGGGTTTCCTCCCACAGTCAAAAGATGTACAGGTTAGGTAGATTGACTGTGCTATAGTGACCACAGATGTGCAGGCTAGGTGGATTAGCCATGGAAAATGCAGGGTTATAGGGATAGAGTAGGGGGAATGGGATGGGTGGGATGCTCTTTGGAAGGTTGGTATGGGCTGAATCACCTGCTTCCATATTGTGAGGATTCTATGACAGTCTAAATAACCAAGAATACTTAAATACAGTTAACTGCATGTTTTGTCATATTTTTCAAAAGCTGTCAGGATTAATATTATGTGAGATATGGAATATTGGTCTCAAGAACCAGTCTGCTTTTTTTTTCAATCATCCTTTGGATGCAAGTGTCATTAATATGGCCATCATATTTTCACTAAACACTCTTACATTTTGTGCTGTTCCCAAATTGGTGCTGCTGAGAAGGAGCAACA
The DNA here is from genome assembly GCF_021869965.1 of Rhincodon typus. Taxonomy (NCBI): domain Eukaryota; kingdom Metazoa; phylum Chordata; class Chondrichthyes; order Orectolobiformes; family Rhincodontidae; genus Rhincodon; species Rhincodon typus. The sequence continues at coordinate 100,097,943 of NC_063337.1, forward strand.
TTATGAACAACTTCTCATTAAGACATTGTGAGATATGTCTAAATCAGGACTGAGTGTGATTTGGAGGTTTTAATGTTCCCATGCATCCGCTAGGTGTTGGATGTTATTGGCTTGGTGATAGTTGCTAAAACAACTTTGGCGACTTACTGCAGTGCATCTCCTAGATAGGACAGCTACAATATGCCAGTCATGGAGAGAGTGAAGGTTAACCACCTCAAAGTCTACATGGAAAATAAAAAGAATAATACTATACTTTAGACACAGTCACATGGGACATTGTTGGTGACTTTAATTGGGGTAGCATCTATGCTTGAGACATGTATTGAATTGAAGGAATGGAAATTGTTTTTTTGAAAAGAATCAGAAACAGATTGCTCAACTCTACCCACTCTCCACCCACTGAAAATGTGCTGGGGATTAATATTGATTACATATTTGACAGTGGAACAAAATTATTTTGAGACCTTTCTTTAATTCCCCGTGAATCGTGTTTCAAATAATTTCACAAGAAAGAAAACCATGTGTTCAACTCCAATTAATTTACCGTTGTCTTTGTTTCCCTTGTGCTTATTCAGCTACACATTGCAACTTGCTGTTATACATCTATTGGCTGGGTAAGCTGACAACAAACTGACTTCCACAACTATCAATCACAGTGCCATTCCTCAAATCAGTTAACAGGAGGCACACATACTATGAGACATAGACAGATGTCAGCTCCCTCCCGAGTTGGGACACACCTCAGAGTAAACTGGCTGAGAAAGGATAAGACATCTGACATATGGGAGGAAATTGTAGTGTTAATCAATGCTGGAAGCAAAATGCTTTCCCACAACAGCGTGAAGGAGTGTTTTAACTGCGACACTACTGAGATGTTGGCTGTGCTTTTAATTAAGCCTGCAAGGACTCACTCTTAGAATAATTCTGGTTGTCTATCTTCAGGGTTGCCTCGGTGATTGAGATTGAGATGGAAACTGGCAGGATAAATCTTTCTTGAAGAATATCCGACCCACTTTGAATGAATTCTGCAACTCTTTGAACAATAATTAAAAGATCACACATAACGTGCTGAGACTTTTATGTCTGATTCATTTACCTGCTCCCGTCTCTATGTGTTACTTATCTTACAACTGATGAGTCAGGAAATGAAGACATATTTTTAATGTCATCAATTGAAAATGCACTTTAATGTGAACGGTAACTGACATAGTGTTTTATTCAGAAATTAATTAATAATCATGCAGAAAATAGATCTAAATCTGTCTCTAAAATTCCTCTAAGTTGCTTATAATTGTTTATAGGCCATTCCTTCAAATACAAAACAATTTCCTCCTATAGACAGTTGGTCCAATTTTCCTGTGATCTACAATATTGAGCATTCCACACCAAGTATTTCCAAGGCAGAGTACAGCACCCTATTTCCTGTTGGAGTTCAGATTTGCAAATGGGACATTTCATGATCAATTGCTATAGCATTCAAATGAACAGAATCATGAGATCATCACCAAATACGATTGCAATCCGAAAAGCCTGTGGGTCGAATTTTCCACAAAAATCAATGAAGGGTCAATATCATGGAGGATGAGTCCTAGCAAGTTTTCTCATTCAGTTTTCTGATGCTTATCTTATTATTTACGTACCATGCCTCTATGGTACCCCAATTGTGCTATGATGCCCTCGTCAGCATTGGGCATTCTTGCCATTGCTGGCATATGTGGTGCTGGCACTGTTCTGAAAGCCTGCTTTTCAAACCCAGGCCAAGAGCAGTCATCCAGGAACCACACTTCACAGTGCACATAGTCAGAGGTAAGCGAGAAAAGTTTCTGAGGGCATAAGTTTGAAAAATGTTTGCTTTGCTGCTGTAAAATAAAAGCTAAAATTGAACCAAACAAACAAAGAGTTGCACTTGCTTCCAGGAACAAATAGGGACTGCTTGTCTTTCAAGGAATATCAAATTTACACTCAATAAATGATGACTGCACCCAGCTCACATCTATTGGAACCGAGCTTGAATTAAGTCCTGCCTGGCTTGTTGGACATAATGCTACATCTCTCCATCATACTGAAGGTAATATTCCACTTGTTCAATTTCATCTTCCTCTTCGGAAATTGCTGCCAATCTCCGAGCTCTTCAGAGTCCATCACATCTCCTCTTTGCTCCAGTTGAGCAGAGTACACCGTGCGAGAATGATGTGGTATATTATGTCTGGAGTGTACTGCAGACCAATCCATGCAGCTGAATCTCATCTTCAGCAGGATTATAGTCTGCTCCCCACTGGCTGTGGTTAAAGAATAGGCAGTGTTTTAACTACGCACAGCCTCAATCAAAGGCTCCATAATGGAGTCATCAGCCATGGATTGCAGAGGATAACCATCATTTCTTAGTAACTTCAAATTCAACTAGACCTTGAAACAAAGCAGGAACATGAGTGTTCTCAAGGATATAAGAATCATGGTATATTCCAAGGTAACTGGCAGGGACTTCTAAGATGCGTTACCAATGATCATAGATGACTTGTACTTTGATGGAGTGAAATCCTTTTCTGTTGTTGAAGTCTGCTGTGTTACAATACGGCACTCTCAATGCATCATGTGTACATTTTATTGTGCCCTGCAAGCTACATTGGGAAAAGCATATCACTTGGGCTGCAGCACTGAACGGAAATGAAATACAATGGTGTGATCTGTCACACATTGCATCAATAATAGCCGTGATACATTTGTAGGTGGAAAATTGTGAGATATCACATGCAAGTCTCCAATAGATCCTTGGAAGCAACCAGATGTATAAAACATTAACACAGCAGTCACCATCATGACCACCAGATTAGACGCATGCCTTTAGTTTGCAAGTCCTGCTTCAGATTGTATAGCTCTATGACGGTATCTCAAGACATCCTCAGTCTGCTTTGCCCCTCACTCATCTCAAGCAAATGGCATTGAAGATGAGAGATTCTGGGCCTCCTGTATCACTTCCAGATTCGGACTGTGCCACTTCTTCACATGGAGGCTGTTCACCAGCTACTGGAGGCTGCCTCTACTCCTTCGCTTGCTGGCACATTCGTTCCTCCTCCATAGCACCATGGCCACAGTGACCATCACACGTGCTATGGCTGGGCCCTTTGCTGATAATTTCAAAGAACCTGGCTGGGGAATATCCAAAACAGAACAGGTTGTTAGTAACGTGAGCAGTTGTATCCTCATCATAATACGGACGATGGCTCGGCATACTCCACCATACAGTGGGATGTGGAGGAACAAAACAATCTTTATGAATTGAGAACTGCAGATGACACTTTTTTTAAGGTTACTTGTGATTACTCTGCCTCAGAGAGATGAGAATGATCAATTTGTAATGACCAAAGGCACTGTTAAGACTGCTTGCGATTAGAATTTGATCCCATACAGTTGGGCAACATGTGTTTCACAGGCAGGGTACAATGATTTTATGTGCTTTCATGTGAAAATATCTGATTAATGAAATTGTTCCTTGAAGGACCTCAATATCACTCAATCAAAACTGACTTTGTCTACTCCATGTACAGTCGCAGCCATTTTCAATTTCCATTATGCATTTGCGATTCGGTAGCGAAGGAAGGCGATACAGATTGTAGTTGGCAAGGTGAGCTGCACTCTCAGTCTGATCATAAAGAGGTTCCCTAAACTGTACTCTTGCTCATGTCAACCCCAACATTACTGAGCTTCAAGACAGTCCCAACCAACTCTTTCATTACAGTCTTCACCTCCCAACATCAGGCCTTGAGTCCTGGAGCTGCAGCTTTACCATGCTTACCAACACACTGCACTGTCCCTCACTGAAGCCAGCATTGATGTGGCCATTGACAACACCCCTCCCACAGGAACCACATCCCCCAGTGCACTATCATCTCTCACCATTGTATTTTGAGCTGCCTCCCACGACAATTGTCCCCTCTGTATCACAGCACGCTACCTCCAAACCCTGCGATGGATTTACCTGCCTTGCCCACCACAGCAGTAGCCCCTGATAACAGTCCCACCTTTCAGTAAACAGACACCCTGGACTGAGCATTGCCCCATCCCAACTGACTTGGATTGACAACCCTGATTGACAATGGCAGGGCCTTAAGTCTGACTGATGAATCTTACAATGTGTTGCACTGAGCCTTCAGAACTGTCCATGACCCTGGACTTTAGTGATATGATAGCCAGACCCTAACCACCCCAAGCTGCTGACTGACCATGGCCGAGCGCACGGACTGAGATAAGATGCTGGTTTGATGTACTGTGGTGAGAATCCCTGACTGAATGACAATCCCTCTTGACTCAGCTGAAACCTATTCCCTCTAGATATAGATGTATTCCTATTTGTCTAAAGCACAGGCAGGATTTTCCTCACACAAACTGCTAGCTCATGTTATAGATGTGACATTGCTGAAGCATGGTCCCACGCAAAACCTCTCAAGCCCCTTGACTACTCCCTGTTAGCAATGCTGCCTGGCTTTGAATCTATGCTAAAAACCAGGGCTACACAGATGTACTGTGAGCCTTTAAGGTCTAAAAGAGGCAACAAGACAAGGCACAACAAGGCAGGGCAGAGTTGCTGTGAGCTTCCAAGTAGGCTCAGAGTGAGTGATCACGAAGAAAATATGCAAAGAGCTGCACCCTGCTCCAATGCATTGCAGGCAGCAGCATGACAATGAAAGATGTCTCATGTGCTGCAAAGTGCACCACTAAGGGGAGAACTGTATTCTACCTGGGTCAGAGATGTAGTCCTGATGAGGTTTGTGCATGTTCAATGCCAAACTCTGATGAAGCAGGGTGCGGGTGGTTTTTGCCCATGGAACCTGCCCTGAGATATTTGGAACTAGCGTTTATCATGCAGACAGAGGAGTAAGCAGCAAGGTAGAGGTACCAGGCAGCTACTCTGACCTTTAGGTAGGGAATTGTCCCTGTCTGGTTCCTCTCTGTCTGTGGATCAATAGGGGAACTGCTTATAAATGAGGTATTTTAGATAATGAGATACAAATGATTGCAAATAGATACCTCCCAACTCATTAGCAAGATTCGCATCTCATGCTTCAAACATTTGGTGGAAAACCAGACTTTTGTTTCTCAACATCGATAATTTCAGTTTTCTTAACTCTCTGATGACTCGCCATTGCTGATGGCATTCAGGAACCGTTGAAAGTTCAGTCCTGCCGTTGCTTAAAGGGGCTGGTAGTTCTCGAGTCACGGTACAAAATGCTAAATAAACAAATAGCTGCATATGTTGGAAATCTTATATAAAACCAGAGTGCTGGAAAAGCACAGCATGTCCAGTAGCAGGATCTTAGGCAGACAGGCTTGATTGATAACCTTTGTGTGAACAATGAAGCTATTCCAGCTGACAAAACACAGCGTCACTAGACTTGAAACATTAACTCTGTCTTCTCTCCAGAGATGCAGTCAGACCTGCTGAGTTTTGCCAGCACTCTGTTTTTGTAGGACAAGATTGGCTGTTAGGGACACTTCTGCATGGATGCAGCATGATCTGAAAACCAGAAATACCTAGGACCGAAAGCATGGTACGTTATTTTAAGAAGGATTAAATTGGATGAAATGAGAGAGCAACAGAAATGAAGCACGCTCGGGCGACTGTGTGGAGTTTGCACATTCTCCCTGTGTGTGCGTGTGTTTCCTCCGGGTGCTCCGGTTTCCTCCCACAGTCCAGAGATGTGCAGGTTAGGTGGATTGGTCGTGCTAAATTGCCCGTAGTGTTCAGGGATGTGTAGATTAGTTGGGTTAAGTGGGATGGGTCTGGGGGTTTGCTGTAGGGTCAGTGTGGACTTGTTGGGCCGAAGGGCCTGTTTCCACACTGTAGGGATTCTATGATTCTATGAAGTTGAGGCATGAATTAAAGAAACAAAATCCCTTTGTGTTCTCCTAATTTACTGAGATAACATTAGGAGAAAACCTTCAGAAATAGTCACGTGTCACACAATCACAACCTGTGTCTTATATAAAATACACCATTAACTTGCCTTGACAATCAAGGCATTTGATGTTAGATTCACCACTGTTTTCTTGATTGTTTTATAATCAGGTGAGGAGGGGTTAATCAGTTCTGTTCTTTTCAACCTCCTCATTTGGTTGCAACAATGATGTAATGATTTTGCTAACATGCAGCTGTATCTCACTTCATTAGAGATGCGGTTAACTAATTCACCAGAAACAATTAACGAGCCAATTACAAGGCTTTCTTGAATGATGGGAAGAGTAATTTTATTCCTTGAAACCCCAAGCAAAAAGGTAAATACATGACATCAAATGCACAGACACACACAGGTATAAAGTTGAATAGGAGATAGTAAACAGTACAAAAAGGAAGAGAAAAAAAAATGCAGTCTAAAGACCTCAGAGTGTGTCCTGGATATGTAAGGTGCTAATCTGAGACCATGGTTTGTCACTGGTGTTCTGGATTAACAGCAGACATCGTGAATATTACAGACTGAGTTATTTAGGTTAAGGAACTGAATCTGTCTCTTACTTCACCAGAACTTGGGAAAACAGCAACTTTCATATAAATGAGTTGAAATTAGCTAATAATAAGATACTAATATGTGCAATTAGTCCACTAGCAAGATTCTCGTCTAACCATTGAAAGGTCATGTCTTTTGATTTTATTTTTGCTTTCAAGAAGAATCTCATTTTATCATTCTCACCACAATTTCTCATCTGTCTCGCTATCGACCACATTTTTCAGAGGGTGGGATAATTCAGTCCACGTTTCAGGTCTTCTCCCAGCCCAACACTTTGATGAGTCATATGTTATGGACCAGTCCAAACCCCTCAAAACACATCAAGAAGATAGCCTAGACCCTAAATTTAAAAACAAGTGTAAGGTGTTGCCTTCCAAATGTGATTCGAGTGGTCAAACCACTAGGTTTTAAGTAAAATGCACTTTATTCTTACTCTGCAATTAAAATACAAACAAAAAAGAAGAATTGGCATAACTTTAGCTCTAACAAAATACTTAACAAAAGTAATGTTTTATTTAACTACTACTCCTCAACTGTTCCAATGTAGCAGATCCCATAAATGCACCCTTGGCAAAGGCAAATTCAGCAAAACAGATATGATCATGTGCTATCTCCCTCAGCCCAGGAGAAGGAACACAGACAGAACGAATCTAGCAGTAGAGGGAGAACGCAAGCTTTACCTAGCTGTATCTAGACAGAGATAGTAAGAACTGCCGATGCTGGAGTCTGAGATAACCCAGTGTGGAGCTGAAGGAACACAGCAGGCCGGGCAGCATCAGAGGAGCAGGAAAGCTGGCATTTCGGAGAAGGGTCCTGACCCGAAACGTCAGCTTTCCTGCTCCTCTGATGCTGCCTGGTCTGCTGTGCTCCTCCAGCTCCACACTATGTTGTCTGTAACTAGACAGAGACATGTATCTAGCAGCTTCAACTCCAAAAGCCCCAACTTCAACAACTTGAAAGCCTTTTAACCTTAATAATGTACTCTGGTTCTAATTTCTGCCACTTCTCGTCACACTTTCATTTTGATTTGCCACTTCACAACTCTTTCACTCTGATGTATCAACTCTTTTTTGATTTTTTTTTAAACTTTCCCTTCAGTTGAACCTTTCATTGAAAGCTAGTCTCAGTAACAAAGACCATGAAGCTGTCATTGATTATCGTAAGAAAAAAAACCCATCCCCATCATTAATGTCCTTTAGTGAAGAAAATTTGTCATCCTTATCAGGTGTGGTCCATTTATGATTTCGTATCCAAAGCAAGATGATTGACTGAACTCTCCTGAAATAGTCATACAGTCATACAGCACAGAAACAGATCCTTCGATCAAACTCGTCTATACCACATCATATTTCCCAAATTAAACTAGTCCCATTTGCCTGTGTTTGGCCCATATCCCTTTGAACCTTTCCTATTCATGTACCTGTCCAAATGTCTTTTAAATGTTGTAACTGTACGACAACAAATGCTGGCATAGTTGCTAGCAATGCCTAATCCCTTGAAAGAATAAGGATAAATGTTTAAACCTGTTTAGAAACCTGTTATGCGATTCTGATGCATAGCTCTGCACTTTCAAAGCTGTATAAGTATTTCTGCACTTACAGGGTTAGAGAATAGATCAAAAATGGCAGTTGCTTAATAATAGATCACACAGTTCACAACTGTTGTAGCACTGTCTGAATGCGTGAGACTTCTGTGATAAACCAAGTTAAAACATCTGTCCTCGCTAGCTTTGACAGTTTTAATGAAATCTAGCCTTAGGAGGTGCAGATGATTATCTACACTTATCTACACCTTTCTTTACATATCTATTTCCAAGTGCACGACAACTGAAAGAGTTTTGCAAAACTTGAAACAGCAACTCTGTCCTCACTAATTTCGCATTAATTAAAACACCAAACAAATCTTATTAATTGCTGAGCAATGCAAATTGTGAAAAAAAGTGTTGCTCGGTCCTAATTAGCTTTAAAAATGGCATCAATTCACACTGAGATTCTTTCAACACCTTAAGAGAGCAAGAAGTAGAAAAGTGTTCACTGTGCAAACATGCTGTGAACCACAGCAGTTGTTTCCTGTAAACCCAAGGTACTACACATTGACTTGATACGGCAGAAATTATTGTTAAAAAACTTCCATCATATTGATTGAAATTGTAGACATACTGGTCACCTGAAATCTTCAACAGACTGCAATAAGATAGAAGCCTATAGTAGAGGTAAAGATCCTTCGGCCCACTAAGTCTGCACTGTTCAAAAACAAGCAATTTACTATTCTATTTCCATTTTTCAGCACTTGGCCCATAGTTTTGTATGCATGGCATCATATGTGAGCATCTAAATACTCCTTTAATATTCTGAGTGTTCAGTGGTTAGCACTGTTACCTCACAGCGCCAGGAACTTGGGTTCAGTTCCAGCCTTGGGCAACTGTCTGTGTAGAGTTTACATATTCTCCCTGTGTCTGCTCTGGTTTTCTCCCATGGTCCAAAGGTGTGTAGGTTAGGTGAATTAGCCCATGGTAAACACAGGGTTACAGGAATAGGATGGCACTGGGCGGGATTCTCTTTGGGGGGTTGGTGCAGTCTTGATGGGCTGAATGGTCTGCTTCTGCACTGCAGAGTTCTATGATACACTCTTACAAGAGGTGAGTTCCAGATTCCCATCACCCTGTGGGTGAAAGCATGTTTCCTCACATCATGTCTGAACTCCATGCCCAGTCATTTATCCATCCACCAAGGGGAAAATCTTTTCTTGTCTACCTGCACATCATTATTTTATATATCTCAATCATGTTCCCCTTTAGCCCCCTCTTCTCTGAGGAAGACAACCCAATCTCTCCAATTTCTCTTCATGACTAAAACTCTGCAGCCAACACACCATCCTGGTAAATCTTCTCTGCACTGCCTGTAGTGCAATTGTACCCCTCATTTAGGATTCCAGATCTGCATGCAATACTCTAGCTATGACTTTACCCATATTTTATACAGTTCCAGCACACTCTCCCAGCTCTTAAACCCCATACCTTGGCTAACAAAGGCAAGAATATCATATGCTTTCTTAACCACTTTATCGACCTCTCCTGTTACCTTAAGTCATCGGTGGACAAGTCCACCAAGGTCCCTCTGATCCTACTGTTCAGCATGTATCCCCTTGCCTTGTGTCCTACACACATGCAACACCTCATACTTAGGAAGCTAAATAAAGTAATTTCAATTTTAGTGCAGCAGATGAATTGTTATGTTGCTGAATTAGTAATCTAGAGGTGCATAAAATTTGAAAATTAATAACTAACATCAGGAAAAACGAAATAGCCATGAAGCTATCGATTTGTAATAAATGCATCAGATTCATTGATGTCTTTTAGTAAAGGAAACCTGCCATCTATATCTGTTGTGACCCTACAAATGGTTCCTGCCTAATTTTAACTTAGATGACTCAATTGTTCTCTGAATTGGCTCAGCGAACTGCTCAATTTTACCAAAACAGGAAACATATTGATGGACAATAAATGCTGGTGTCACCCACTTGCTGAGAATCAGCTAAAGCAAAACCACTGAGCCATTAGGTAACTTTTACGTATGAAAGATTCTTCTAATGAAGTACCAGAAGACGATCTATCATCTCATGAGAGGAAGGATTACAACCTCTAGTTAGGATTGTGAATGAGCCACAGTCTGTTTGGTCAGTTTGGTCGTGATCTTAATACAACACACTCTGAGCCTCACACGGGAACTTGTAGAGGCTTTGCTTGAAAACAGAATCACCACCCACCTGAAACAATGATGTAGAAGGAATAGAATAGAGGAAGTAAGAGCCGCTTGGCTCTGAGATCCAGTCACATTTGTCTCAATGAAATTCAAATGTGTTTTTTTTTAATGCATTCATGAGATGAAGGCATCGCTGGGTAGGCTAGTATTTATTGCCCATCCATAATTGCCCAGAGGGCTGTTTAAGAGTCAACCACATAGCTGTTGGTCTGGAGTCACATGTACACCAGACCAAGTAAGGATGGCATTTTCATTGCCTAAATGACATTAGTGAACCATAGAATTCTTACAGTGTGGAAACAGGCCCTTTGGCCTACCAAGTCCACACCGACCGTCAGAGCATCCCACCCAGACCCATCCCCCTGTAAACCACCTAATCTACACATCCCTGAACACTATGGGCAACTTAGTATGGCCAATCCACCTAGCCTCTACATTTTTGCACTGTGGGGAGAAACAGGAACACCCAGAGGAAACCCATGCAGACACGGAGGGAATGTGCAAACCCCACACAGATAGTTGCCTGAAGGTGGAATTGAACACAGGTTCCTGGCGCTGTGAGGCAGCAGTGCTATTCACTGAGCCACTGTGGTTTCCCCCTTAAGAAGCATCAATGGATTCATGATCAACATTAATTACAGAGCTTTATTCTGAATTCAAATTCCACCATTTGCCACGGTAGTATTTGAACCTGGGTCCTCAGGACATTACTTGTTCTCTGGATTATTAGTCTAGTGATAATACCACTAGGCAAAGTAAGGAGGATAGTCTGCCAACTGAGAATGGTATGGCAATCTCCAGAAGATTACAAATTTGTCCCAGTAGAGTGGATCAGAATAGATTTATTTTTTAGATGTCCCCTGACGCCTAACGGATTAACTGATGCTGTCTGGGGTGATAGGATGCTGAAGTCCCTCTTTAGTTCTATTCATTTAAGGTCGGGGTTACCTGAATATTTGATGGTCCAGAGGTGAAACCACAGATGTCTTCGCAAATCCCACTCATGCAATTCCTTCCTCTGATCCCAAAATCTTCAGTAGTCTCCTCCACAGAATTATATGGCAAGTGTGATGCTCATAGTTTGATCATTTGAATCAATACCCACTAACTTTCACAGTATCACAGGGAAAGGGAAGTCCAGTACTGGGCATCCACACAGAGTAGTACAGATTTTTCATTCACCATCCAACTTGGAACTATTGCAAGTCTGTCTTTGCTTAGTAAATGTACTCAATATTGCATTTTAAGCTGTCATGTTATTTCATAAAGTATTACAGTTTCAGGACAGCAGAAATTGAACTGAATTGCAGCTGGATCCATGTGGCAATGCTGAAGAACTGGTTTCATTCTCCAAGGGACTTTAGGTGAAATATTAATTTTACAGCTCAATTCTTCCCATCTCAAAAGAGGGAGAGAAATTTCAGGATTTCTATTATATTTATCTTTCCCAATAGGTTGTTTGAATGTTTAAAAACATACTTATATCACATGTTTAATGTCTGTAATATGTGGTCCATATGTGGGTTTGACACCAAGATGTATAATTTATCAACGTGAAATTACGTGGGTATATAATAAAAGAAAGCATTGGTGTGTGTACAACTCCTTTTCTGGTAAGACATCCCTGAAGCTCCTTCAATACTGAACCAGTTCAGCCACTGAGCAACTGAAATAGACTGAGCGAGAGATTCCCAGGTGTACATTAAGTTAGTTAATCTGAACTGAAGAGACAATAGGAGCTCCTCCACTGTACTTATAGTTTCCCTGTGTAGATTCAAGTTCTGCCTGCCACCAGCATATGCAGGGAGTGAAGGGGTCCCATGCATTTTGATGCATGGACCTCATTCAGATAAAACTGGCCTTCGTGCAGCTCCTTTTTGACAAATTGCACAGCAGGTATCTTTTGATGTCCTCTTCAGATGGGAGACCCAGCCTCAGATTAATGTTTCATCCAAAAGACTGTTCATCCGATAGTGCCAAGTTCCCTCAGGACCGTACAGAAATGCCAGGCTATTGAACATGAGACTCAGGAGTGGGATTGCAGATAGTGGAATCCAGATGGTGACTGTGAAGTTGGATACTTGCTAAGTCCTGTTTTCTTGTGCATGCATCCAATCTGGGTGGGTTGCAGATTGGGAAGGAAAACAGCAAGAAACCATAATACCAGCAGTGGCTTTCATGAGTGCTGGAAAGTCAAGAAGGAAAGCTCCTGCTGCTGTTGGCTCCACGTGAAAGGATTGTTTAAATGAAAGAAACCGTTTTGTTGGCAACTACATCCATAACAGAAAACATAATGCCTATTCCAATGAACACAGTCTATTTTCAAGAAGAGGTACAATAAAGGCACAATCATTACATTAACCGATGCAAGCAGTCTAGTTTCGAATAATGGCAATCCCTCAATATGTTTGTCAATAATCTAAGTTTGAGTTCAAGGCACCAAGACTCAAAGATGATCTCCTATACTTGATAATGAACAACTGGGGAACACCATGAGTGCATTTAAAAGATGCTATTTTCCTATTTTCTTAACGTTTTTGTTATTAATTGTGAGAAATATTGGAGTTGGAAGGAGCAACCAAAGGTGGTTGAGGTGGAAGGTAATGAGATTAAATCTGCAGGAGTATATTCAATTAGAGTTGACAGTCCTAGAGCTCATTTGGTCTGATGTCACATCATTATATATATTGTGAGATCTTACATCATGTGGTCACAATGTCATGTGTGGGAAACCTCCAGGATGCTTCCAAACTGGCAACCCAACGCTAGACTTTCCTCAAAAAAAGCCTGAGAAAAAATGTGGTTGAACATATTTCAGGTGTTTCACGTGGCCAAACAAAATGTTTCCTTTTCACTCATGTCAATGCCTGGAAAATAAGCAAAACTTGGTTCAATTTCTCGTGCTGTGTTAATGTCCTAATGCTACAAACAGGAATGATCAACTTTAAAAGACAATCTCACTTGTTTTCGAGATAGTAGGAACTGCAGATGCTGGAAAATCTGAGATAACAAGGTGGAGAGCTGGATGAACACAGCAGGCCTTGCAGCATCATAGGAGCAGGAAGGTTGACGTTTCGGGACTACACCCTTCATCAGAAAAGGGGGAGGGGAAGGGGTTTCTGAAATAAATAGGGAGAGAGGGGGAGGCGGATAGAAGATGGATGGAGGAGAAGATAGGTGGAGAGGAAACAGACAGGTCAAAGAGGCAGGGATGGAGGCAGTAAAGGTGAGTGTAGGTGGGGAGGTAGGGAGGAGATAGGTCAGTCCAGGGAGGACGGACAGGTCAATGCGGCGGGATGAGGTTAGTAGGTAGGAAATAGGGGTGTGGCTTGAGGTGGGAGGAGGGGATAAGTGGGAGGAAGAACAGGTTAGGGAGGCGGGGACGAGCTGGGCTGGTTTTGGGATGAGGCAGGGGGAGGGGAGACTTTGAAGCTTGTGAAATCCACATTGATACCATTGGGCTGCAGGGTTCCCAAGTGGAATATGAGTTGCTGTTCCTGCAACCTTCGGGTAGCATCGTTGTGGCACTGCAGGGGGCCCAGGATGGACATGTCGTCTGAGGAATGGGAGGGGGAGTTGAAATGGCTCGCGACTGGGAGGTGCAGTTGTTTATTGCGAACCAAGCGTAGGTGTTCAGCAAAGCGGTCCCCAAGCCTCCGCTTGGTTTCCCCGATGTAGAGGAGGCCACACCGGGTACAGCGGATGCAGTATACCACATTGGCAGAAGTGCAGGTGAACATCTGCTTGATGTGGAAAGTCTTCTTGGGGCCTGGGATGGGGGTGAGGGAGGAGGTATGGGGGCAGGTGTAGCACTCCCTGCGGTTGCAGGGAAAAGTGCTGGGTGTGGTGGGGCTGGAGGGGAGTGTGGAGCGGACAAGGGAGTCATGGAGAGAGTGGTCCCTCCGGAAAGCAGATAAGGGTGGGGAGGGAAAAATGTCTTTGGTGGTGGGGTCGGATTGCAGATGGCGGAAGTTTCGGGGGATGATGCATTGGATCCGGAGGTTGGTGGGGTGGTACGTGAGGACGAGGGGGATTCTGTTTTGGTTGTTGTTGCAGGGACTGGGTGTGAGGGATGAGTTGCAGGAAATGCAGGAGACACGGTTGAGGGTGTTCTCGATGACTGAGGGGGGGATGTTGAGGTCCTTGAAAAACAAGGTCATCTGAGATGTACGGGAGTGGAATGCCTCATCCTGGGAGCAGATGCGGCGGAGGCGAAGGAGTTGGGAATAGGGGATAGCATTTTTGCAGGAAGGTGGGTGGGAGGAGGTATATTCTAGGTAGCTGTGGGAGTCGGTGGGCTTGAAATGAATATCGGTTTCTAGATGGTTGCCTGAGATGGAGACAGAGAGGTCCAGGAAGGTGAGAGAGGTATCAGAGATGGTCCATGTGAACTCAAGGTTGAGGTGGAAGGTGTTGGTGAAGTGGATGAACTGTTTGAGCTCCTCGTGGGAGCACGAGGAGGCGCCGATACAATCATCAATGTAACGGAGGAAAAGGTGGGGTTTAGGGCCGGTGTAGGTACGGAAGTGGGATTGTTCCACGTAACCTACAAAGAGGCAGGCATAGCTTGGGCCCATGCGGGTACCCACGGTCACCCCCTTTGTCTGTAGGAAGTGGGAGGAATTGAAAGAGAAGTTGTTGAGGGTGAGGACAAGTTCGACTAAGCGGATGAGGGTATCAGTGGAGGGGGACTGGTCAGGCCTGCGGGACAGGAAGAAGTGGAGGGCCTTTAGGCCATCGGTATGGGGAATGCAGGTGTATAGGGACTGGACGTCCATGGTAAAAATGAGGTGTTGGAGACCGGGGAATTGGAAGTTCTGGAGGAGGTGGAGGGCGTGGGTGGTGTCACGGACGTAGGTAGGGAGTTCCTGGGCCAAGGGGGAGAAAATGGAGTCGCGAGAGGTGGAGATAAGTTCGGTGGGGCAGGAGCAGGCGGAAACAATGGGTCGACCAGGGCAGTTCGGTTTGTGGATTTTGGGAAGGAGATAGAAGCGGGCGGTGCAGGGTTGGGGAACGATGAGTTTGGAGGCCGTGGGTGGGAGGTCACCTGAGGTG
>NC_063337.1:100113658-100148969 GCF_021869965.1 Rhincodon typus
TTGTTGATGTTTGGGTGGAAGGAGACAAAGGTGAGCCCTTTACTGAGGACTGACCATTCGTCCTCAGTAAGGGAGCGGTCTGGTGGGATGGTGAAGACTTGCAAAAATGCCATCTCCTATTCCCAATTCCTTCGCCTCCGCCGCAACTGCTCCCAGGATGAGGCATTCCACTCCCGTACATCTCAGAGGTCCTCGTTTTTCAAGGACCGCAATTTCCCCCCTCAGTGGTCAAGAACACCCTCGACCTTGTCTCCCGCATTTCCCGCAACTCATCCCTCACACCCCATCCCCGCAATAACAACCAAAAAAGAATCGCCCTCATCCTCACGTACCACCCCACCAACTTCCGGATCCAACGCATCATCCTCCGACACTTCCGCCATCTGCAATCCGACCCCACCACCAAAGACATTTTTCCTTCCCCACCCTTATCTGCTTTCCGGAGGGACCAAGCTCTCCATGACTCCCTTGTCCGCTCCACACTCCCCTCCAGCCCCACCACACCCGGCACTTTTCCCTGCAACCGCAGGAAGTGCTACACCTGCCCCCACATCTCCTCCCTCACCCCCATCCCAGGCCCCAAAAAGACTTTCCACATCAAGCAGATATTCACCTGCACATCTGCCAATGTGGTATACTGCATCCGCTGTACCCGGTGTGGCATCCTCTCCATCGGGGAAACCAAGCGGAGGCTCAGGGACCGCTTTGCAGAACACCTACGCTCGGTTCGCAATAAACAACTGCACCTCCCAGTCGTGAACCATTTCAACTCCCCCTCCCATTCCTCAGACGACATGTCCATCCTGGGCCTCCTGCAGTGCCACAACGATGCTACCCGAAGGTTGCAGGAATAGCAACTCATATTCCACTTGGGAACCCTGCAGCCCAATGGTATCAATGTGGATTTCACAAGCTTCAAAATCTTCCCTCCCCCTGCCTCATCCCAAAACCAGCCCAGCTCGTCCCCGCCTCCGTAACCCGTCCTTCCTCCCACCTAACACCTCCTCCCACCTCAAGCCCCACCCCCATCTCCTACCTACTAACCTCATCCCGCCACATTGGCCTGTCCGTCCTCCCTGGACTGACCTATCACCTACCCACCTCCCCACCTACACTCACCTTTACTCCATCCCTGCCTCTTTGACCTGTCTGTCTCCTCTCCACCTATCTTCTCCTCTATCCATCTTCTATCCACCTCCTCCTCTCTCCCTATTTATTTCAGAACCCCCTTCCCCTCCCCCATTTCTGATGAAGGGTCTAGGCCCGAAACATCAGCCTTCCTGCTCCTATGATGCTGCTTGGCCTGCTGTGTTCATCCAGCTCTACACCTTGTTATCTCACTTGTTTTCCACATTTTCACTTGCTTTTCTTTTGTGACTCAACTTTTTATTTTTAACATTGTGAAAGAGAATTCAGTCAACAGAATGGATATGAATCATTGCTGTACTGGATCTCTAGAGTACATGATTGTATGGAACACTGGAGACTTAATTCTGCTTTGCTTGGATATTATTAGCTTCAAAAGTAAAGTTCAATATTAATATTATCCAAGAAAACCAATAATCTCAAGCACAGTCAAACAAACTTCCATCTGAAATGGGTACAAAGACCTGGAATCATTTGAAGAATTCTTGATGCTATTATTGAAGGAGTTAGAGTCTCCCTGGTGGAATGAATTAATATTAAGGGGTTTGATGACCTTCCTTATGTATAATTAAATTGTGGTATTATAATCTGTTCAGACACTAAGATACATCGATCAAAATAGGATCTGCAAACGTACATTTGTTCATGCAACAAAATTTCATGTATAATACCGTGGGCAGAATTTTATAGAGGTCTGAACAACGTGGGTTATGGTGAAATTTGTGGCAGAAAGAGACAGAAATCCAATAATGTCTTCTCACCTACGTCAAGGGCATCTTGCTCCATCTTTTACTGAGCGTTCCAGCGAGTTTCTCACTAGGCAACAGTGAGTTACCAATTATAAAGGGATTATAGCTTGTTAAGCACATTATTAATGCTGCAAACTTGTCTCATTATTATTCCACTTCCTATCTTACCAACCATGCCAAAGAAGTTAGATGTCAAGAATTTTCAACATGCAAGCTTCAGAGGAGGTCCCTGGCAAGTTTAGCTCATTATTGGTTGTGAGGAGCCTCTGTGTTGTTCAGCAACAATAAGTGTCTCAGGGCACAATCCATGGCATGCAGCTGCATACACCCCTTGTCAAGGACATTGGTATCTGGCATTTGCCAACCCCTTCTGACCATCAATGCACCTCTATAATCTACCTGCAGGCTGTTTAGAAAGCACAGGTTGGAAGGGTACACTGGCAACTAGCATTGAAAAGCTGTAGCAGAGAAACTTTGCAGGCAGGGACAGGCACCCAGCTCACAATTTGGACCAAGCTGCATTGCAAGGCTACTCGCTCGCTCCCTTTATGCTCAGTCTCTAAAAACATATCTCCATGCAGACAGCCTCCATGCCTGGCTTTGTCATGACATGACATCCCTGTTAAGTAGGTGCTTCAGGAAAATCCAGAAGCTATTAATATTGCTGTATTGAGGTGCTCTTTAGTACAGACAGGTTGCTCGTCATGCTTGTCAGTGGGGATCTGTCTAGGGTGGGGTCAGCTTGCTCTATGGCACATGGAGATATCATTCTATCAACTACAAGCTACTCCCTGTATGTCAAATACCCTGAACAATTCAACAACTGAATGTTCATATCAGAAACTGAGCCCTCAGTTCAGTCAAGGAGTACCAGTGCCATCAGCCATATGCATAGCCTGCATACAGTCCAGGAGGTTAGCTATGGTCAGTGATCTCTTTGGGACCCTCATGGTCAAGGGATGTGATGGACTGCAGCCTAAGGAATGGAAAATTGTCAGTCCTATAGGGCTAGAAGCAGCAACAGTCGTGTAACACCAGTCAGGAATCTGCGAACGCAGTGATCTGGCATTTGGTCAAACTTGTCTAATGACTATTGCTCAAAGTCGGTCAGAGATCTGGGGTGACTACATTCCTGAGGTTCTATCTATCGACCAATAAGGAGAATGCAAAGGGATCCTATAGGGGCTGTAGGGGATCACTGTCAAAAGGGGTGGGGAGTCAAGGCTGTGGGGCAAAAACAGGCACATTTGTTGAGTTAGAGACAAGGATAGTGATGGGCGGGTCTCCAGCTGTATGGCGATATGTGGAATAGCATTGGATCACATGGTAGGTTATGGGAGAGTCAGTTAGTGACAGTGACCATCACTGAGGTCTCCAAAGGGTAAGCTATAGAATGGGGATCATTAGGGTGTAATGACAGAGTTCAGGGGAAGGGAGAACAGCTGTCAGTGAAATTCAATGTGGTATATCTCCACATGGTGGGGGAATGGATGGAAATGAGGTATTGGAGTAATATGAGGTAAAATGGGATGTGAAGGCTCTGGGAAGAGGTACCTGGCACCCAGAACAAGCTTGGGGTTGACTGTGCCACTATGAGCTGTGTTCCATATCGTCACTTGATACTCTCCTGATTTGAATTGCGACTAGAATATGGTTGGAACAACATTGAGGGTTGGTGGGGTCAGTGTCAGTTTGATGGGTAAAAGAAGGGGATCCATTATTGCTGGCTGCTAGAACATTAAAGGCACAAAGACATGAAATAGCCATCAACAAAATCCAGCTACGTTTAATTTGCAATCATTTTATCTCCCATTTGCTCTGCAGCAAGACGAAGGTGGTTCAGGGTTAGATGCTGGTCAAAGATTATTTGCACCATGCCATTCAACCCTGACATTTCAATCATGCTGATATAAGTAGCAGTGAATTCAAAATAACTAATGATGTCTAATGGTGAACCATTCTTCATGTTACTCCAAACAGTGCTGTGGAAGATGGAGACCTACTCCCTGTATGTCATGTAAGTGTTGAAAAAAAGGTTGCTTGAAGGATGTAGGTCTGGGATGGGAAAGGGGTTCAGAGTGCAACAAGCTCTCCATCCTAATACAGCGGCACCTTCACCAACTTGGTGCACATGCTAAAGATGAAGCTGAGAGAATGATGGAGACATAGCCCTGGTTATCAGGGTGTAGTATGTCTCACTGTATTGAGGGGCATACTCAGTTCTCATCTGCAGGACATGCACCAATTAATCTTCTCAGATCTGAGAGCCTCTTTCACTCCTTTCCACTGAGAGTATTGCACCCTGTTACTGGTGGGTCATTGGTCACTGTGGCTGTCTTCCTGAGAAAGCAAAGGTAGATGCAATGCAACCAGGATTGATGGTAAGCCCAGGGACAGCAGCAGGTCATAGAATCATGCATCGAATTAAAGAATCCCTACAGTGCAGTAAGAGGTTATTCAGTCCATCAAGTCTGCACCAACCTTCAGAAAAGCATCCAATCCAGAGCCCCACCCCTCCCAACTCCCCACTCCATCTCCATAATGCTACATGGGGTTTTTACCATGGCTGAGGAGCTCATAGGTCAGATGGAGGCCACAGGATGCATGAGGTATTCAGGGGGCAGAAAGATTCCTGACCCCAACTCCATTTCCTGTGGAGGAGTGAGGCGCAATGTCATCACACCCTCTGCATGTTAACTAGATACTGTGACAAAGCCATACAGACTGCTCGAGTGGAACCTGATAGCTGCTTCAATGGGAGACTGTCCTCTCCCAATGATTTTGAAGGTGGCAGCTACTTTGAACCTCTTTGCAACAGACTCCTTCCAGGGCGTGACGGGTGATCTTTGTCGGATCTCTCAGTCGTGCACACACAAATGCATCAGGACAGTGACCAAAATCATCTGTATAAGACGTTTCATGATGACAATAACATCAGGACATCAGTAGGATTTCAGAACATAGCTGGCGTCCCACAAATTCAGGGTGTCATGAACTATGCACACCTCATAATGTGAGAATCATATCACAACACTAATTAACAGAAAGGATTTTTATTCAATTAAAGTGTAGGAGATCCATGACCCTGTAATGGGGTCAGCTGGCCCAGTTGCCTGTACAGTTGGTTTATGAAGGAGAGTGACACCGATGGAGCAGGTTCAATTCCTATACTAACGGAAGTTACCGTGAAGGACCAACTTCTCACCCGCGCCTGAGGTGAGGGTGACCCTCAGGTTAAACCTATCACCAATCATCCTCTCTAATGAGACAATGGCATGATGGTAACTTCACCTTTTTACCTATACCACTTCCTGGAAGTGTGTGCCTGCTACCTTGGCAGCTCTATGACTCCTATACCCTGGAGTCCTATTATGTACATCTGTGCTTGAGAGTCTAGGCACCATATATGGCTGGTTACTGGGGAAAAGGGGCTACCAGCTGCTATCCACCAAAACTTTGGAACTCTCTAACTGAAGCAGAGCATAGGTACAATGCTAAGTGTACGTCAACCTGGGTTGAGAGGGAGCAGATGATAGGGCTGCTGAAGAGGTGGTTCTGCTACTCAGATCGGTCTGTGTGGTCCCTCCAGTTTAGTTCAGACAGAGTGTGTCACATCAACCTGCTTTACTATACTCTGCAGAATTGGAGCAGGCAATGAGAATGACAGTTTGCTGGATGCAAAGGGACTGGGAGAACATCAGCAGTCTTCCGTGGAAGCTCTCCTTTAACATGACAAAGCACAGCTATTTTGTTTCCTACAAACCAGTCAGGACCTCTCTGACACCTTCTTCCAGTTAATGGGAGCTGGGTGCAGCAGACTATCAGGGAAAACTAAACAGCCTTTGGACATAACACCAGCATTTTGTTTGCATTGTGAGAATGAACTGCAGCCTCTATTGGTTATGCTTGTGTTCCCTTTTGGTGGCTATAAATAAAAGCTTGTGTTTGGATTTTTCCGATTGCTTGCCTGCATGTGATGTTCCCCTCATCGATCATGAAAAGCTACGGATCGACAAGGCATTAGAGTTGCAATTAACTACAGAAGGTTTTTAGACACAATGTGGCTGTGGATGGGCAAGCTATATGGCATTGAGGCTGAACAGCAACAAGAGTGAGAGAATGGAATCTTTGTGCAAGGGAGTGTCAACCATATATATGTCAACTATATACCATGAGCAACATGGCTTTGTGGCTATATTGTATTACATTGTTGTTGAGTTACAATGCTGGATTGATAATATTTGTCAAGGTGCCAAATGACCTTGTAAAGATGGCACAGATATTAGAAATTTCAGTCTTTCTCTGGATATCTACTGAGTGGCAAGTTGTTCCAGAAATTATGCAGGATAACATGGGATTAGAATCGATCATGAGAGATGTTATAGGGGCAAAGTATGTAATTAGTGCAGCAACTTTGGCAAAACACTGTGAGAAATCTCATTGGGCTTTACAACAAGAATCTTCTAAATAAAACCAGACAGTCCTTGCACTTAACCAAAAATTGCAAGATTCAGCCCTGAAATTCCAGATATATATCGGAGTGGTGAGTGAATTCTTTTAAGCAGTATAAGTAACTAAGCAGAAGAACTAAAAAGTCTTTGGAAAGTGTGTGAAAATTGTGAAAGCAACACTTTCAGTTTTTAATCATTATTCTAATAACCTTGACAATAAATCACACCCAAGGTGAGACTAACGCAGCTTCATCTTATACACATCAGTATAACAGCGCCAATTTTCTCATCTATTACCGCATGTCGAGTTGGTATAGATAACGACTGTCGTTTCTTAGCATAAATGATGAGGTATATCTCTCTCCAATGTTAATAGGGATTAGTTATATTCTTCAGAGTTTAATTGACTTGAAGCCACAGTAACACATTTTCGCATGGTTGGTAATAAGTTGTAAATTGGTGATAGTGAGGCAAGGGAGGAAATAGCAGGGGAGCTTGCAAAAGTGTTCAGTTCCTCTCAAGCCACAAGAGAGGTGGTGGAGGACTGGAGGACAATGTGGTACCATTTATTCAAGAAGTCAACAAAAATTAAAACAACAAACTACAGGCTAGTCAGTCTAACCTTGATGCTGGAAAAACTATTGGAAATAATTCTGAGGGACAGAATTAATCTGCACTTGGAGAGGTAGGCATTGGCCAAGAGCCTTCAGCATGATTTTGTTAAGGGAAGGTCATGACTGACTAACCTGATTAAAGGTTTTGAAGAGGTGACCAGGTAGGTGGATAAGGGTAGTGCTTTTGATGTCGTTGACTTGAACTTCAGCAAGACTTTTGATAAAGTCCCACATGGGAGACTGATAGCAAAGATAAGAGACCGTGGGATCCAAGGAAATTTGGCATATTGGATCCACAGGTGATTGAGTAGCAGCAAACAGGGAGTGATGGTTGAGGAGTGTTTTTCTGATGGGAACTCTGTGTCCAGTGGGGTCCCACAGAAGTCAGTGTTCAGGTCCTTGCTGTTTGTGGTTTATGTCAATGATCTAGACTTGAATGTAGGAGGGTTGATCAGTAAGTTCACAGATGACACAAAAATTGGTGGGATTGTAAGTAAGAAGGGGGACAGACTGGATGGCCTGATCAGTGGCAAATGGAATTCAATCCGGATAAATGTGAGGTGATTCATTTGGGCAGAACAAACAAGGCAAGGGAATACATGATGAACGTTAGGATCCTGGGAAGCACCAGAATCCAACAGACCTTGGTCTTTTTTATTAGTCCCTCAGGGTTAAGCTACCAGATAAGGTAGATAAAGTGGTTAAGACATGGTGTGACTGGAACCATGAACAAATGGATCTCGTTGACTGTGAAATTTTTGATTGGGGTTGTTAACCTGGGCCAATCAGGGAGCCCTGGCTGACAGATATGAATACAAGGTTCAGAAGGTCTCCTCAGTGTAGGGATTGGCTTTAGCTGGTTGGTCACAGCCCATGTACAGTGCACATGTAAATAAAGGGTGACTTGGTGACAGAATACCGGCCTCAGTGCAGTCATTTCAAGAAGGCATTTGATATTCTTGCCTTTATTAAGAGCAGGGAGTTCCTGCTGGAATTGTATAAAATGTTGGTTAGGCTACTGCAAGCATATTGTGCACAGTTCTAGAATCCACATTATAAGAGGGATCTGCTAGCACTGGAGAGGGTACAAAAAGTGGTTTACAAGGATGTTGCCTGGGTGAATTTCAGTTCTGAAGAGAGATTTTCACAAGCTTCAAAATCTCCCCTCCCCCCACCGCATCCCAAAACCAGTCCAGCTCGTCCCCGCCTCCCTAATCTGTTTTTCCTCTCACCTATCCCCTCCTCCCACCTCAAGCTGCACCCCCATCTCCGACCTACTAACCTCATCCCGCCCCCTTGACCTGTCCGTCCTCCCTGGACTGACTTATCCCCTCCCTAACTCCCCACCTACACTCACCTTTACTGGCTCCATCCCCGCCTCCTTGACCTGTCTGTTTCCTCTCCACCTATCTTCTTCTCTATCCATCTTCTATCTGCCTCCCCCACTCTCCCTATTTATTTCAGAACGCCCTTCCCCTCCCCCATTTCTGATGAAGGGTCTAGGCCCGAAACGTCAGCCTTCCTGCTCCCATGATGCTGCTTGGCCTGCTGTGTTCATCCAGCTCTGCACCTTGTTGTCTCGGATTCTCCAGCATCTGCAGTTCCTACTATCTTGGAAAGACTGAGGTTGTTTTCTGCAGAGGAGATTGAGATGTTAAATAATTATGAAGGCCATGAACAAGGTAGATTGGAAGAAACTTTTCACCTTGATGGAGGGATCAATGACCAGGAAGCATAGATTTAAGGTAATACCATAATACCACAAGAAATTGAAACAGGAACAGGCAGTTTGGCCTCTCGATACTGGTCCGCTATTCAATAGGATCACAGCTGATCTGACATTCCTCACATCCACTTTCCTGTGTTTCTCTCACAACCCTTGATTCCACTTCTGATCAAGAATTTATCTGTCTCAGCCTTCAATACACAAGAACAAGTAAGGGGCAGGTTTAGCAGTTTAGAAGGAGCCAGAGGGTAAGTATATTTACCCAGACGGTGGATGGAACCTGTATATTCATCTTTCTTTTGAAATTCTCCCACTTTTTTTATCCATTATTTTATCCACCAAAATGTGCTTCCAACCAACCTTCTCCAGCTCAACTTTTAGACTCCTAAAGCTGCCCTCTTCCAGTCTGATATCTCAATCATTGACTGATTTTTATCTCTTTCCAACTGAACATTGAACACGATAATCACTGTTTCCTAAATGCTCCCCCGCTCTGACATTCTCCAGTTAGCCTGCCTCATTTCCTCGGACCAGATCCAGCATGGGTCCATTCTATTTCATTGTAACTCATACTTCTTGCTCTGAATAATCTATTTTGTGCATCTGTTAGTCTCGCATAACCATAATCGGTTAGTACTAATATTATTCAAAAGTCATTTTTCTGCACTTAAGCCCAAAATCTAAGGTTTGCACTCTGGTGCTGGGAGGGAGGACTTGACAGTTGGAGGTTCTGCCTTTTGATTGAGACATTCAACAAAGTCTCCATCAGCTAGATTGAGTGGGTATTAGTATCTCATGGCGCTATGTCAAAGAAGAGAAGGAGAGTTAGCCCAGGTGTCACGGCCAAATATTTATCACAGAAACTTGTGTTAACGTAATATCTTTAATATACTGACATGTATGAAGGCACTTCACAGTTGTATTAAAAAGTGGGATACAGCACCAAGCCATATAAAGAGATAGTGAACGAATATTTCCTGACTACATGAAGGAGGAACTGACACAGCTCCCCGCTACTTAACTGTCTCTCCCTATCCCTGCTTTGTTCATGCCTTATGCATATAAAATAATGCAGAGTTTGGCTCTACAACTCTATGTCTTACCACAGTAGGAATGGAATTTGACAGCCTTCCAGCCACATGGAAGCGGCAATCTACAAGGACATTATTAAGGGTCATTTCATTGAGGCCATTGGTGTTTTGCCAGCCGAAATTTAGCTCCCCAACTTCATGGGGAGGCCCATCAGGTGAAAGGAGGTGACCCCCTAGCAGCAGCCCAGCGCTGAGCTGATGGGAAAGGAGGGTGGAAAACATATTTTCAAGCAAAACTGAGATTGTGGAGAGGGAAGGCAGCCTCTACTGCTCCTGAAATTTCCTCAGAGCAGTTTTGCTTCCACAAAATCAATTTCTTTTAACATTTTCTTCAGCCTCCAATCCACAGGCTAAAGAACCCCTCCCTCTCTCAGTACATGGTGGCGCAGTTGAGGCTATTGAGTTGATGCTCCTCTGAAATCTCTCTAGTCACTTGTGTGTGTTACTGACCAGCACGAGCACTGATGGGACCTCGATTTGATTTGATAATATCCTGGTCTTTCAGCCAAATGACCAAAAGCTGAGCGGAGCATTTTAAATCACATCATTACGGAGGAAAGTGAGTTTGAAAGTGGCAAGAGAATTCCAGAGCCTGGGATTGAGGCAGCTAAAGACCTGGTCATCAATGGTGAAGCAATTACACTTGGAAGTCAGAAACTAAAGCAGTGCTGAGATGTTGTGACAGAGATTACAGAACTGATGAGGCCATGGGGGGATTTAAAAAGAAATGATGAGAATTTTCAAATCAAGATGTTAGTTGATTAGGAGTCAATGCAGGTCAGCGAGCATGAGATGAAGAAGGAATGGAAGTTCCTATAAGTAAAGACATGGGCAGCAGTGTTTTGGATGGCTTAAAGTTTAGTGGAAACCAGGCAAGGGTGTGTTTAGCTAATTAAGTATAACATTAACAATGACATGGTAGAGGGTTCAGCAGCAAATGTGCTGAAATAGGGATAAAATCAGATGATGATGGAAAATATGGTTTTCATGACATGGAATCAAATGTGATGCCAAGTTTATGAACAGATAGACTTAGGCACCTGAATTTCCACCATAATGGCTCACTCTCTCTTATCATGAAAATGATAGTCAAACATGGAAATTGGAACTCTTACCCTCAAATATGGCACATCATATTTTCATGGGTACAGGGATATATTTCATGCAGGCATGTTGCATGGAGGTAGACGGTCATTTAAATAGACAAGTTGCCTTCATACAAGTCAGAATTTAGTAGCCGAGAGGCATGTAATGTGAAGTGTAGAACAAACCTGGTAACAGCAGATCTGAATTTCTTAGGATGGCTACGGAACCCCCTTGGAGGGTAGGTTGAAGGAGTTTGGAAACACCAATTATTTCAACATGTTTATTTATCTACAACACACTTTGAGATGTCCCATGATTTTGATGTTTTGATTTGATTTGATTTATTGTGGTCACATGTATCTAGGTATAGTGATTTTTTTTTGTTTTGCATGCAGTACAGTCAGATTATACCATACAGAGTTCATAGGGTGATTGTACAGGTTGAGGTATATAATGTTACAGCTACAGCAATGGTGCACAGAAAGCAAGATGAACATTAGATTTGAAATGATCTAATAACAGTGGCGAAGAAGTTGTTCTTGAACCTATTGGTACATGTGTTTAAGTTTGTGTTAAACATTAAACCTGTGTTTAATGGCTGTGAAAAGCACTAGACAATTGGAATCCTTCCTTTCTTCATTCCTGCCTTTCTCCCTCCCTCAAACTCCCTCCTTTCTACGATATTCTTTCCTCTGTTCTTTCCTTCCTCCCTCTGTCTCTTGCATTAAAACAAGGCCCCATGTGCATGCATATTTGCATGGACATAAATGGTCTTTAACAGTAGTCAAAGAAAGACTAGAGAAAGGAAAAAAATTATTAAGAACAAAAGAACATAAGAAATTGCAACAGGAGCCTCAAGCCTGATCCATTATTCAAAAAGATCATTATTAAGTTTTGGAATGTCTCTGTCAGCTGAGTTCTATGAACCTGCAGCAGAGATTCTCACGTATATTCATGGTTGGGATAGATAGACTTTTTATCTCGAGCAGATCAAGAGATATGGGCACTGGGGAAAGAAGCAAAGTTGGGATCACAGATCAGCCATAATCTTTTATAAATAATAGAACAGACTTGAGGACCAAAAAGCCTACACCTGTCTATTATGCACATCCATTCTCAAATGTTTATTTTAATTAATAGGTGTAACTGTCAGTAATGGAGTGATAGATTGAATCAAAATCCACTGTTAAGGGAGGTGATGGCCTTGTGGCATTATTGCTAGACTGTTAATCCAGGGTTCCAAGGACGCAGGTTCAAATCCTGCCACAGTAGATGGCGTAATTTGAATTCAATAAAAATCTGGAAATAAGCATCTAATGATGACCATGAAACAATTGTTGGGAGAAAAGGCCCAATCTGGCTCACGAATGTCCCTCAGGGAAAGAAATCTGCCATCTTCACCTGGTCTGGCCCATACGTGACTCCAGACCCACAGGAGACTCTTAACTGCCTTCTGGGCAATTAGGGATAGGCAATAAATGCTGGTCTTCAGCCCAAATGAATAAAATGTAAAGTAAGCCTGATTGTCAGGCAATTCCTCCAGAAACAATTTTGACATTACCAGTGATGATTAAGTTTCATATGAAGCACTATTTTTGCATCTTTTGTGCAGGTGTATAACAATGCATGAAGGATCATATTTTCAACTAACAACATAGCTTTATCTTCCATGCAACCTCTGGTCGCAAGAACTCACAAATCTGAAATTAGTCCATTTTAACAAGACTTTCCCCCCGAACAGAGCTTTACATTCGGGTCATGTGTGGTGTCTTTTGGGCCCTGAAATTTATTGCCCCCACAGACATTCTGTCAAGCTGGAAATCATCCACACTCAAAATGAAAATGTACTCTTACCCCACCATGTTCAGTGTAGAAAATGCGAATGTGGAAAATTCAGGAAAAATATATATGGAACAAGGAGATGAGGAGAACATTCATCATGAGATTTCAAAACATTAAATTAACTTTTTTATAGTTTTGAACATAACAAGTTCCTCACAAACTTGCTCAGAGTGAGTTGAATGTTATGCTGCTGGAATAGATAGGTGATCACTGAATCATTAGAAAAGAAGTCACAAGTGATGGGTTCAGAAATGGAATTAAATTTACCTTTCATTATTTCCTGGTGCATATTTTCTTTTTGCATGTTGAGTATTTAGCATGCGTGGCAAACATGGGAATCATAATGCTTGTTCAATTCATTCATTCATGTTTACAGGTAGCAGTATATTCAGATACATTAGTCTAAAACTACTATTCATGCCGCACCATTAATGCATTAAATAACTCATGGTTAAATAGGTAAGAAGCTCAGGGTAGGAAACCTCAGAGAGTTGTCCAAAATTACCAGATTTTAAGGAGATTGATAAAGGAAGGGAGTTTAGGAGTGGTGGTCATGATGGGACATGAGAAGGAACTTGAACAGTAAAGAACTTTAGGGTAAGGGGAGAGATGTGGGGTTAGAAAGCACTGCAAAGATAACGTAGAAATGAGGAACTGAAAACAGTTGTAAGTGATGATAATGGTGCAAAATATTCCCAGTGCAGTCTAGAGGAGGTAAGAGGTGGGAGCTGCAGCAAAATGGCAATGGATCGAGTCAGGAGGGAGGCCTGTTGTGTTCACTGGGGAGTATTCACGAAGGTGTCAGACTGACAGAAGGAGGCTGTGTGTAAAGTGGATAGGTAGGTATTGAAGCTTTTAAACAGCGAGTCAATGACGATTTCATTTGCTTTTTAGAAATTTACAAAAAGCAAAAGTCATGACTGTTCAGAATTATGGCAATTAGAAGTAGGCAGAAACTCCGTGAAAGATCAGATTTGGCTACGGCTGATAAACATTGTCCTGGATTTTTGCAGAGTCATGAGGAATTTGTAGCTCATCTGCAATGGTAGCATGAACCCAGATCCAGAAATCCCACCTCAATTTGTGACAGATTCTATTTACACCAATAAGAGGAGAAAGGGTGGAAACTAACACATAGGAGAATCTCAAAGACAACAAGACCATTTGACCTCAGTGCTGAGTTCAAATAGACCTCATTTGCACTTCAATAAGATCTGTTTTCCACAATGCTGGATTTTTTTCTCTAAGAACAGACATAAATGATTGTAAAAGGAGATTAAGATAGGTAGATCAGTCAAACCATCAAGTTATTAACTATGTACCCTTTTAGATTTTGTAAAGAACAGTTTTCCAGTATCTGAGTTGAAAAATATCGGTACTTACAACTTTTTAAAAATGTTAGATAACAAAGTGTAGAGCTGGATGAACACCGCAGGCCAGGCAGCATCAGAGGAGCAAGAAAGCTGATGTTTCAGGTCTGGACCCTTCTTCAGAAATCTTTTTTAAAAATTTTTTTTATATATCGTCAGCATTATTTCATTTTTATTGCTGAACTGATCCCCCTGTTGTGGTCTGGGGTGGTCACACACTACCCCACCAACCTCCGCAACCAGTGCATCATCTTCTGCCACTTCTGTTATCTACAATCCAACCCCAGCACCAAAGAGATATTTCCCTCCCAATCCCTTATCTGCCTTTCATAGGGACCACTCACACCATGACTCCCTCGCCCGCTCCACACTACCCACCAATCCCACTACACCGGGCACCTTTCCCTGCAACCACAGGAGGTGCTACACCTGCCCCTACACCTCCCCTCTCACCTCCGTCCGAGGCCCCAGACAAACTTTCCAAATCTGACAGGGATTCACCTATATAACCTTTAACCTGGTCTACTGTATCTGTTGCTCCTGATGTGGTCTCTTCTACATAGGTGAGACCAAGCGCAGACTCGATGACCAATTTGCAGTGCATTTGTGCTCTGTTTGCAATAATCAACAATATCTTCTGGTTGCCAACCATTCTAACTCCCCCTCCCACTGACATGCCCGTCCTAGGCCTCCTTCTATGTCACAATGATGTTACGCGCAAACTGGAGGAACAGCACCTCATATTCTGCCTCAGGACCCTACAGCGCGATGACCTTAATATAGAATTCACCATTTTCAAAGTCTCCCCAACCCTGGCCTCATCCTATGTCCAACCCTCCCTCTCATTTCTGCCTCTATGACCTGACACTACCTGTCCATTTTCTTTCCCACCTATCCACCCTACCCTTCCCACTGACCAATCCCCACTACCCACTACCTGTATCTAGCTATCATTATCCCACCGACCTTTGCCCAGCCCCACTGCTCCTCCTTCTATTAATTTCCCAGCTCACTTACCCTTTTCCAGTCCTGATGAAGGGTGTAAACCCGAAACATTGACTTTCCTGCTCCTCTGATACTGCCTGCTGTGTTCCTCCAGCTCCACACTGTATTGACGCTGACTCCAGCATCTGTAGTTCCTGCTATCTCTGTGGTTTGAAAATTTATAGTTTGATTGACAGCTCCAAAACATTATTATATATTTAGCTGTCTTGAATGTGGTTGTATGAATATAAATGCTTGTTTTTTATAAGTGATTAAGTGTTTGAATACATTTAGATATATTGAATGTGCTGGTAGCCTCTAATAGGTACTTTAGAACTTTATTATATTTCATCTCGGTGTCTTCTCTGAGATCCTCCCAGAGTGGGTACAAGATAAATTGGCATGGAAGCATTTAGGCAAAAGGGCAGTGGGTATGCTGTCTTGAGCTGTCATGTGTTGGCACTAAGTTGAATCAGGACTATACAGATACATGAGAATGAGTAGATGAGAATGGGTTGGCATAAAGGGTCTGAGAGTCCCTTTGGAGTGTTGGAGGGGCTTGAATTGGCATGGTGCCATTGGGGATAAATGGAGGGAATGGGCTGACATGGATGTGAGTTAGAGAATGCATGGGGCAGCGAGGCTAAATAACCTCATATTCAATAATACAATTGGTTGGAGTTCAGAGTACAAAATAGCCTTTTCACCAGCTTGCCTCTGCACTTGGCTGCCCTGAGGCCCCCCGGGATCTGCACTGGGAGAGGTAGTGCTGACTCCCTGTGACAACCTCACTCGCCCAACCCAGAACATAGATTCTCTATTTGGGGTGAATTTGTGGAACTTTCAGGTCTGTGTCAGATTCGCTGTAAGCTGCCATTGTGACTACATACTAAGGCAGTCAGAGGTATCTGAAAGTCTCAAGAGGCCTCATGCTCAACTTGATGTATGTTATGTAACAAGGGAGTTAGTGGAGACACGTTCCCTTACATCTGTGCAAAACCCAGAACCGACATGGTATAACTCAAGTCACCATTGAATGACCCATCTTTTAGAAAATATGGTTCAGAAGCTTGGATAAATATGGTGGAATCCTTCAAGATGTCCCAGCAAGGGTCTGGTTCATCACTGTGGTATGCTGTACTCTGCACAACCTAGCACAATGAAGATGAGAATCTTTGAAGAATGAGAATATTCTGGAGTGTGATGGCTCCTCCAAGAACTTGGACAGGGCTGCTGACTATCTCATCTTCAATCTCCATTGTTGCCAAGTTAGGTAGACAATTTGATGTTTGTAAAATGATTGCTGGGGAGGAGGGGGGTGGGGAGTGGGATTGATAGGAAGAGTGTGTGGTCCCTTTAAAAGATAATTTTTTTTTAGGCTTGGAGAGATTTTAAAAATTGTCTGCAGGTAGCAGCAGATGTATAGAGACTTCTTGAAATTGAAATATTGTATCAAAAGGCTACACTGTTAACAATTTTTACCAAGGCCAATTAATTAATTAATTTTACCAAGGCCAATTAATTCAAACCAGGCCCTCGATACTAAAACCCAATTAAATTTAAATCTGATGGTTTTGACAACCTAGGACCCATCCTATTGTAAGAAACTAATAGGTCATCAAGGGTATAAAAGAAGAGGGCATTTGAAAATCAGTATAAGAGTCAACTGTCATTTCCCAAGAGAACAGCTCCAAGATATTAAAGAAAGAATAGCTAGCACACACAGAATTATCTAAGCTCTCAGAAAACCACCATCTGAACTAAAGGTATAGTGGCACACTTAGCTAATATTCCTGACACAAGAATTCGACGGAGAAAAACATTCCTGACTGAGAATCAGCGACGAGAGCACAGAGTATTGCAGAAGACTTATCTTGGCTGTAATTTTGAAAGACTAAGTTTTAATTTATTATTCTTATTACTTTAGATTATATAAGTGGCATTTGTATTTATTGGAACAGCATACCATTAGAATTTTGTTTATTCAGGAACTGTTTAATAGTTATAAGGGGAATTGCTTGTTTTGGTAGTAGTTCTGTTAATTTGTTTACTGTTAGGGTCAGATAAATGAATTCTTACTTGTCATTTATAAAGTGAGTATCAGGGATTTCTTTCATTTAACCACTCCTTTGTAAGAGATTGAGGAGTGAGAGGCAGGTTATACCACTCTTCACTCTTCCTTTAACAGATTATGAGGAGAGGTGAACTTCTCTCTTTAGTTATCAGAGTCGGGGTGGGGGAGGGAGGGGGCGCGGTCAACCTCTCCTTTGTAACACAATGAAAGTCTATTTTGTCCAGCGATCAAGTCCACTCCTCTTATCCCAAAACAAATGATTTTATCTCCAAGTTTGTGCCACCTGGTGAAGTATTTAATGTTACCCTTGTGCTACATTCTGTCATTTTCTGATGTCTACAATGGCTAGGTCTCTCTTGTCTTTATTTGATGCTGTTTCTTTTAATGCTACTGCTGACTGGATTTTAAAGGTGACACCAATCATGCCTGGAAACAAAACAGAAATTGCTGGAAAAGCTCAGCAGATCTGGCAGCATCTGTGAAGGAAAAAACAGAGTTAACATTTCAGGTCCGGTGACCCTTCCTCAGAACCAATCATACCCGATTTGGTGTTTCTCCAATAGAGCTCCTAAATCGCAAACTCCTATTGTACACAACTGTTAAAGGACAGTCCTGGCAACGTCTCTCTCCCACTTCTCTACCCAAGTTCAATCATAATATCATAATAGTGTTGCTGCTGGTAAAGGTCTGGCCAAAGATTCTGAATTTGGTGCATTGCAGAACTGAAGATGAGCAAGGGATTGACAGTTCGTGGAGGCAATGGCCAAATGAGTTATTGCTGGATTGTTAATCCAGAGAACCAGCAAATGGTTAGGGGAACCCACATTCAAATTCTATCATGGCAGATGGTGGAATTCAAATTGAAATTTTAAAAAAAATCTGGAATTAAGAGTCAACTATTGATGACCATGAACCCATTGTCAATTGTTAGAGAAACCCATCTGGTTCATTAATGCTCTTTTGAAAAGGAAAGTGCCATCTTTGCCTGGTCTGGCCTTCATATAAGTCCAGACCCACAGCAATGTGGATAACTCTTAGCTGCCTTCTGGGCAATTAGGGATGGGCAATAAGTGCTGCCTAGCCAGCGACGCCCTCACCCCATAAATGAATGAATAAAAAAGAAGTTGATGGAAATATATTTATTAAATGATAGAACATTAGTGAGATTTTTCAACATTATCAAAATTGTATAGGGAGGAACCTAGGAGGTCCAGAAAATGATCTTCAGAGAGTTGGATACTTAAGCAACAAAAATGTGCTTAAAGATTTCAGTACCAGACAAAATAAGGTGATAATGGAGATTACAATATTATACGGGTTGAGGTTAATTGGCTATGGCATGAAATTTGAAACTCAGCTCAGGATCAAACTGGGCACTATGGTGATACACTGCCTGGTGCAGTCTAAAGAGCAGCTGGAGAGTTGGATAGATTTAGTGGCAATTGATATTAGTCTGGAATGCAGCTATAATACTTAGCAGTGTCTGATTCCAACCCAAAACTTTTAGCAGTATGATTAAATGGGAACAGAGCACAACTGGAAAGATGTATGTTGCATGAGATTCAAGCACATGGACTGCGCAAAGGGCATAAACAAGGATCTTTTATTCTACCAGTATCAACTCTTTATCAACATTAATTGAAAGTTCTAACTCAGAGAAAAAAAAAATGCAATGAACATCATGGATGCTGCTCCACATCACACCAGGAGACGATCAATGCTTAAATCCTGATCTCTAGCTAGTTGGGTAGCAGAGTTCCAGTAATAGAGCTGCTATTGTTAATTTTTCATGACTACATGAACGAGAGTACCTTGCCTTCCAGATATGAGTGAGTTCTTCCACTCCTTGTGGCCTCACAAACTCAGAAGTTTTAGTCAGGTGGTTTTACCAAGTAGCTGTCACCATGCTGAATTAGTTATGGTCCTGACTTGGAAATAGATCACCATTCTTTCACTGCAACTGTGTCAAAATCCTGGAATTCCCTCCCAAACAACATTGTGGATCTACCTACAGCCTATGAACCGCAACAGTTCAAGAAGGCAGCTCACCTCCACCTCCTCAAGTGGCAGTTAAGATAGGCAATAGACGCTGGATCAGCCAGCGATGCCCATGTGTCATGAGTGAATGTTAAAATTCACCCACCCAACTGCTATATCTCGGCTCTCAAACCACTGCCTGAACTGATGCACACTGTGAGTCAATAGTCCCGGGCATTGGCTCCTCCCTCTGATTCTTGCCCTGATTGCCCTGACTCTCTGCATGAAACTTCTGGTTCTTCTTCTCCAATGGACTCTGGGCTCCAAGCCGGGCTCCTGTTTTCTTCAGCCTGCACTCTGAGCTCAACCTCTGATCCCCCGCCTGTCGAAGTCATTAGTCCTTGACCTGAGGGGTTTTACAGGGCTGAGCATGTCCCCTGCCTGGAATCCTATAGGGTTGACACCCACTGCCCAGCATCTGGTCCTATGCTAATGGTGGAAGTTGGGACATCTACGGAAAATGAGAGGGGTAGTGATGAACTTAGAAAGATAGTGATGGGGCAGTGGCTGTTTATGCTTATGACTGCGGCAAAGTTTTGGCAGGAAAAGAAGCAACATTCTGTTTTTCTTTGAAAACCCGGTTTATTTGATTAGTGTAACTAAAAGCGAATTTTAATTTCTTCATCTTCTCCCTCTGAGATAATTCAAGCATTTTTATTCCTGCGTAATTAGGATGATGCCTGTTTGTACTTCCATTGGTTTCATAACTAAAGCTTTCAATATGTAGCTGTTTAGAAGAGACATTACCTTTGTAGAAGACTTAGAAAAGAATCCCAAATCTAAAACTTACATTTTGTAGAGCTAAGAGCTTAACTTCCATGTTATGGTATTTATACTAATCCCTAGATCTCAGTTCCAGCTCCATCTGCATTGGTTTTAAGCTTTTATTTTAAGTTTTAAACAATAGATAGACCTTTTAAATAAAATGAGGTTTTAAGATCATTTTTTTTTCTCAGAATATTCATGCATAATCTGCTGTTCCTTCTGTTGCATGGAAAAAAAAACATATTGGTCATAAATAGTTTGAAAGCTTGGAACAAGAGCTGAAAATAAGCAGCAAATTCCTCAAATGATCTCATCGTCTGTCCATGATATAAATCTCCAGTTTTATCAACTCTGCAAAATTACTGTTTCTTTTACAGGCTTAAATGCTGCATTTTCCCACAAAGCAACCCACACTGATTGAGCCTTCCTGTTGTCCTGAGGGTCTTTTGTAAAAATTGAAGCATGAAAGTTTTATGCTAGGATTTTCTGGCATCATTTTTCTTCATGATATTGTAAGTTATTTGATAATTTACCAAAGTATTGGACAGGTGAAGTGGTGGAAAACCTGATGTGTCAAATTCACAAACATTACACATTGCGAGCAGACACTGTCAGCAGCATCTTGAGTTGGTGAGGGTATTGTTCTCAGGTTGGGACGCACAAGGATGGGGTGGGGGGGTGGTGCGGGCATCAGGTCGGAAACAAGGACATAGGTGTAGCTGCCTGGTCCCCACGTAGTCCATTCAGTGCCTTTGATTAAACAGCAAGGGCAGCACGGTGGCTTAGTGGTTAGCACTGCTGTCTCACAGCACCAGGGACCTGGGTTCGATTCCACCCTCTGTTGTGTGGAGTTTGCACGTTCTCCCTGTGTCTGCGCGGGTTTCTTCTGGGTGCTCCAGTTTCCTCCCACAGTCAAAAGATGTGCAGGTTGTGTGGATTGGTTGTACTAAATTGCCTATAGAGTCCAGGGATGTGCAGGCTAGGTGGGTTAGCCATGGGAAATGTGGGGTTACAGTTATTGAGGAGAGGTGGGTCTGTCTGTGATGTTCTTCAGACGGTCAGTATGGACCATAACATGTCCCTGGGAAACCCCCTTCCCACTCCAAGGTGACAGGCAGCCTACAATTTGACTTTGGGTGCACTACATGCTTTAGTACCAGCATGAGAACTTCTTGTGTTCTCTAATTAATCAATTCAAGGCCTTGATTAGCATTGGATTGGGAAGTTCAAGCCTGGATCCTGTAACCAGAACTTCAATTTGGGCAGGAGAAGGCAGCTGGGTGTGAGTAAACCACTCCTGCCTCCAAAATCACCAACTTCAGGAGCATTATAACTTTTTCTGAATTGCTGATATATTCCTCGTAATTGTTTGCAAATCAAATGGTGAGAGACTATACAATTAAATTTTCCATTTAAATTATGCATTTAATAAGATGACAATTTTACAGTGTTCAACAAGGTGTTAATCAAAATACAGAGATTAACTTTTGCCAGGGTAATGGGAGTTTGTGTTTTACAGGAGCAGGGTCAGCTTAGGAAAGGAATTCGAGACCACTGAGCCAAGGTAGTGGTAGACATGACTGTCAGTAGTGATGTGAAGGAATGGATGATCCAAAGGGACAAAAGTCAGAGGAACAGAATGTAAAGGGTGCCATTGGAGAAAGAAATCACAGTGACCATTAAGGAAGTTAAGGGGTTGAATAGCTCAGTTAGTTGGATGGTTGGTTCATATTGCAGAATGATACCAATAGTCTATGTTCAATTCCCACACAGGCTGATGTTACCATGAATTGTGTGAGGGTCCTGGCAAGGCTTACCTTAATATCAGCAGAAACCTACTGTACCTCTTAACTAAGTGCTGGGTATCAAGGCAAGGTTCTTGTTCTGGAGTGGTGAATTGATTATTAAGGCGGATTATTCTTTGTTACCAAACTCATTACTGCACATCTCATTTCAATAATATGCATCTTCCTATACTCCCACCCAGTATGAGTGAGCTAAATGCTGGGTCACTGGACCAGAAACTGATTTCCCTCTACAGATACTGCCAGACCTGCTCAGTTTCTCCAACAATTTCTGTTTTTTTTGTTTTAGAAGCTGATAACTCTTGATACAGAAGTCAAAGTGAGTAACTGGTAGATTCAGCTCACCACTTACAATATAAAGCTTCCATTTCCCTTACTGTGCAACAGCATCTCAGGGCTTGATTCATGGATAGAAGCTGCATGCACTCATCGCCCACCAACATTGGCATCCCATAATTGCCAACCCCTCCAGTCCCGATGACACCACTCTGACCAACTTGCATATCACTGCCTCCCACATTCCCATCTGCTGCTCCTGTTCCTCCTTGTGCATGTGGGCAATGAACTTTCTTGTCTGGTCTCTCACAGTCATTTGCACACCATTTTCCTGAAGCATTTCTTCCTTGGCCAACTGCAGAGCTCCATGTCTGAAACGATGCTGGATCCTGGAGACAGCCTTTCCAATGCTTCCTTTGAGACCTTGGCACTTTAAGCCTCAGAGGTGGCGGAGATGGCTTCTGGTGGAGCAGGTGGTACCTGCAAAACACAAGGGAGAGAGGATGACATAGAGAATGGTTACAAGTGGTGAAAATGTGTGCGATGAATGATACTGACAGTGTAGTCAAAATGAGAACTGTAGTAGAATGAAAAATGGTACTTTCTATTTGGCGGGATTCAGATGTTTTGTCACTCCCAGAGGAGCAATCTCAGTGGGAAGGATAGGATTCATAGTGGATGAGGACCTGATGTTGGACATCTCTTTAACTGTCTGGGCCCTCCCTGTCCTATTGTGGCTGTACTTTCTTGGAATGACAGAGTGTGTGGGGATTGAATTTCGTGATGTTGTTTGGTAAGGCTGTTAGTAGTGGTGTAGATTGTTGAACATGGTGAGGTCTTCCAGGAGATTGAGTTGCATAGACACCATGCAATGTTCGTGGTCTGGAAGGTTAGGGACAAAAAGAGCAAGTGAGGGAAGATGTTAAAGGCAATAGTGAGTGGGGCAGAGGGCGAACCTTGGTGTGAGGTGGCTGCAGAAGCAGAGATGGAATCAATGTAAGATCATAGATGATGGCATCCACCCTGGAAGAGTGGAGAAGGTCACTGACCTTCTTGAGGCACTGTTGGCCATTCTCCCAGACTGCGGAGACTGCACTGACCTGGGTGTTGACCTCTCATCAGGCTGCCAATGTCTGGTGTCATGACCTCTGCTGCAGGAAGGGTGCTCCCCCTTAGGCCACTCCCTCACAATACCATCTTTCTCTTCTCTGGCACCTTCTGATTGAATGCCCACCACCAAGCTGGGCACAGTTGGAATGCCAGCACTTATCCAGCAGAGAGTGACTTTTTACATATGTTTTGGGCAGCAGGGACACTGGCCTTATGACGGATCTCTAGTGGAGGTGAGTTCTTCCAGGGAAAGTGCATGGTTGGATGGGGCTAGAATTGGATACAAGGTATAGATAATTAATGAGGTAAGTTTAGTAAGATACAACAAGAGATCTTGCAAGGTCCTACAGTGAGAAACCCTCCAAAAAGTCTCCATAGGACAAAACTTAGCCAAAATAAAATAAGATGTAGTCTGAAGTGGGAATGTCCCCTGAGGAAATACCCATTTGTCCAAGGCAAATGGGCTGGAGATCAGGAGAAGGCATCTGAAATTTCAGAGATATTGTGATCCTTCCCATCATATCTTTAATGATACCAAGACTTTTTTTTAGTATACAGCACCCCCAGCAAATGTTGATCAATGTTTAAGCCATTGCTTTTTGTTGCTGGGAACATCATTTCTTGGTGAGTGAGATGTTCTTGACTGATTTACATCTGAACATGGAAATTGATTCAATGCTTTTTCAGTAACGTGTGTGCAAGGTAAATTCCAAAGTGTATTGTTTCGTGCATCTTAGAACTTATTTCAGAGTGTGAGAAATATTGTCTGTTTAGCCTGTTTAAAACCTGGAATCAATCTTTTCTCATCTGGGAGACTTAGCTGAAGGGTAAACAATGACAGTTGTGAAAAAAATAAACAAAGTTGAGAGGTGTCAGAGAAGATAAAATGTACCAAAAGTGGTGATGGAGATAAAATATTTTGTATGTCAACAACCTGCAGTGTATTCACATTTGAATCCAGTGCTGGCATTGTCTGTAGGTCACTGCCCAGCATCTGCATGAGTTTTGGATCAAACTACTTCCATTGAACTTTCAGTAAAGTTTTCAAGAAGACGTTCAATATAATTCTTAGGGCTAAAGGTCTCAAAGGTAATAGGGAGAAAGCAAGAACAGGAAAATGAGTTGGATGAAAACAAAAAAATGCTGGAAATCACAGCGGGTCAGGCAGCATCCACAGAGAGAGAGCCAGCTAGTGTTTTGAGTCTGGATGACTCTTCATCAGAGCTGACACGAAGTGTGGTGGGGGACGGCATTTATGCAATATCTGAATGTGAGAATGGCACAACAGGTGTGTTTAACTGCTAAATTGAAAGAACAAACAGTCCCACTAGGGTTGGGAGAGGAGAGAGAGGGCATGATGACAGGGAATGCAACAAGTAAAGCTAAAAGAAAGGGAAGAAATGAGTGTGAATTCACAATCTGAAGGTGCTGAATTCCTCCCCACACTCCAGTGGGACCGTTTGTTCTTTCAGCTTGGCAGTTAAACACACTATTGTTCTGCCATTCTCATATTCCAATATTGCGTAAATGCTCCCTCCACACTTCATATCAGCTCTGGTGAAGAGTCATCTAGACTTGAAAAGTTAGCTTGGTCTCTCTCCGCTGATGCTGCAAGACTCACTCCCGATGTGGTTTCCTCTATATCGGGGGAACCAAACGCAGACTCGGAGACCAGTTTGTGGAACACCTGCATTCTCCATGCATCAATCAACTCAACCTTCTGGTTGCCATCCACTTCAATTCCCCCTCCCAATCCTGGACAATATGTCCATCCTTGGCCTCCTTCACTGTCAGAGTGAGGCCAAATGTAAACTGGAGGAACAACATCTTATATTTCCCCTTGGGAGCTTATAGCCCAATGGCCTTAACATTGATTTCACCAGCTTCAAAATCCCTCCACACTCAGATTTATCCCATATCCAGCCCGCCCCCTCCTGACCTGACCTAACCTGTCCATCTTCCTACTCACCAATCCACTCCACTCTTCCCACAGACCAATCACAATAATGCCCTACCTGTATCTCCATATCACCATCTCTCCTACCGTTCCTCCAGCCCCACCCCCCTCCCTCTATTTATTTCTGGGCTCCCCTTCCCCTCTCCAGTCCTGATGAAGGGTTTTGGCCTGAAACATTGACTTAACTGCTCCTCAGATGCTGTCTGACATGCTGCGCTTTTCCAGCCTCACACCGATAGACTCTGACTTCCAGCATCTACAGCCCTTATTCTCTCCATAGCATTGTCTGCATAATGGAAATGGGTAAATAGATGCAATAGCCTTAAGACTAAATTCTTGTTCAGCCAATAAAGCAGTTATCAGCTTCTGGGATACAACACAGCATTAAATTTTAGAGAAAATGTTTTGACTTGTGGCCTCAGCTGACACCTCACACCAGGAACTGCTGGAAATTTATTTCAAAACTGGTATCTCTTTTCTATAATTTATAGCATTCATTGACTAGTAACCTGCAATTCTGAGATGTCAGTAGGCATGTTGTTTAAATTAATAATGTTTCAGAACATAATTTGGGCAGTGCCCAGTCAACTTGTCTGTTGGTTAAGGTACTATCACTGACTAAATTAACTGAAATGATCCTCAGGTAAAACTATCTCAAATGCTTCACATTTCAGATAAATGATTTTACTTTCAAGGTTTCTCAACTTTTACAAATACATTTTCCTAGGTTCCTTGACTTTTTTTGCAAGCTTTAAATATTTTGAACTTTCACTTCTATTCAAATTCTATTCACAATTAATAAATATTTATTCATAATTTGGAATAAGGGGCTAGCTTTTTTGTCCATTAATTATGAATTAATAGTAATATTAATCCCCACCATAATGCTCCAGGTGGAATGGGAAGGAGGAACAGAAGTTATGTAAGCCACTGTAGACGCTAAGGTATTGCAAATATCCTTATTAGAGTGTCATCACAAAGGCTTCCTGAACAATAATAGTGGCTCTGAAATCTAGACTTTCCTACATCACAAGCAAAGAATGCATTTCAGGAAGTCATTGGTCTGCAGTAACAATTTTCTGTGAACTACAGCCATTGGATCATCACGGTCTAGTTACTGCACTTACTATATATCGGCTGGAATGAAACACTCCCTCCAAATACATCTTGTGTCTTTAACCTTTGTATGCCTCTTAAGGATTTTGCAACTGAAGGAATGTTGGATGTACTTAGGCTTAAGTTACAGCAATCTTGTTTTCCACTGTACTTTTGGTATAATCACTTGCTTAGATGGCACATTTTCAATTGTTAGCTTGGCTGGCTGTACCAGTTCTTATCAGTCCAATGATCATTTGTTGAGTTACTATGCATTTTGAAGTAATGTGATGTGTGCCCTTAACCCAAATTTCATTCACTTTTCTTGCCAATTTCTCCCTTCTCTTAAACTGCAGAAAACATTCAGCATTCCTTTTCCACTATGAGATTGTGAGCATTTACTAGATAACAACAGGGACTAGAATTCTGACTATTTTCTTTCCCTCCATGCTGACCTTGGAACATTGAAATATACCGTGCTACGAATGCTGATATCAATAATCTCAGCAAACTGAGCAGCACGCTGAATGAATTGGTTCAAATCACATTCTTGAGGCAGTGAACGTTTCAACAGCAAGCAAGCTTTTAAAATCTGTTTATATTATAGTTATTCCAAGTATATCACCTGACTGTACAGCTCATGCAATCTCTTGTAAGTTGTAGTTATTTTGTATTGTTTTCCCTTTTGGCCGTTTCTAGGTGTAGGATGTAATTATACATTTATTCAGTGTTTGATTAGGTCTGTTTGGTGACTATTTTGTGTTCTGCCTGCTATCAGTCAAGCCAGTTGGTGTGGTTACAGAGTAAATTCATCTAAATTGCAAGCAGGTAGCTGGAAACATGAAAGTGGACATTTCAAATGTCTTATAAAGAAGGACAAGGGCAGCAAATAAATGGGAACATCACCTCCCTCAAATTCCCCTCCAAGCCACTCACCATCCAAACATGCAAATATATTTGCACACCTTCAGTGTTGTTGGGTCAAAATCCTGGAAGTCTCTAGGAGAGTTGTAGCTCTAACTACCTCCAATCGATTGTAATAGTTCAAGAAGGCCACCTTCTCATCACCACCTTCTCCAGGAGAACTAGAGATGGGCAATAAATGCAAATCGTGTGGGCCAACCCACCCACATCCATGAGTGAAAACTGAAAAGGCTCCTGTTTGGACATAGAAACTTTCAGCTTTGCAAATTTCTGAGGCTTAAAATAAAACAATTTGCAGCAGAGATGGACAATAGTTTACATTTAACAGATTCAGCACCTTCTCTTTCTTTGTCTGAAAGCCCATGCTGTGGGATCAATGCATTTCAGGAGTGAAGACCTACTTTTTCTCTATGAGGATGGAGACAGTTGTGTGTTGCAATAACTTGTAAGAAGGCAAAGCTTGTGCATTGAATCCGAGTAGAAGGTGAGCAATTATTTGACAGTTCATAAAACATGCAACTGCATTTGATGCAGCAGTGACTGCTCTTGAGAATATGTTGGGCCAAAGAAATGTATGATTATCAAATGGCACACATGCCACCAGAGATTGCAGTGAGTGCATCACAGTCCATTACCCTCAAAAATGCATCCAAATTGTGAAAGTGCTTATTAATTCACAACACTTCATCCAGCTCAATGGAAAAAGTGCAATTCATGCACAGAGTGGAATCACTTTCCAAAGAGTG
This sequence comes from Rhincodon typus, assembly GCF_021869965.1. NCBI lineage: Eukaryota > Metazoa > Chordata > Chondrichthyes > Orectolobiformes > Rhincodontidae > Rhincodon > Rhincodon typus. The sequence goes on from NC_063337.1 coordinate 100,141,507, forward strand.
CAGATTGTTGAAGAAGAATAATTTATCAATCTAGCCCCTGGGGCATGTTTTCCTGAGAGTGAACTGTGTATGCCATCTTGGACAGTAAGCCACTCGGTCATTTTATCAGCCTCTTGTCCCAAGGCAATGTTCCTATGTCTTACATGCCTTTATTAGTGGACATCATTTCTCAGTGCCAACACTATCAAGCCCCTTCAGAACATTTTACGTTTTTGTTTCTCAATCAGATTTCCCTCATTGTTTTAAACTCCAGAGAATATAAGGCCACATTTACACAGCCTCTCATGATAGGATAACCTCCCATCCAAAGGACCAACTTCAGAATATTCACCAGATGACCTCCAGTGCAAATATAACTTCCTTAACTATGGAAGTCAAAACAGCACATAGTTTGCGGATGTGAATTCATCAAAATCCTATCCAAGATTTTAATAAAACCTTTTTTTATTTCTATACTCCCATTCCTCTGTGAGAAAAGCCATTTACCTTCCCACCTGCTTGCTGCACCTGTATGCTGACTCTCTGTTTCCCTTGTACGAGTATACATAAGTCTCTTTGGGGACATCAACATTTGAAATTTTCACACATATGGAAATAAATTCCATTTATGTTAGAATTATGGAATCATACAGTACTGAAGTGGTCCTTTGGTCCATCAAGTCTGTACACCAACAATACACTAAATCTACACTTGTCCCATTTTTAAGAAATAGGCCCAGAGCCTTGAATGCTATGACATTTCAAATGTTCATCCACATACTTTTTAAAGGGTGGGAGGTTTCCCACCTCAACTACCTTCCCAGGTTGTGCATTCCAGACACCCACCACCTTCTGAGTGAATTTTGTTTTCCTTTAATCCCCTGTGAACTTCCTGCCTTTCATCTTAAAATTATGCCCTTTAGTTATTGACCCTTTAAGGCGAACCATTGCTTTCTATTCTCTTTGTTCATGCTCTACATAATCTTATTTATTTTTGTATGACCAAACTGAACTTATGAACTTCACCCTTCCCAACATTACACTCCAGCTGATATCATGTTGCCCACTCACTTAGCATGTCTCTATTTCTTTGTAGCCTCTCTGTAACCTCCCCACAGCTTACCTTTCCTATAGCTTTGCATCATCAGTTAATCTATATACATTGATCTCTGCCTCTTCATCCAAGTCATTATCATAGATTGTTAATAGCTGAAGTATTGGTAATAATCATTGCAGGGCTCCAATATTCACTGTCTGCCAACTTGAAAATGTCTTTGTTATGCTCCCCCTTCTGACTTTTGCCTGGTTACCAATGTCAATTCATACTAATATATTACCCTCACATTTACGAACCCTGATCCTTACCACCTTTTGGAAATCTGTATATACATATACCATTTACTGGTACTGTTTATCTACCTTGCTAGTTATACCCTCAAAGAACTCAAATAACTTTGTCAAACAAGATGTCCCTTTAGTAAGAGATAGTGGGAACTGCAGATGCTGGAGAATCTGAGATAACAAGGTGTAGAGCTGGATGAACACAGCAGGCCAAGCAGCATCAGAGGAGCAGGAAGGCTTTCCTTCTCCTCTGATGCTGCTGGCCTGCTGTGTTCATCCAGCTCTACACCTTGTTGTCCCTTTAGTAAATTTATGTTTACTGGGCTTTTCTAAGTGCAATGTTAAGATTTCTTCAATAATGAACATTTTCCTAAACACTGACTTATAGTTAGCAAAATTCACTCTTAAATACATCAAGGAATAATTCTGAAGTGTTTTGCTAAATTAGTTTTAAAATCTTGCCCACTTGCTCTGCCTCAGGGTATATCTTTTCATACAATTGTACACAAATTTGTGCAGAGATCTGTGAATAAAACACTTCTCAAAACACCCTGCACAATTTTGAACCTCCAGTCAAGCCCAAAGTACAAACTCTATCCCAAGTCATACTACATGATACATATCAATACAAGTTAATATGAGTTAGAACCATACCCCATTACCAAACATCAAAATGGGCTTCTTCACACTTTTAGTCAGGATGGCAGATCTAGGTGAGGAAATTTATTCTGTTCTTTGCCTGTTCTCTTCTGAAAAATGTGCAACTGTATAACAAATATAAATGTTGGAAATGCTCACTGGTTCATGCTGTTTCCATGAGAAAGAATTAGAACTGATATCTCAGGTCTGTGACCTTCCAATCCAACGGGAAAATGTTACAGCCAAAACATGCACAGAGGTAGAGAAAGGGGTGGAGCTTGGAGGAGAAAAAAGCAACAGTGTGGGTCTGTGAAAAGCTGGATGCCTGGAGTTTTCTTACTGAAAACAGGGATGATAGAGCAACGCAAAAGGAAACAGTAGTTTAGTAGGCAAAGAAACAAATTATGATTTGAATGGAATCATAAGTGACAAGGTAAAAATCATCATTATCATATGATGAGTGATAAATGGATTCAGTCGCTGATAACTTAAATTTTTGATATCAATGTTTGGAAAGCTTTTCCAGTAGATTCCATTTCTCTCTCAGTATCTACAGTATTTCCCTTTGCATTTTTGTTTAGACTATCTAGTGGACAGAGCCGGTGTGTAGAGATTCACAGCCAGAGAAAAGCTAAGCAAATAATCAGAGCACAATGCTCTTAAGGACCTTAAGAGAGACACTGGAGCACAAAAGGCCACAATCCATCTGTCTGTCTTTTCAGGCATGAAATGGAAGATCACAAAGCTTCACGGACCAATCAACAACAGAAGAGAAAAATGACTTACCAAAATATCTCGTGAGAAAATAAAAAAAAGTGTTGCTGCAGAAAATGTTTTAGTATCTTGGTCTTATCTGTCATATCCTACCATGGAACATACCTTTCATACCAAATATAATTAAAACAGTGAAGCTGCAATCACACAGGGGCCAATATTAACCCAGGGAAAAGGGGATAAGATAGACATCAGAATAAAAGGTGAGCTCCTCTTTTGTAAAATGAAAATATTGCACACTGTACTGATTGTAATTAGGTCAGCCAGGTTGACCTCATAAAATATGAGTTCCCTGACTGGGGCTGTTAATTTGGTCCAAACCAGGAGCCCTGGCTTGCAGATATAAACAGGAGTGTCAGAGGTTCTGTCCACTCTGAGAGCTGACTCTGAGGAAGCTGAATCAGTGTCATGGACTCTCCACATGTAAATAAAAGCTGACTTGGTGATGGGATGCCAGCCTCTGTGGAGTTACTTCACACACATTGGTTAGGATTTTGATGCCTGTTTCGCTGCCCTAGTAAATTACATAAGAATCCCAAGTCTGTGCTGACATGGAAATGTGCGAGTGCTGAAATTTTATCACAGAAGCCGTACTTAATTAGTCAGAAGCTATGTTTGCTGTCCAGTTATCAGCAGCAGACATGGAAAAGAGGTGTAAGTGAACCAAAAGTGGACCTGGCTTCAAGGATGAATGCAGACATTGCAGAGGACATTGTGCTTCACAAAGTGAAGGCATTACCTGAGAAAGGGGCATAAGGCAATGAGCAGGAGCATTTCTATAGCAGGGCTAAACATTGGAACATTCCCTTCCTTGACCATTGACCTGAAGAACCAAGACTGAGCAAGAGAGCATGGCTGGAGGTGGCATACAATATCAGGAGCACAGCAGTGCTGAGGAGGAATTGGACACAGTGCTGGAAACACTCCAATAACCTCATGAGGTTTGACAAATTGAATGTTGACAGAAATGTTCCCGGTCAACGTTTAACAGAATGTCAAAGCGAGGAGTATTCGGAGGAAGCATACAAGTTTCCTCACAATGGCAGAGTGTTCATGGTGCCATGGTCACACATGAGCTTAGGGTATAACTGAGTGTTGTTGGTTAGGAGGCTGGAGTTGCAGTCTGTCATGCCTAATGTGAATGAGGGACAGAAAATGGAGGGGGAGAGATTCCTTACGCTAACTTCATTATTGTCCACCTCGCTACTCAGAATGGAGAGGAACGCTCATGAGAATGAAAGGGCACACCTATAATGTAGGCCAGTGACAAGGAACAGGTATTTAATGTGGCTGAGTGTCCAGCCACAAGGAAAATTTGGACGAAGGAAAACGTTTTGCCATCTTCACATTTAAAGAATTGAGACAACTGCTCCCTGTGCAATAAACTGCTATTTCAGCAGATGTCCTACCATTGTGTTTTTTTCAGCAACGTGGTAACCAATGCCTGTACTGATCTCTTTTCACTGTCATCTCTTATGTCTCCTGCAGAGTCAGCTGCAGAGGGTCATGAGTTACATGTGGGTTTGGAAGATGATCACATCTCAGAACCTACAGGATCACATCATTATCAGTGCAGCTTCTGCCAAAGTAGGCTTGCCAAGCCCCAGTGTGTTATCTAATAAGCTAGCACAGGGTGAAATGCACATCGCTTTGGAACTAATGGATGCTGCAGACTGAGTCTGATGTGGCTTATCACCGTTGGAGGACAGGCTCAGCGCTCCTGAAGAGAGCACAGGCACAGAGACCAGGGCGTCTCAAAGCTGGAGTCTCCATTTGAAGAGCCTACAATCAGTATTTTTCCCACATTTCGGATTTATCTGTTGTACTGTGGAGTCATGGGGTGAGAGTGGAAGACTCTATGCAGCAACTGTGCTTCGTGATGGCTCAGTGGTTTGAATGAATGAGTAAACCTGAAGAGAATGGCAGCATCACTCAGAGTGGATATAACAACAACACAAGAGGACACATGCTTTCCTCTTCAGAATAGACCAGTCAGTGCTACTAATGATATAGAGGTCATTGCCTCCAGCAGTTAAGGCCTGTGGGCATTGGAGATAGTGATGAAGAGGTTACTGCTCAAGGGGCTCGTCAATATCATCTAACTTCATGGTTACTCTGATGGCAGAAGGAACCAATTTTGGAAATCTGAAGCTTAAAGGAACTTGGGAGTTCCACTTCAGGATTCTCTTCAGGTTAACATGCAAGTTCAGTTGGCAATTACGAATGAAACATTTTTACAAAGTGCAAAAATCTGAAATTAGTACTAAAATAAGAATTCCTAGTTAGATGTTAGATCTGAAACGCTCTCCAAAGAAAAAAAAAAGCGTAGAACATTTTGGATGCAGGTCTGATCAGTTCTAAAGTTAACAGCAACTTCTGCATAGCACATGACTTAGACAGTCTCCTAAACAGAGGGGTGAAGTAAAATAGTCATGAAGTCAAAGGAGCGATAAAAAAGGGTGGCCATAAAAAAAACATACACTTACATGTTAACTATCTTTTCTTTTTACAGATGCTGATAGACTCACCAAATGCTACCACAGTTAAAAACAAAATACTGTGGATGTTGGAAATCAGAAAAAAACGCTCAGAAATTGCTGGAGAAAGTTCTGATGTAGAGTCATATTGGACTCGAACCACAAACTCTGCTTCTCTCTCCACAGATGCTGCTCGACCTGCTGAGTTTCAGAAGCATCCTGTGTTTGTTTCATGTCAGCACAACTTTCTGGTTTTACTTTGTATCTTTTGGGTTTTTTGTCCCCATCGTACCTTGGTAGTTTGCTGTTACTAATAGTAACAGTCATATTTTCTGTTGTCAGCGCAGTGAAGGCCCTCTCTCGGTATTCTGTCCTCCAAACTTCCATTAATTCCCCTTTCTTTAGTACTCACAGGATGTGGGCATCACTAGCTAGGCCAGCATTTATTGCCCATCCATAATTCCCCAGCGGACAGTTAAGAGTCAACCACATTGCTGTGGGTCTGGAGTCACATGTGGGCCAGACCAGGTAAGGATGACAGATTTCCTTCCCTAAAGGTTATTAGTGAAGCCGATGGAATTGTCCTGATAATTGACATCAATTTCATGGATGTCATCAGACCCTTAATTCCAGTTCTTTTATTGAATTCAAATTCCATCATCTGCCATGGTCGGATTTGAACCCAGGTCCCCAGATCATTCGCTGAGTTTCTGGATTAATAGTCTAGAGATAATACTGGTGTCCATTGCCTCCCCGGTAATCGCACTAAGGCATTGTAGCTCACTGCCTGCTATTTCACTGCCTTCTGAAAAATGTTATGGTGCAGAACTCAATCCATGGAATGAAAATTCTAATCTGCTCTGCAAGCTAGCTGCCAACAAGGTTGTAAATGACCTTAAGTGGCTATTTAATAAGTTCTGAGCGGCTGCATCATCCAGCTCTTGTCTTTGTATTCTGAAATCTGATTGTGATGGTCGTGGATTGAGAAAACAGCATACCAATCCCACAGGGTGCCTTTCAGAGACCATTTGCCTTGAAATCCAACCTCTCCAATGATCCAAAATCCTATTCATTGTTTTTTCCCCAGAGAAATGCTCCCTGAAGAACATGGATGGATTGTGTCTCTTGCTAAGTGCCCCCGCTCCCTCCGCAAGCTTGTTAAGTTCACTCAGTCTCCCTGTCACATTGAAATCCGAGGGCGTTGGATCTAGACCACTCATGGGAGCAGGTCATCACACTTATAACTGTTTCAGTCAGAGAAAAACCCATTCTTACATGCAACACCACTTCTTGTCAACATCAAGAACCTTAAATAACAATTGAAAACTCACAGTTGCTTCCACAGATTCAGATAGTGCCTGAAAAAAATCAATCAGCAACTGACCTGAAAGTATTTGATCATGTTTTTAAATAGCATCACTGACAGGGTCTTCGTCCTGCTGCTAAACACATGTTTAACCATATGTGTTTAACAGAGGGTGCTAGCAGGAGTGGCAAGGTCAAAAATGGCAGGTGTCAAGTTGTCATTACATGCTGATTGAGGTCAAACCAAGATACTTCTACCACACGCCATCTATGTCTGTGCTGAGGTTTTCACCAAAACAGTAAACAATGAGGACCCTGATGAAATTGTAACATATAGCACAGATAACATTTAGGGAGCAATGATATTCATAATATCAAAAGTATGGGCTGTACAGTGTCAAGGTCTATGTAAACACATACATTGAACAATAAATGCCATTATAAAACTTTAAAATATTCAATTTACATTGTAATATTCATGGATTATTAGAAAGCAATGTACTATTGACAGGTTGCAGCAAAACACTAACTAATGTTTCAAAATCCTGAAGCACAGTTTCCTCTTTATAGATTCCTTCTTTTTCTTAACATATCACAACTGAACACTCGATACAGAAATCAGCTCCATGTTTACAGTTCAAATCAGATTTGGCAAATTTTGACTAAAACTATTTATAATGTAATAACGTAAAAGGTGTTAATAAATTCCTTATTTTTACTCATAGACCTAATTTCACAATTTTGTTCCTCACTTGGTGTCCTGTCAATTTACTCAACCTAACGTTCCATCTCCAGTGTTTCAACTTATTCCTGCCTCTGACCTAAACAGGTTCTACTCTTTGCATCAGAGATAGTAGGAACTGCAGATGCTGGAGAATCTGAGATAACAAGGTGTAGAGCTGGATGAACACAGCAGGCCAAGCAGCATCAGAGGAGCAGGAAGGCTGA
>NC_063337.1:100153969-100175362 GCF_021869965.1 Rhincodon typus
AAACGTCAGCCTTCCTGCTCCTATGATGCTGCTTGGCCTGCTGTGTTCATCCAGCTCTACACCTTGTTACACAAATACAGTGAACAGTTTTGTTTTACATGCGGTACAGGCAGATAATAACATACAGAGATGATAGAACAGAGTGAGGAATACAAATTTACGACTGCAAAGAAGGTGCACGAAAAGCAAGATCAACATTAGATTCGAAATTTGAGAGGTCCGATTCAGAAGTCTAATAACAGTGATGGAGAAGCTGTTCTTGAACCTGTTGGAGCCTGTTTAAGCTTTTGTATCTTTTGCCTGACAGAAGAGGTTGAAAGAGATTACAGGCAGGGTGGGAGGGGTCTTTGATAATGTTGGCTGCCTTTCCGAGGCATCAAGAAGAGTAGATAGAGTCCATGGATGGAAGGTTGGCTTGCTTGATGGACTGGGCTATGTTCACAACTTTCTGTAGTTTCCTCCAGCCCTGGGCAGAGCCGTTGCCGTAGCAAACCGTGATGCATCCAGATAGAATGCTTTCTATGGGGAGTTTATAAAAGTTGGTGAGAATCCTTATGGACATGCCAAATTCCTTTAAATTTAAGACTTAATGACTCATCTTCTTGCTGTGGATCCAGCTCTTCATAATTTGACTGGGAACCAGCCCTGCTCTTATGCTCAGAATTCAATTTGAAATGTTAAATTGGTTGTATACTTTGGACCGGATCTACATGCTTACAGTAAGACCCAACTTTCTTTCTGCTGGGAACCAACTCGCTGGTTCAAAAGAGCAACATTAGAACCGGAGAAAGTAGAAAGAAGCAGGATCAGATGAATTACTGACTCCCTTTAGATTTACTACATACCTGTTCTGTTTTCATGAGCCAAAGGACTTTACAATCAAGGCCTCAGTAGTTTAGGAAACAGATTCCATGATAAACTGTTTGATCTATCGAATTGAATTAAAATAGGTAAAACTGAAACAAACACATTTTAAAATTGTAATTGTGCAGAGAATGATTAACAGCTTTGTCACCAGAGGCAACACTCCCCATTGATCTACAATCGTATGTGATTAACAATGAACAAAAGACTGCACTCAATTTCACTATAACTAGCTGCTGTTACCACTAAACCAAGGCCTTATTCTCTGAAGTAACATTTTTTTCCAATACAGAACTATCCAAATTAAGTTTACATGCAGATGATTCAGATATTATTTTTCTCAATTGTATAACTCTTATATGTACAATATCCATGAATCTTATTTGTAATCCATCTAAAACAACATCTCATTTGTTTAAGAATGCAAATTATAAATTATTAAAAGCATGTAGATTTTTGTGTGGGTAATAACCATATCTAAAAAAATGGACGCTGCAGAAAGGTTAGAAATAATCTTTGAAATTCCCCTATATTTCAACAGTAATAGCAGGTTGTGCAATGTTTTAGCAGGGAAACATAATTCACACATTTATCTTTGTGTCTAAAGTTCACATTAGACTTGTTTTCTCAGCTAAGCACTGTTGATCACAGCAGTTCCATTCCAAATTATCACTTTTCATAAGTTATTCTACAGCCCACAGCACATAGACTCAATCAGAATGCTCTGTTATTTTAATAATGTCTACAAAAGGAGAATAAACAGCTGTTAAGCTGAGATCCACCATAGCGCACAACTTCCAATAAGTAAAGGTTCTTCTTAGCAAGACACTTTCTATTTTACTGGAAGATAAGGTTAAACAGTTTTCCAGAAACAATTACCACAGGGGTTAGGGTGATGATTACATTCTGTCCCTTATCGAATGTTCCAACAAGTACACATTCAAAGGTAAGCTTGAATTAGCCTGTTTGGTTCACACAGAGTGAGCAATCAGTTTGTGTTGTTCACAAAACACTTCATTTTTCCTTTTCAACAAGTTAAAGAAATAGCTTTAGACTTCTCAAGCGTTTTTTTTTTATTCTTGTGTAGGATGTAGCTAGACTGGCATTCATCTCCCATCTCAGAGGACAATTGAGAGTTGATCACCTTGCTGGAGTCACATGGAGGCCAGACCAGGTAAGGACAACAGTTTGGAGACAATAGGACCATAGATGCTGGAAGCCAGAGTCTATATGTGTGAGGCTGGAAAAGCACAGCAGGTCAGACAGTATCCGAGGAGCAGGAAAGTCAATGTTTTCAGCTGAAATCCTTCGTCAGGACTTTCCTGACAGCAGTTTTCTACCCTAGAGAACCAAATGGCCTTTTTCTGACAATTGTTTGAATTCAAAAAATAATCTGGAATTAAAATTCCACCTCTGCCACGACAGGATTCAAACCCAGGTTCCCAGAACATGAAGTGGGTCTCCAGGTTAATAATCTAGCATACTAGCCATTGCCTCCCTTCGTAAAGGTAGACCTGTTAGAAGAGTAGATATGTTCAATATTTTGCATAGACTCCCTTGAAACTCTTGAGAATCATAGTTTATTTTCTGTATCTGTGGAAAGCCTGTGCTTTGTATATTGGCTGTGAAAATCATTACTGACCATGGCCCATCTGCCCCAAATCCAACTTGGTAGGACCCTCTGAATGAGGAGTGATCGAGCTCCCTGATTGATCTCTGCAGCTTCCAGAGTGATCTACCATGAATCCTGGACTGACTGCACTGGATCTGTAGGATTGTCTGTGGTCAATGTCTGGACGGTAACTGTATGGAACCCCAGACCTTAATTGCCCAAAGCAGTTAACCGACCTTTTCTAAACCCTGGCCTGGGATCAAATGATGCCCTTGACTGACCCCCAGACTGACAATGAGGATGACCACACCTTGGACTTTGGGACATGACCATTTGATTTGAGTACATGCTATGCATTTGTTGGCATAAGCTGTAGGTGTAAGACTGGTGTAGTATTGTGCTGTAGAACAATATGTCTGCTCCTTGACTGATCCCTACTGGTAACCATGACAAGCTGCCAAGCTTTGTGACTGAGTTAGACAACAAGGAAGAGCAGGAAGACTATGAGATTTTAAGTTCTGAATGAGGTGACAAGCTACCAAAAGGCAAGGCAAGACATAGAAGATATTCTGTGAACCAGTGAAAGCATAGTGAATGTGTGCAAAGAGAACAAGCAAGGATCCAGGAGATGCACCCCCCTGCCCTAACCATGAGAAATGGGTGCTGTCCCTATGTACCAAGACGCCTGGCAACAGCATTACAGTGAACGGTTCCAGCATTCTCCAAAGTGCAGGATTGAATTGGAGTACTGTATGCGAAGAGAGTTGGAGGTGAGCCGTGGAGATGCGCTGTGGTTTATGCGTTGGGTGTGTGTGTCCCTACCAGCCACTGTGAATTGGGGTACTGGTGGGAGCTGCCCTTGGAAAACAACCTGAGATGTTGGAAAGTGCTGGCCAAATGAAACCTGGAGAGTAAATGCAGAGCTGGAACAGCCAGATACTTGTTCTGATTTCATGGTGGGAATTGTTGCTATCGAATTTCTCTGTGGTTTATGGGTGAATATGGAAATTCATGTTCATGAAGTGAGATTGGGTACTAACCACATGTAAATGTACACAAATAGGTCTCTCACCACTCACTAGCAAGACTCTTGTATCGCCATTCAAAACTCGGTCCCAGAGTCGGTTTGTTTTTTGGTGGATATCAAGAATCTCACCTTCTAATATCACAGTATCTTCCCAATTGACTCACCATTGCCCAGATTGTTCAGGGTCTGGGAAAATTCAGAGCAATCTCTAAACTGGCAACTTGGGCCAACACCATGTTAGATGATTCTTCCTACACCTTGGATTGGGTGCTTTTGGCAGTGTCCTGTTTGGGCCACCGCAGATGGGGTTGGTGTGAAGAGTTGCTCGTGCGTGGGAATGGACATGTATGCTAGCGATGAAACAGATAATGAGGCTGGTTCCTTGCCACGCCTAGACAAGTTGTCCAGCTAAGTTAATTTTAATTGAGAAAAATAATGATGACACATTCTAAAACTGCCCAGTTGTCAGGTAACTTCAGTTTTTAGCCAGACAATTTCAACAGAATACATCAATGTTTGGAAATCCACAGCTAATGAGAAAACTAGCAATCAAAAGATTCCATCTTATTTGTACACACGGTTAACATTGTCTAGAAATACCGCAGCAACAGCAACAAATAAGTTTGTCAGTCAGTACACTGACAACAGTCTTAAAATCTGAAGTTGATCCTTCATGTTTGAAGAGCTAAGTTGTAAACTACGAATCAAAATTTATAAATGTAATACTTAGAATAGAATCTTTACAGTATGGAAACAGGCCACTCAGCCCATTAAGTCCACCCCTCCCTCTGAAGAGCATCCCACCTCCCTCCCCTATCTGTGCACTTCCCATGGCTAACCCACCTAACCTGCACACTATGGGGAATTTAGCATGGCCAATCCGTCTAGCCTGCACATCTTTGGACTGTGGGTCAAAGCCAGAGCACCCGGAAGAAACTCCTGCAGACACAGGGAGCACATGCAAACTCCACAAAGACAGTCCCCTGATGGTGGAATCAAACTCAGGTCCCTGGTGCTGTGAGGCAGCAGTGCTAACCACTGAGCCATCATGCCTTAGCTATATAATTACATTGGCTAGATAAAACAAACAAAATGTCTTTGAGAGGTTAACTAAGCATCATTTAGTGTTTTTGAAATTTATTGAACTAATTGTTTTACTTTCCATTTTCCTGTTTCCTGGATGAGTGCTAATATATGTCATTTAATTACCCACAATGAGTCATTTAGCAAAGTGAAACAATCAACAATCTGGAAGTGTATCCCCAAGTAAGCCTGAACTGAATGGTCTCCTGACTCACTGGGACTAATACTGCCAAGCAGTAATGCAGACATGCACCCAGTGAGATCCTGCTGTGTCATGGTTTGATCTTTATCATGAGGATTCCAGCCAAGGTGGAGGTATGGAGTGTTCAAGTTGACAACAATGATGCACAAAGTTATAAAGGCATTGTTGCCCTCTCCGTTTCGATTTAGCCCTTTCCCGCTCTCCCCACCTTCTCTCACTTTTGATGGTTTGTATTGCCTTAAAGGCATGTGACTATTGAATTGGCTACAAGGCTGGTGGCAGTCAAAAGGGAAAAAGTAAAAGAAAAGAAGTCACGTTGATTTTGCTGGAGAAAATCATTCAGTTGTGTGTAGTAGCAGTTTGGAGTCATAGATTCCTACAGCATGGAAACAGACCCTTCAGTCCAACTAGTTCCCGCTGACCACATTCCCAAAGTAAACTAGTCCCACTTGTGTGTTTGGCCCATATCCTTCCATATCCTTCTAAACCTTTCCTATTCATGTCCTTATCCAAACGTTTTCTAAATGTTGTAACTGTACCTGCATCCATCCCATCCTCTGGCCAGTTCATTCCACAAACAAACAACTCTCTGTATAAAAAAGTTGCCCCCATGTCATTTTTAAAACTTTCTCCTCTAACCTTAAAAAATATGACCCCTAGTCTTGAACTCCAACACCTTAGGGAAAAGGCCTTTGATATTCATCTTATCTATGCCCCTCCTAATTTATAAGCCTCAAAAAGTCACCCTTCAACCTCCTACCCTCCAATGAAAAAAGTCTGAACCTTTCCAGGCTACTTCTGTAACTCAAAGCCTTCATTCCTGGCAACACCCTGGTAAATATTTTCTGAACCCTCTCCAATTTCATAATATCCTTCCTATAATAGGGAGACCAGAACTGGACACAGTACTCCAGAACTGGAGAAAGCAAGAACTGCAGATACTGGAGTCAGAGTCAATACAGTGTGGAACTGAAGGAACACAGCAGGTCAGGAATAGGAAAGCCCACGTTTCGGGTTTACACCTGATGAAGGGTGTAAACCTGAAATGTCAACTTTCCTGCTCCTCTGATGCTGCCTGACCTGCTGTGTTCCTCCAGTTCCACACTGTACTCCAGAAGAGGCCTTACCAATGTCCTGTAGAACCTCAACATGATGTCCAACTCCTATACTCAAATGTCTGTGCAATGAAGGCAAGCGTGCAAAACACCTTCTTAATCACCCTGAGTACCTATGATGCAAATTTCAAAGCAACTACAACACTACCCAGGGTACTACCATTAATTCTATATGTCCTGCCCACATTTATGGTTGGAAAATATGAAAAAATGGCATTGTTATACATTGTGTCAGCAAAACATCTGAATAGTGCTGTTGGTAGAAAAGGAAGAGTAGCATTTTTATAGCATCCTGCATTAATTTGGGACGTATCACTGTAGTTTACAACCAATGAAGCACTTTAACAGTGCAGCCTCTGTTATAATGTAGGAACACAGCAGCTAATTTGCTCTCAGTCTGTGGAAGGCTGTGGTGTTGTTAGTTCAGGAGCATACTCCAGTCAGTCTGCAGCTTCTTGTACTTCAGTCAATTGATGGAGCTTAGCCTGCAGTCAGTCTGGGTGCAGGGATGGCTTTGTGCAAGGCACTAGCCATACTCAGGCCAATTCATATCCAAGGTTTAGTCTGAAGGTTTTTGAAACAGAGAACAATCACTCAGTCAGGATGCCTTGAATGTGGAAAAGTGGGAGTTGGAAGCTAAGGATCAGGGAGCATATGGCCTTGATGTGGGGGATAAGGAACATTAGGTGCAGAAGGCTTCAGCTGGGGACATTTGTGCTTCAGCGGGGGCAGTAAGATGTCATTTGTTTGGGGATTCAAGAGACAATTGGGACCTCAATTGTCACAATGCGGGGCTCTGCAATAAGGGGTGAATGGAGGGTCTTGGAGTAAGAGAGATTGAAAAAGTGCAGAAAGATCAGGGGAGTCTGGTAGATGACAGGAAGAGATTGATTCTTGAAAAGGCCATCATGCCAAAGAAAGATTTGAAGGGTAAAGTAAAACAAAGAACTGAAGATACTGGAGATCTGAAACAAACATAAACTGAAATTGCTATCGAAACTCAATAGGTCTGACAGCCTCTGACAGTTAATGTTTTCAGTCCAGTGACCCTTCTTCAAAACTGGCCATTGGTCTCTTCTTCTGCAACTCCTGTGATCTCTAATCTCACTCACCCTTTCACCTTTTCCCAACCTACCTCCATTTGCTTCTCCACACCATTTTTTTACAATATAAAACCTTTCACTTTTCCAGCTCACTCTTCAGTTCCAAAGAAATGTCCTATTGGACTTGAAACAGTCATTTCATTTTGCTCCCCACAGTTGCTGCTCGACTTGTTGATCTTCTCCAGCACTGACTGTTTTGATTTCAGATATACAGCATCTGCAGTATTTTGCTTCTGTAAGATGGCTATATCTTCGGCTCCAATTTAATGAGGTCCTCTAGCTTCACTGCCTGATTTTCCCCTGCGCGCCTATCTTTGTAACTTGACCATGTCACTTGTGGCTGTGTACAGAAGTATGTCTTTTGCCTGGGACTGAGCAGGTGACCGGTCTCCTGCAACCTTTTAAACACCGAAAACATGGTTCATATATTCCTCAGCCAATCGTAGACAAACATGAGCGATGTAGTTACCAGATTGTGCCCCAGAATCTAATCTGGCTTCTTATTCTCAGTGAGGTGACTGTCTCTGCAATGATTGAGGGTGCAGGTGAATACCACATCATTATCCCCAGTGCTGGTGCTTGGCAAACACTGCTCCCGTTTCATTTTGTCTCTTTGTTGGCAGCTAGTACCTGTGGAAGAGACCCATGAAGCAACATTGGCCAATGACACCTGATTCTGTTGAAAAATTTTTTGACTGCCTTAATTGGGAAGAGGACCCCTTCTATCCCAGACAGCCTGGAGCAAAACACCTTGTGAATCTTGGTGATATCTTGTGCTGGCTCCATGATAGCTCTAGTGGGGTGGAAGCAACCAAGATAGACTCCTCTGTTGCTCTGGGTTTGCAGTAAATGAAGGGATGCACAGTTGAATTATTAATACAGTGAAGGAATCAATTCCCCAGAATTACAGTGAACAAGAGCATCCTGCCCGCCAGCCACATGTGATTCACCTTTTGACTCGGGATTCTGGATGTTTGCATGAGAAGCAAGTTGACACTCGATGCCATACATTAACTTGGAATTGAAAATACTTGGCACTCGCGTTGCATATATGCCAAATGCCTTGTGTGTCATGGAAATCATCCTTTGCTAATTGCTACATCGGTGGAGCAGTGAATTCAAAGTGAAGGTAAATTTTGGGCAAGTAAATGGCAGGGTACGTGTCAATAAAAAGGTGAACTGCAACTCTACAGCAAAATTATTTATATATAAGAGCCAGATATCCATACAGGCAGTAAGTCTTGTAACATGCTATGACTTGTGTTGGCATTTATGTTATTTTGATCATAATTAAATCAGTTATATAACAAAACATTCAGCGCATCAATTCCAGAACTGTAATTCAGTCACATATGGAAATAAGAGGAAATTTTGAGGTGTGACACCATCCTCTTAGTATTGGCTAGTTACTTTCCACAAGTTATAGGAAGGATATTATTAAGCTGGAGAGGGTTCAGAAGAGATTTAACACAATGTTGCTGGATATGGAAGGCTTAAGTTAGAAAGAAAGGTTGGATAGGCTGAGACTTCTTACATTGGAGTGTAGGAGGTTGAGGGGCGAACTTGTAGGAGTTTATAAAATAATGAGAGGTATAGATAGAATTAATGGCAGTTGTCTTTTCCCTCAGATGGGGTTTTCAAGACAAGGGGGGGCATATTTGCAAGGTGAGAGGAGGAAGGTTTAAAAAAAAACATAATAGGCAATTTTTTTATACAGAGGGTTGTTCGTGTGTGGAGTGAACTTGCTAAGGAAGTGGTGGATACAGGTACAATTACAACATTTAAAAGGCATTTGGATAAGTACATGAATAGGAAAGGTTTGGAGAGATATGAGCCAGGAACATGCAGGTGGGACTACTTTAGTTTGGGACTATGTTCAGTATGGACTGGTTGGATCGAACGGTCTGTTTCCGTGCCATATGACTCTATATGACACTATAAGATCAAGTGTTGAAGTTATAATCACCAAGCATATCATTTTGTGTGGGGTCCAATATTGTTTTAATTTGTTACAATGTGACCTGACACATCCAGGCCTTTACAGAAAAATAAGAGGCAGCTACAAAATGTGCTTTTCTCTAAGTGGAAACATTACCCAGAAATGGTTGCCATCTTCACTCACACCCTGTAGATTCAAATTGTACCTCTTAAATTTGGTGTAAACTGCTTTACCTCACAGAGACACATTGAAAATCTAAACTTTGATTGTGTTTGTGTGGATACATTTAATATGTTTGTATGACGCTAAGCTTTATATAAAAAATTCATAAGTGCACCAGTTGTATTCATACAGCAGGTAGAGTCATTACTTGAAAGCATGTTAAACAATAATAAAGTAATAGCCAAGCAATAATTCATTAATATTAATTTATTCTGACATAAGGATGTTATATAAAAGGTATAGATCATCATGAAATGTGTACAAATGTGACAAATTGACTCAAGATAGCCTGTTAGGGTTGATCTCTGTGGATTTTGATTTCAATCTAGTTTCAAAACTAAACAACACAGTTTGTAATAGTTTTACAGGGATATAGTTTTAATATATTTCAAATCAAATCACTTTCAAGCCATGGAGACAGTAGGGACTGCAGACGCTGGAAGCCAGAGTCAACAGATGTAAAGCTGGAAAAGCACAGCAGGTCAGACAGAATCCGAGGAGCGGAAAGTCAACATTTTGGGCTAAAACCCTTTGTCAGGACTGGGGAGGGGGAGGGGAGCCCAGACATAAATAGAGGGAGGGGTTGGGACTGGGGAAGAGTAAGTGGGATGATGATAGGTGGATGCAGGTAGTGGGCTATTGTGATTGGTCAGTGGGAAGGATGGAGTGGATAGGTGAGAAGGAAGATGGACAGGTTAGGTCAGGTGAAGAGGGAGGGGTGCACAGGGGATAAGGCTGGGGTTGGGGGGAATATTGTAGCTGGTGAAGTCAATATTGAGGCAACTGGGCTGTAAGCTCCCAACGTGAAATATGTGGTGTTGTTCCTCCAGGTTATGTTTGGCCTCACTCTGACTGTGGAGGAGGCCAAGGATGGGCATGTCACCAGGGGATTGGGAGGGGGAATTAAAATAGATGGTAACCAGAAGGTTGGGTTAGTTGATGCATGCAGAGTGCAGATGTTCCGCGAACCGGTCCTTGCATCTGCACTTGGTTTTCTCGATATAGAGGAGACCACATCAGGGTAAACAAAGCCAACACACCTGGATGTCCCATCATATCAGGCAATGGGACCCTGTGTGAGAACCTCTCTGGCGATGTTGAGGGCATCTTGAAACCCATTGTACAGGGAACCCACAGCTTCTGTCATGACACTACAGATTTCTTACAGAAACTCAGTGCCCATGAACCAGTCAAACCAGGAACATTCCCCATCACAATAGACCTATCGGCACTCTACACCAGCATCCCCCACGACGACAACATCGTTGCAACAGCCTCAGTGCTCAATACCAACAACTGCAAATTCTAGACCCCATCCTATAACTCATCTGCTTTATCCTCGACCACAATGTCTTCACCTTCGACAACCAGTTCTTCATCCAGACACACAGACAGCCAAGGGGACCAAATTTTCACCCCAATATGACAACATTTTCATGCACAAGTTCAAACAAGACTTCTTTGCTGCGCAGGACCTCCAACCAATGCTATACACCAGATACATTGGTGACATTTTCTTCCTTTGGACTCACGATGAGGAATCACTGAAACAACTACATAGCGATATCAACAATTTCATCCCACCATCACACTTACCATTGACGACTCTTCAGAATCAGCCTCATTCTTGGACACACACATCTCTATCAAGGATGGACACCTCAGAACCTCACTCTTTGTTGTTTGTCAAATTATACGGAAGACTTTGTGTGAGTTTCCTTCTCCATTTGGTGTCAGTAGCTGGGACTAACAACAAGACAATTAGAGTTCGATTTATTGTCACATGTACTCTCGCCAGTGAAAAGTTTACAAGTTGCTGCATCATGGTGCCATCTTAGGTACAAAGATACTTAGAGACAGATTCTTAAGTACAAATTCTTTGGAAGAAAAAAATAGAAAAATAAAGAAATTAAAAGTTCAGACTAACAGTCCTTCCATCCCAGTTGATACCCAATAATATAGATTGGTGGCCCACTTAAAACTTCCCCTTATTTCCTGTGCTGGTAAAAATAGCTGGTCCAGAAATAGGCTGGGAATCCCTGATCTGGTGCACACCCATCCTTTGTGTGTCTACCTGGTGTCAACTGGCCCTGTATCAGGAGGGGAAAATCTGGGCTCTCGTGACCCAGATGAAAGAATCTCCAGCACAAAACAAACTGGTTTGAGGTTAATCATTAATGTCAGTTTCAGACCACCCCGACCTTGCCTGAATCTTAGTTCAATATTTATGAATGCAAAAATGTTCACAAAATGTGCACGAGAGTGCATGTCTTGTCAAATCCACTGAAGAAGTATAATAAGTTTGGATTACTAGCAATTTTAAGGAACTGCCAAGTGATTGGCCGTTTACATCCTTCAGTTTGTCCCAAACAGGAATAACTATTTGCACAGCTTCCCAATCCTTGTTCCAAAGTGTTTTAAAATCTGTGATCACCTTCCCTTCCCACAGCTCATGAAAGTGAGATGAGTTGAACAGATCGATAGCAAGGAAGTCAAATAAGTTTTCAAAAAAAGTATGAGTCTAATTTATTTTCAGAAACAATATTGAGACCATTTGAGAATTGCCCAATTTATAAGAATAGTGGAGAGGCATTACATCATTCTCATAGGCTTACGTCAAAACAAAATGAGAAGTCACAGGATGCAGGATGTTCACTTTTGATGGACAAGGCCACAGTTAGCAACTCCCTTCACTCCAATGTATAGCATCTGATGAAGCTAATTTTTTCAAGCAGCAGGTGCCCTTTAATGTCACTGTGCAGCTGGTTCACACCACAGGGATCATTTTTCCAGTACGTTTCTACGAGTCAGAGACCAACAATTGCTTGCCCAGATGGCTGATATTAATAAATGAAAAAATTGTCATTTGTCATTCCAGCAAAAAAAGACTGTTTGCCAGTAGTCGTCACCTTTCGACTAGTCAGCAACTTCAGTAAGCAGTGGAGGATAATTAGCACACGGAAATCAGCTAAATACAACATTGACATTGACCTCTATGAGGACATGACAAGGTAGCTATACATATCAGGAAAGGGATTACTAATGTTTTGTAAAACCTGCAACAGCTTCTCGAGTTGCAACAATATTGCAGCTCAGAATATTCACAGCACCAGGAACCTGGGTCGATTCCACCCTCGGGCGACTGTCTGTGTGAAGTTTGCACAATTTCCCCATGTCTGGGTAGGTTTCCTCCAGATGCTCCGGTTTCCTCCCACAGCCCAAAGATGTGCAGGCTAGGTGGATTGGCCATGCTAAATTGCCTGTAGTGTTCAGAGATGTGTAGATTAGGTGGGTTATAGGGGGATGGGTCTGGGTAGGACGCTCTGAGGTTCGGTGTGGACTCGTGGGGCTGAAGGGCCTGTTTCTTACACTGTAGAGATTCTAAGATCTAAGATCTAAGAATACTGCATTGTCAAAGTCCACCTACTGTAGTCCTTAAAATTCTTGGGCATAGTTTTCTAAGATTTTTGCTCTTCCTCTACAATAGCTAATGGGTCTGACACAATATTCATAAAGCACCATTAATTTATCATTTCTATTTTTAATTCAGTTGTGTTTTGTAAGATAATTGATAAAATCCTAAATAAAGGTTTTCTTTAATATCTCAAAAACCTTTTGACGTATTTTGTAAATGTAAGACTGGAACTCTGGTAGAACCAGTACACTTATTTTCAAACATGACAGATTTTTTTTTTTACGTTTCTTCGAGGGACCACAGGATCTAAAAGGTGGAGAAGTTCGAGATGTGGAAGATGTATGCTGATATTGAACCTTAGGTTACAGGATGAGGGAAGAGTGAGGTATTGAAAGGAATTGTAAATGAGGATGACAATATTGAAGTGGGGCAATGGGAAGCTATTACTTGTTAATCAGGACAGGCATAACAGCAGGGCAGGGCTTTCTGCAGGGATGTTGGTGACAGGGAAATTCAAACTTGTTGCTTTGTTTGAATGGGCAAAAGATTCTGCTCGAATCCACCATCACTCAAATTAAAAACTGAAAGAACTGCAGATGCTGTAAGTCAGGAATGAAAACAAAGTTGCTGGAAAAGCTCAGCAGATCTGGCAACATCTGTGAAGGAAAAAACAGAGTTAATGTTTCGGGTCACCAGACCCGAAACGTTAACTCTGTTTTTACCTTCGCAGATGTTGCCAGACCTGCTGAGCTTTTCCAGCAACTTTGTTTTTGTTCCATCACTCAAATTATTCTACTTAATGCAACAAATTTGTGGGAGTCACAGATGAACTTTAATAGTTATGAAATGTAATAGTGTGAAATCTATGTTCATTTGAGTAAAAAGCAACAGACTTTAATAAACATAACACTGTACGAAGGTTGACGAGAGAATACATCTGTAGCTCTAGAGATACTGTCTCCAGTTCCATTAAATCTGATGTCAGTATGACTTAGTGCCATGTTCAATAGCTATCTTTCCCTTTACAATAGCTACAATTCTCTTCATACTACAGTATGGACCTGGCACAATTACAGTGGTGGAATCACCACAACATGAGTAGCTTTCTGACTTGGTGATGCCAACCAAAACTCCCTGGTAGCCTGAGGAAAACAGTGTTTGATGCTACGGACAAGTTAATTGGGAGGGGTGGACAAAGACACCACTGAGAGCTCCGTTGACATGTTCTCTATTCAGTGAGTAAAGCCTCAATTACTTTCTGGTTGTAAATTTATAATCTTAATGTTTTGGCTTAATTCCATGGAACATGGTTTACCACAAATGAGAGAAGCATCTGTTTAGAATGCAGAGACCTAAAACCGAAACACAGACACCTAATTGTAATTAAAAACTTATGTTTTCATTTTGCAGCTTATTTGGCAAAACAGTATTGTGGTTTGTTTGCATAGCAGTGGATTGGCTCACAGTGATTAGTCCCCTTAAGTAAATGCATTTATCTTTGTTAGTTTTTTTATAAAAAAGAAACTATAGGGTGGTCTTGTCTGTGTGCTCCAGTTCAGCCTTGTAAGCTGAGTTTATTTGTGCCTCTCACCAAAAATGTGCTGCTGCTGCTCCCATTATTTTCCTTGTTGGAATTTGCAAGGCCTTGTCAATAGTTTCAGGCCCCTGAAGCGAGAAAATATAGATTGAGGTGGGTCAGCATAAATTCATGCCCCTTCCCAGTTTGCTTGCTGCTTCCAGACCCTTGGCCGTTTTCCTGGAGGCAAGGTTGCGGTCAGCAGTGCTACCCACCTGAAGCAGGAGGAAGCCAGTTGAGGATGTTGATATCCCTTTTAGCTACTGTCAGAGGCAATTGGAATTTTACAGACAGCTTCTGCGTTTCTCATGCATTAGGGAATGGTCAGCTCATTTGAATTGTTTCCTGGCACCCCACAGGAGCAACAATACTCCAGACAGGCTGATGGACCCTCGACTACTGCTTGATCATTATTGCAGCCTTAGGGCTGATCTTTGGATCTGTTGCCCCATAATTGTGGCATGGATGCTGGAGACATTTCTACAATTGAGTGTTTGGAAACTTGGAGAAAGGGTGCACCAAAATGGAAGTACCTGAACTGCAAGCTTCAACTCCTTCCAAATGGGAAGGCCTCCTATTGGATCTCCAACTATGAGAGTCTACTTGCCAGCCTATTGGATGGAAAGCCTATCCCTGGTCACCAATTGGGTGATTTGGAGAATATCACCTCTGGGTCACTGAGTGTGGGGTTGAAATCCCTACTTCAAAGATGTACAGGTTAGGTGGATTGCCCATGCTAAATTTCCCATAGTGTCCAGGGATGCGCAGGCTAGATGGATTAACCATGGGAAATGCAGGGTTACAGGGACAAGGTAGGGCAGTGACTCTGAGTAGGATGCTCTTCGGAGGGTCGGTGTGTACCGGATGGGCCAAATGGCCAGTTTCCACACATTAGGGGTTCTGCGACTTCACCCAACTTCAGGCTCCCAAGCCAATGGGCTGCCTTCAGTCTTTCTCCAGCGATATGAAGACCTTTACTCCAAGGTTTACAGATTCCACTGCTACTATCACCAAATATTTGAAATGTAAATTGCTTCCATAACGTGAATGATAATTATTGCTGGTGTATCCTAATTGTTTCTCTCATAATGTTGCGGCCAACAAACTTGCCTCTGGTTGTCACTGAGGAGCAGAAGAAAGTTTTGTGAATCTTAGGCATCTTACTTAAAATTGCCTTTTGTTTCTCAAGTTTACCATCTTAGCTTTGTATATAAATGAGTCAAACAATGTTCCACTAGAGTAGTCAATTGCAATAAAAGGTAAAAGATCTAATTGCCAAGAGAGCATGAAATAGTAAGGGACTCAATGAAAACCAGTAAAGTACAGGAAAACATTGCACAATACAAGATCTATTTCTATGAAGTGATGTTGCCATACAGAGAGTATCCTGAAGAATTGATGGCAAATGTTGTTTGGTCCCAATGGAAAATTGTAAGCTGTCCATTTTCAGTGTCCCGTGGATGCTTTTTGCAAACATCTCTGGGAATGTTTATAAAATTCACCCGTCCTATTCTGTAAGGTAAGGTAAACTTTATAGCATAGGCAAACAGAAGTAAAAATCTAAATGTAAAATATTTACAACTTCTCATCATAAAACTTTGACTATAAAACATATGGAACCATTGTTTGTGGTGCCCATAACCCTGCCTATAAACTGTAGGTGCAATAATGAATGTTTGAGAGCACACCTTCTACCACATTCCTTTCTTCCAGAAAACCTCAGCGGAAAATTCTTTCTTCTTACTTAAATTAATATGCTCCAGAGAAGGTGCTCATGCTTCTTTGCAAATCAAAGTAGTTCATAAAATAGTAGAATAAATCAAGCATTAACACCCAACATTGTGGTTTTTTTTTGGTTTGTCAAATGTTGAGCAACAATGATATCAAAGTTACACAGCATTTACTTCACTCCTATTTTGTGGAAGTGGGCAAAAGAGTGTTACAAATCACTGTTGAAAATGGGGAAGTGAAGCCTTTCCACAGTAGGTATTTTGGGGGAAGAGGAGTGATAACAGAGCCATGTCAAAAAGTCAAAAGTCATAAAATTCTTAAGACTTACTTCTGCTTGATGCATTGAAGACATTGGTGATGCAGAGCTTATAAGGGAACTGCAAAGAAACACAGTTGGAGGACATTCGGTTTCAATAATGATGTAATCACAGAACTATATCAGCTTCAAGGGTTATACTTGATATCACATTCAGATGATGGACGTGACTCCTACACTCAACTTCCATGCTCTGTGTTCTTTCAGCCACCAATCAGATGGGATGAAGAGGTAAGAAGTTGGTTTTGTGTGAAAGTGTGGCTGAAAGCCTCTACTGTAGGTGGCAAAGGTCTGCTTGATTGCTTTGTCTGATTAACACCTCTTCTGAGAGTATTGGCAGCATTCATGCCACTTTTCTCAAACATATCTCTGTCATCGAGGGTATAAGGAGTAAGAGGAAGTGATGAAGCCAACAACAAGAATGAAGCCACTGAACCAAAGTTACAATAGAATGCCAGCTGAATTAAAGGACAGTGAAATTGACTATTAGACAATGAAATGGCCCAGTGAAGATAGAATTGAGCAACTGGACGGAAGGACAGAGAAATAAGCTACTCATAATCTTGAGAAACTCAGAGTCATCTGCTAAAGAAAGGGAAGTCCTTAGACATGCAGCAGCTTTGAAATATGAAACATTTAAAGGTGTGTTATTCAAACATGACAAAAAAATAAGTAGGTAGAGGAGAAGTATATTTAAGGCTGAGATAGACAGATTTTTAATCAGGAGGGGGATCAAGGGCTATGTGGAAAAGGCAGGAAAGTGGAGTTAAGGTTTGTCTCTATTAACCATGATCTCATTTAATGGCAGAGCAGACTCAATGGGTTGAATGGCCTACTTCTGCTCCTAAGTTTTATGGTCTAGTCGATCATTGTGTACAACAAACTGTACTAATGCACATGCTTTCATTTCTTCTGACATGCAGTAAAATATTTAGAATGCATGTTGCGTGACACTTTGCAGTTAAAGCAAAGTTAAAGACTTTGTACATATGCTTCAGACAAATATTGTTATGAAGTATACCAGTAGTTTATTTGCAAAGTTGACTCCAAAATTTGCATCCCGTGTCTTTGTATTTTGATGTTGAAATACAAATTGCCTGTTTTGGAAACCTACTGGAGTTCTGGAACATTAGGGAAAATGAAGGTGCTACATAGAGACTTATCTCTAACCTAAACTCAAACCCAAACAAACAATAGGTAAAGGAGGAATTAAGTTGTGGATGAAAGTGAGCTGTAAAAAGAGGTCTGGGAAAAGATGTAGCGCTATCCAATTGTCCTCATCTGAAAAGGTGAATATATCATATTGCAGGCTATGACATATGTTCTGTGTAGGATTGGGTTGCTCATTATATGGTCACAAGTGAGTCTCTGTTTAAACAAATTCAATTCAATGCCAGTGTTTTGACACTCTAATGCTCAGTCAAAGGAACACCATCAAGGAGATTCTTTTTCATAACAGTTGCCTCAGGTATCCTAGTATGGGGAGGCGCTGATTAAATACCTTAAGATTAGAAAGATGTTCAATAGTCACAGGAAAAATAAAAACAGTTTCTTTTGGCATGGAAAACAAAAGCAAGAGGCATAATCATAATGTTAGAGCTAGGTAATTCAATAGTAAAATTAGAAAACACTTCTTTCCACACAAAGCTTAGTGGAAAAATACAGCTCTTACACCTAATTTCTTTAACAGATTGACAAGATTATTATTAGATGCCTATCAAGGGGTATGGTTCAAATACAGATAATTGGAGTCATCATCTAATTCATCATTGCCATCATCTATAATTGAATGGCTGGTTACACTCAATAGGCAGACTGCCTGTCCCTGCACCTATCTTTCTGGTGTAATTGCAGAATTTCAAGTCCATTACAAGATTTATTCTCATCTATTTGAGAATCAAATCAGTCAACCTCACAGTTTTTTTCTTTAATTTTGTTGTATTATAATATTTAGAAGACAATTACTACTATTGTTCATCTTCAATTTGTATATATTATCAATCAGAAATCCAAACTAAGATCCCCGACTATCTTTGGGCAATGATAAGGGAGTTACATGCATTTTGAAAAGAGATTGAGGTGACTGAGATTCTTTTTTACAAAAATGCAGAACACCAATATTGTATCTGAGAGAAATGTTTTGATACTGTGAAGAGAAAATTTATTTCCACTGGTGACTGTGTCAATAATAAAAGAATATAAATTAAAGATTAGAGTTAAAAGGACAAAATGAGTGGTTAGAGGAATTACTTTAGACAGAGGCTTATCAATATATGGGATGCTCTTTACGAAATAGCCCTGGAAGGAGGAAATAGATGATTTAAAGAAAAATTGACATGGATTAGCATATGAAAAGAACATGTAGGAAAATTTGATTAATGGATTACTGCCTCAGAGCTGGTACAGATGCAATAGGTTAAATGCCTCCTTCAGTGTTTTAGATCCGATTCAATTAATTTAAGATACAAATTAATCCATATTTTCCTACCTACCAGGATTGATTTTGTTTTAGAAACAAAAATCTGTTTCTGTTGAGTTGATGATGAAAGGGACTTTTTTTTGTGTGGAGATGGGCATTTGTTTCTAATTATTCGTTCTCAAGATCTGGGTTTCTCTGACAAGAACAGAATTTATTGCCCACCCCTTATTCTCCTGAAGAAGTGACAGGCGATACTTATGTTTGAATTGTTACAATCTGTGTGGTGTCTTCTAACACTGTTACACAGGAAGTTCTAGGATTTTATCCAGGGACTATAAAGGTACAACATTCTTTGTCCAATTTAGGATTGTATATAGTTTGCAAAGGGATTTGGAATGCAGGCATTCATATGCGCTCGTGTCTCTGGTAATGTAGATCATGAAGTTTCCAGATTTGAAAGATGCTGCTAAAAGTCTTGGGAAGTCAATGGAGGACATTTCTAGATGATACAAATTGCAGTCACTGTGCAATGATGGTGGAGTGGGTAGATTTTCACATTCCTGGTGCATGTGCCAATGGAAATAATTAATTTGCTGTACATGATGTTGAGCTGCTTCCCTATTGGTGCAATTGAATTAAACATTGCAAGGAAGGCACGTGGCACCCCACTCTTGATGTTGCTGGTGGGCAACTCAAAGATGGTGGTTCCATTAAATGTCAAGAGGTGTGGGGGTAGCCTCTTCCTTATTGAAGAAAGTATTGCCTTGTGTAATATGAATATTATTTGGCACTTATCACTGAAATGAATGCTGTTCATATCTGGCTAAATGCAGGCAAAAGTCAGCTTCATTATCCAAGGAATGGTGAAAAGAACTAACCACTGTGCAATTTTCAATGTACATTTCCATTTCTGATATTATGAAGAAGGAAAGTCATTGATGAATAAACTGAGGATAGTTGGATCAAAGATACTGCAGGTAGCACATGTGGATGCATAGTGACTAAGCAACAGGATAGAGATTAGTTGTGATGTTCCCATGGCCAAAAGTGTCCAAACATCTATTGTCAAGTTTCACTTCTGCTATGTGACAATTTGAGCAAGTTATCAGAGGGCAACACATGAAATAATATACTAACAAAGAGCGAATGAAGCAGAACAATGGAGAAAACAGAAGAAAGTTGAACACAATGATTATTTTTTTTCTCCCTATTTTCTGCTAAGAATCACCTGGTCAAATTTTCAAATTGTTTTCAGTGTATAATACTGGCATTACACAATTTTCTGGATTCAATCTGATTTTCAATGTGAATCATCACAATTGATTCAAATAAGAATTAAAACAGTTTTAAAAGGATTAAATGAAAGGTTGGCATGGGACAGTACTCGAAAAGAACAAACAGATCAATGGTGGGTACCCTAAGAAAAGGGGCAAAAATGGAAGTTTTGATATCACAAATATATGACCTGAGGAGAGGAAGTTCAGGATGTTGGGAAAAAAAACCCCTAAGTTAGGAGAGGTGAACTGGGATTGTGTGGAGTGGGTATGCAACTTTACTTAAAGTTACCCATATTCTGCCTCAAATGTTCTTTTATAACAGATTAATAATCAAATTTTATTTCGTTGCCTGTAAAATTTAATGCTGAGAACCTCACTGGCAACAGAAATATGCACTTGAATTATATTTGCTTTACACAAATGCAAAAATTGTTTGACAAGCTCGTTTAAACTTGAACAGCCATGAATTTTATACTGCAGCAGTCATCAAGTGCCTAATGATTAATACTTGTACAATATATCATGTAATTAATTATATTGTAGTGAATGCCACAGTTTATTGGCACACTAGTTCTTTCCTCTATGATGTGAACTTGAACATGGATTTGATTGATGGGCAACAAGTCTTACTTCTGTCAGTTATAGAACCCTGTATAAAATGATCTTGAGTCATCCGAGTTCTGTTCCTAAGTATGAATCCAAAGTAGAAAAGGGTTTTAATTCAGCATTAATCACCAGAAAATTGACAGACTCACACAAAATCCAAATGATGGATGATATGAAAAATATAACACTACCATAAGAAAGTCCTGTACTTGGGGATTAGTTACATCTTCCTATAAAATGCGGGAAACTTGTATTCATGCAGCATGTTTCTTGAGCTCAGGCAGATAATAAAATATTTTACAATCAGTAAATTACTTACGACGTTCATTCACTATTGTCCTAAAGAAAAAACTGGTTGTCAATTTTGCACACAACAAGGGTGCATGAATACAATGTGACAGCTACCAGATAATATAATTTTACTGTCCGGTGACCCCGGACCCGAAACGGTAACTCTGTTTTCTCCTCCACAGATGCTGCCAGACCTGCTGAGCTTTTCCAGCAACTTTGTTTTTGTTCCTGATTTACAGTATCCACAGTTCTTTTGGTTTTAATATAACTTTAGTGATCTTGGGGAAGCAATAAATATTGACAAGAGACAACAAGGTGCAGGGCTGGATGAACACAGCAGGCCAAGCAGCATCGTAGGAGCAGAGAGGCTGACGTTTCGGGCCTAGACCCTTCATCAGAAAAGGGGGAGGGGAAGGGGGTTCTGAAATAAATAGGGAGAGAGTGGGAGGTGGGTAGAAGATGGATAGAGGAGAGGATAGGTGGAGAGGAAACAAACAGGTCGAAGAGGTGGGGATGGGGCCAGTAAAGGTGAGTGTAGGTGGGGAGTTAGGGAGGGGATTGGTCAGTCCAGGGAGGACGGACAGGTCAAGGGGGT
>NC_063337.1:100175762-100213044 GCF_021869965.1 Rhincodon typus
TGTAGAGGAAGCAACACCGGGTACAGCGGATGCAGTATACCACATTGACAGATGTGCAGGTGAACATCTGCTTGATGTGGAAAGTCTTCTTGGGGCCTGGGATGGGGGTGAGGTTGGAGGTATGGGGGCAGGTGTAGCACTTCCTGCGGTTGCAGGGAAAAGTGCCGGGTGTGGTGGGGCTGGAGGGGAGTGTGGAGCGGACAAGGGAGTCACGGAGAGAGTGGTCCCTCCAGAAAGCAGATAAGGGTGGGGAGGGAAAGATGTCTTTGGTGGTGGGGTTGGATTGCAGATGGCGGAAGTGTCGGAGGATGATGCGTTGGATCCGGAGGTTAGTGGGGTGGTACGTGAGGACGAGGGGGATTCTTTTTTGGTTCTTATTGCGTGGACGGGGTGTGAGGGATGAGTTGCGGGAGATGTGGGAGGCACGGTTGAGGGCGTTCTCGACCACCGAGGGGGGGAAGTTACGGTCCTTGAAAAACGAGGACAACTGAGATGTACGGGAGTGGATTGCCTCATCCTGGGAGCAGATGCGGCGGAGGCGAAGGAATTGGGAATAGGGGATAGCATTTTTGCAGGAAGGTGGGTGGGAGGAGGAGTATTCTAGGTAGCTGTGGGAGTCAATATTGACAAGGCACTGGCAAGACCTTCTGTCTTCTTCTTTAATAAAAAGCTATGATTTTTTTTTAGAGCAATCATTTAATAGAAACAGGGCCTTAGTTTAAAAATTCATCAAAAAGACTGCACCTTGGTAAATGCAGCACTCCCTCAGTACTACACTGCAGCGTCAGACTACAATTTGTGCCCAAGTCACTCAATTGGGACTGGAATACATAGCCTTCTGATATGCAAGAGCGTAAACACCAAGCCAAGACAAACAAAAGCATGTTTGGCTTCTGCTAGTCCAGTGCTAAATTGGATTTAACATAAATACTTGATAAATGAATATTGTGCTCAAGAAGCCAACAGCTGTTAAGGAAGAGATTGATTCAGTTTTTAAAAGGACAGTTACTCGTCTTTGAGTTTGCAACAAGGAACCTCATCTGTTGAAATCACAGGGCTGGAGCTTTCCTGCCCAGCAATGGATCAAGTGCATTGAGTGAGTTTGACCAATGAAGGGCAGGAGGCAGATTCCTGTCCGAATTTCCAGTGTTAACAATTTTCACCAGTGCAGAAAAGCAAGAGGAGCATTATCATCAGGGGATCTACATGCTGCTATCTCAATAATGGTAGCATTGCAGAAGTTGGCATTTTGTTTGTTTTGATAATTTGTGAGTTTTCAATGATTTTGTAATGTTATTATAATGTTATGAGGTGTGTTACTGTGGAAATTGGGTAAATGGTGGAGAAGTTGAGGGGATTGAGAGAGATAAGGGGTTCAGAAGGTTATTTAGAGGATGAGGGTTTTATGACCAGAGAGGTCACCTTCAGACTCAGCCTACCTCTGCCTCCCCGCCTCCACTCAATGAAAGCCTCACTTGCTGCTCTTCTGAGTAAGAATCAGAATCTTAGTGCCAATAAATTTTCTGACTGCTATCTCAAATAGAAAACTTTGACCCTACAAGTTGAAAATTCAAGTGTGTGCAATCATCTTTCCTTAGAAATCCAGTCCCTGAACTTTAGAAACATGAAAACATGAACTTATCCTTTAAAGGTCAGTATCAAGTTATACCAAGTTCTAACATGCTTAGATGTAGAGTGAAGTTCTTTCTGTGCTCTGTCTACAACTAATATCAACTCCATTTTTAAAGTATTATTCTCTCTAAATGTGACATTTTTCAAATTCACACAAAAATTTTATGTTTGCTGACTGCATTGTTCAATTAATACTGAATTCAGGTGCAGCTTTATACTTCAGGCCCATGTCCACTTATCCTGCCTCAGCTCTTTCCGTAAAGGGTCCTTACGTTGGTTGACACAAGAACATTTCATCTTTCTGATAGAAACTGGATTTGTACTTTGGTTCCTGAGTTAGAAAAACAAATGCCTAAAGCCCTATGACAAAAGGTCACATCTGAAACATCAGTTTGGATGAAGAGTCACTAGACTCTAAACATTAACTCTGTTTTCTTCCCACAGATGCTGCCATACCTGCTGAGTTTCTCCAACAATTTCTGTTTTTGTTTCACATTGAACTACCCATCTCTCCACAGATGCTGCCCATAAATTTCCTGACTCCCATCTCAAATGGACCCTACATGTTGAAAATTCTGGTATCCACAATTATCTTTCCTTAAATGGTTAGAAAATGGTGTCCCCGAAATTTAGATTCAACCTCCCAGCAGATAAGACTGTCCACTGGGAGCATGAATTTATCCTTTAAAGGTCAATATCAGGATACACCAGGTCAAGTTGTGACATGTTGTGTCAAATTCTATTTTACAGTATTTTCCCTTTTCAACTATAAAGTCCAATGCTTAATTGCTGGCATTCAGTGGTTAAGTAGAAACATTTTCTTACTTTACTATTTCAGTGTTTTTCTTTATTTTGTTTGACTTATGAGCTTTTCAAATACTTCCAAATAAGTTTGTTAGCTCTGTATATTGTGGCAGCAGGATGAGTGCATCAGGGAAGTTGTGAAGTTGAGTGTGCTAAGGGTGTGAGATAATCTATTCCAGTCGCCAGCAACGATTTCATCAATGTCATACAAACAAAGACTGGCTTTGTCTTGCTTTAGACGATAAATGTCAGTCTTGTATCTTTATGAAAATAGATCAAGGCTTTCCAATATAGACTGAGTTCTTGAAAGAAAAGGATACCTTTTGCCATTGTGACGTATGTCAGTTGTGCGATACTGAATCTGGGACCTGCGAAATAATCTCTACAGTAGAAAAGAAAGAGAAAATGCTACAAGGGAGTGGACAAGAAGAAAGAAACAGAAAGGCAATTGGCCTGCATTGTACAAACTAACAGTAGTTAGTGCCAGCCCTTTACAGATAAATGTCAAGACAACACCTGTGCTTTCTATTCATACCAAAGCTTGCAAATATTCGCAAATTGTCGTAATGGGCATTTGGCTGCCTTGGTTTTCAGCAATGGCTGTCATGTTTATTTTTGTCAGATACCAGGCCACTGAGATATCAGAGTACATCTAATTTAGAGTTTTGGCCAGAACAAACGCTATTATGATACATAATAATGACTTTTGGATTATTTCCAGCATTTTCTGTTTACCGTATATTAAAATTGTGTAGTTGGATTTTTGTAATCATAGAGAACTTATTAGTTTGACTCATTAAGTCTTCGACCACGCTAATGCAATTTTCTTGCATGATTAAACAACACAGAGAAACTGGGCTAGGTTTGCACTGGTCTGTGAAATGTCCCTGAGAATGTTTTAGTCAAGTGAGTCCTCTGTAATGGAATTTGAAGAAATGAAATTCGTATGCTTATGGGAAGTTCTTTTTTTTTCAGTAAAATAGTAACCTGCTGGTCTTATGTAAATGAATTGCTCACCATTGCTGTTGTGTAGAATAGTCTATTTCACCCCTTTAGCTAACTCACCTCAACTCCCCCGACACACTCATCCTGCTTCCATTATGTACAGAACTCCAAACTTATAATAGCATTTGGAAGTATTTGAAAAGCTCATGAATAAGTTGATACTGCTGATAATTCTGATTTTTAGTTAATAGCCATTTGTATTTGATGTGAACTATAAACTGCTTGAGTATATAGCACACAATATTTAATGACATTAAAAACATTACATTTGGCATGCACTGGATTTTTAGTGGAATCACACTTATGCCTCATCTCTGCCTTGTCTCATCACTGTCTGTGTCGCTGAAATAGTCCACATATTGCTACTCTGAGTAATTATCTGATTTCTTAAAGGAATTATTAAAACACTCTTCACAGACAGCACATTAATATCGAGTATCATAGTACAATAGCTTAGATAGAAGTCTGTGATCATGAATCCATTTGAAAAGAAGTCCTTTTACCATGAAAGTTTTAGAACCACTAGTCTGGAACATGTAAAGCTGTGAGTGTTCAAAGCAGATGGCCCAACTAAGACTATGGGCAGATTTTCATTACAAGCTGAGTAACTTGCCTTGGAAAATTTTTCCACCTAGCAGGACTGCCCGAATCTAAGGAACCCCATTAGATGCAATTTTCACTTGCTTAAAGTAGGGGAAAGATTGAATCAGGTCTACAAACCCTAGGGAGAGGGTGGAGGAATGCTGAGGCAAGCAGGTTTGAACTATCACTTCAGTTCTCTAGCACTTTGTCCAGTTGTTTTAGAAGATTTAAGATCTCTAGCCCTTAACCCTTATATCCTACATGCTTACCCACAAACTCCAAACTTTGCATGCCACCCACCTCCTTATTTACTCGCTCAGTCTGCACTATGGGAAGAACTCAGGCACTATAGGAATATGAAAAAATCAAGTTATAATAATCTAATGCAGTCTCACTCATAAGCACTCACTAGTGAAAGCAACTCCTGTCCCTGAAACCCAATAAGATCTTTTAATCGTATTATTTTTGTTAATTTCTTTTAAAACAAACAAACTTCTAATCAGATCCCACATCAAATATGTGGCTGATCCTTGAATAGACTCTTTAACTTTTGCACTGTGAACTCAGCCACCTGCTGATAATTGAAGTTTTTGAAACTCAACTAAGCGTATAATGACAAGATGATAGTCCTTGGGAAACATTCAACAAAGACATCTAATTAATTGGCACAACCAGATTCCTTTTTTTTTGTCTAACCTTCACCAGATGTCCTGTCAACAAAATTAGCCCAACAGAGATTTTCAAGCGTTCACTGACAGCTTCATTTTCTTTTCTTTCAGTTTTAGGGAAGGAGAAGGTATCTGGATTTGAAAACACGAAGTTTAGATTGTGACAGTTGAAAAACTTTTATCCAGCCTTTCAGAACATTTGCATCCCCTCCAATGATTTGTGACTCCCACACTGCAGAATAAGGCCCTTTCAAAAGGATAAAAAAAGGGACCTGTTTATCCTGAGCACTGGGTGCAATCTATTAAGGGTGCAAGTGACCATAAGCTGTAGTGTGATTTGAGAAGTCTGGCAAGGTTGATCTCGATGTCAGGAGTGCCTTTTATGTTTTTGACAAGTAGTGTGAGTAGATTCTCGCTAAGCAGTGTTTTGCTTGTTAAGTGCCTTGATAACAGCCCAACACACTTCATTAATATTCATCTTCCAATCTCACTGAATGTGCCAAGCAAAATCAACAGCAAGGAAACCTGAAACGGAAATCAGAGTGTGTACCTGGTTCACCATTTACTCTAGAGGACCTCCATGAGCATTTATGTTACTGGATGAGTTATCTCATGCAAATGATATTGTATTTATGGTGTTTAACTTCTTAGATGGAATATGTCTTAACATAGGTTGTAAAAGTTGCATCAAAAGGTTTGACTTGGCCACGTCTGTGATCTAGCACGTGATTGTCATTAGATATTTGACAATGAATTGAATCAAAAGCTTACCTTTGAAGTTAGCATTTAGCTACTTAGAATTCAATTTTTAAAATATTGTGGTTTTCATCTCTGAAATGAATGGTGTTCCCTGAATGACTAAAAAAACTGACCTCAAACTGAAAGCAAAGTTAACATTTCAACTCCAGTTACCTTTCTTCAGTTCTTCCCCACAGATACTGGCAGACCTGCTGAGTTTCTCCAGCAATTTCTGTTTTTCTTTCAGATCTTCAGCATCCACAGTTTTTTTGTTTTATTTGAGAATCTTTGTGGACTGCAACGTCTCTGATAATTTAAGACCAATAGGAAATGAAGTTACAAGGTCCTCGTCCCAGGGAATATCATGTGATGGTATATCATTTTAAGGTACTTCCTCAGGTGCTTGTTAACCTTTTCTTTTTCCAACAAAAGATATATAATAAAGCAAGCAATTTTTGTGCTATTTTCAATTTTATTTAAATGTTAGTGACATCTTACAAAAGGAGCAATATATCAATCGTAACAAATAGTAGGTTAAATATATTGCTAAATTCAACCGAGACCTTAACTCACAATAAATTATTGCACTCACTCAGAGGTGACAAGGGAATCAAGATTAGGAAGTGGAAGAGCTTACAAGTGATGCCGAAATAAATAAAACAAGTGTACAACAAAAAAAATTTCAACAGATAGTTATTTGAAACATTAAAAATAATGTTTGGAAGAAACTCTGTGAAATTACTATGAGGAACCCACAAGGGAATTTGGAGTTACACTTTTATATAAAACTCTATATCTTGATAAATTTAATGATCTTTAAATCACTGCCTGTACTTTGAATGTTTGTACGTGTTTGCCTTTTTAAAATATTTTCTTACCTCTGTGAATTCCACCTTGATTATTTGTTTTGTTCTCTGTCCCCAGCTCTATTACCAAGCAGGGCAGTGCCCGAAATGTCCCTCCTATCATGGTAAACACAATTCTGCAAGCACTGAGAGTGGGAATAAAACATAACAAGATTGAGGATCTAGTTAAATCAATAGATTAAATGTATTCACAATTTTTTTTTAAAATCTCTCATGGATGTGGATATCTCTCACTAGGTCTGCATTTATTGCCCATTCCAAGTTGACTTCATAAACTGTTGGTGAGCTGCTTTCTTGAACTGCTGCAACACAGGTGCTGTGGGAAGACCCACAATGCTGTTAGGGAGGGAGCTCCCAGGTTTTGAAAAAACAGCACTGAAGGAATGGCAATGTATTTCCAAGTTACAATGGTAAGTGCCTATAGACTGTGCATATAGACTGTGGTGTTCCCATGTATCTGCTGCCCTTGTCCTTTGAGATGGCACTTGGTGGGCTTGGAAGATGCTAAGAAGCCTTGGTGAATTTCTGCAGTGCATCTTGTGTGTGCTGCTGTGTGTCGGTGCTGGAGGTAGTGGATGTCTGTGATGTGGTGCCAGTCAAGTGAACTTCTTTGACCGGGATGGCATCAAGCTTCTGCAGTGTTTTTGAGGTGTAGTCATCCAGGCAAGTGGGGAATCATTCATAACACTCCTGATTTGTGTCTTGTAGTTGGTGGATAGGCTTTGGGGAGTCAGGAGGTGAGTTATTCACTGCAGGGTTCTGAACTTCTGACTTGCACTTGTTGTCATCGTATTTATATGGCAAGTGTAGTTCAGTTTTGGTCAATGGTAACCCCAAGGATTTTGACAGTGGAGGATTTAGTGATGGTAACACCATTGAATGTGAAGAGGCGATGGTTGGAGTGTCACTTATTGGAGATGGTCTTTGCCTGGCACTTGTGTGGCACAAATGTTACTTGCCACTTGTCAGCCCAACCGAACCCATCTTCCTTTGTGCCAGGCATGATTACAACCATTAGAGAGTTTATTCCCTGATTCTAATTGACTTCAGGTTTGCTAGGGCTCCTCCATGCCACAGTCAGCCAAATGCAACCTTGATGCCAAGGGAAGTCATTCTCACCCCACCTCTAGAATTTACTCTTTTTTCCCTTCGCCTTGCATGAAAAGTGTCTGTAATGGAGCCTTTCAACCACAGTTGCGAGGGCACCCTGCAATGCAAGTCTGAACATAAACTTTTAAAAAATCTCAGAGAAGAACCAAGGGTATGTTGGGCAACAGCGTCCAAGAACCTATACTATGATGTATATGCCAGATTTTGCAAATGCTACATGCTCTTCAAAAAATCACTGAAAGTATAAGGAAAAGTAGAAATAAAGGTTAAATTAGAATAACATGTTAAAGAGATAATGGTAAAGAAGAGAACAAAGAAAAAAAGATTAGAGTTATAAACAATTTGTGTGAAGCTGATGATTTTACCACAAAGGTTAGACAAAAACACAATTTCCATTTGACATCTCACATGGATTTTTTCTACCAAATCTTAAAGTTTTGGCATTCTAAACATACATATAGCTATGCAGTGTCAAACCTGATGAATTACTCAAATATGTCTTGATTCTCAGTGACCAAACATTGCAGATCACAATCAAAAGCCAATACTTACCACAAACCGACCAATCAAGAATGTCTGTTAAAAAAAGCACTTTCGGTCATCTTATTTAATTGTAAAACCCGTTCTGCACAGCAAAGAGTAATCGTATCATAATGAATTGATTTTTGTCAAAAAAACCTATCCATTCAAATCATATGTTTAACACAGAAAGACATCCATAAACTTTCTGGTGTCTGGGACAGTTCTGTTGCATTCCTCAGTATGTATTGCATTCCTGGGCTTGGGGCTAAACAAAGAGACAGATTTCCAGAATAACCTGTATTCCAGTATTAACCTGTACGTAACATATTGATGGACTACAGCTCTGAGAATGTCACTCAGTGTGAAAATTACTCTGGAATGGATGTTATTATTTCAATCTTCCATTGAACCTAATATTGGAAATAGTGGTGTAGGAAGGTAGAACACAGCAAAGTCATGACACATTTTGGTCAAGATATAAATGTTGAGGTGAGTTGTGTGCTGGAATCTATTTTGTGATGGAAAGCCAGGAAGAATGGGCTTTTACAAATGCGCTGAAGAAATTACCTGCAGGGCTCCTTTATATTGGATAGCCACCCATAAAAAGTGAGTCAAGGGTTCTGAGGAAAATGCAGGAAAGCGGCTATGAGCAATGTCGGATCAGATGAATGACAGAGCAGGCTCACGGGGCTGAGTGGCCTACTCCTGGTCCTATTTTTTTAGGTCTTCTGGTCTTATGTCTCTTTGCCTTACTGTAACATCCTTTGTGACTTTCTAAACTCTCTTGCTTTTTCCACAAAACCCTCCTTTCCCGATCTCTGTACTCACTTTAAAAATGTTATATCTCGTTATTCCAGTTCTTCTGCATGGCTAATGATCTGAAATATTGGCTGAAGTTTTAAGCGGTAGCTCCTCAACTGAAAACTTCCATCAATGCCTCCTCCATGCGGCCAAGGATTTATATATTTATGTGCAAAATGTTAATTAACGTGAATCTTACGTCACCTGAAATTTTGTCTCCATTTTGGGAGGAGGTCCAACCTCCTAGAGCTGCTGGTCAGTTGGCCACAGCTGAGATTACTGCCGATGAACAATAAAGGGGCATCGATGGACGCAGATAATGAGGCAAGTGGAAGAAGAAGAAGTTTGCTGGGGCCAGCCCAGCAAGCTCCAGGAAGTGAGTGCATAGCCATCATGATGGGCAGCTGAAACAATGAGGAATGGGGAATGCCACTGTAGTTAGCACCCATTGACCACACAGTGCCTCAGCAGAAAGACTGTCACCCAAACTGGAGATGGTCACCAGTGTTCACAGCTGTGGGGAAAGACCTTTGAGTGGCCACATCCATACCTCAAGTGGCCCAAAGGTGCCAGGATGCCTGAGGCCTGCCCCATCACTGATAAAATACCAACATTCCCTGCCATGCCATTCAATTTTCTGCCAACTCCATCTGCCAGCACATTTCTGAGTAAATCATAAAATTCTGAACATGAATTCTGTTTTCAGATGGTGCCTGAGCACTTCGGGAATTTTCTGTTTTAGTTTTGATTTCTGAAGCTTCATGTTTGCTTATGCAGATAATAGAAATGTAGCAAATGCAAGCTCCTATCGAGATCAGAGTTTGATGTTCAAAATTGAATTCTATCTCTGACAGTTCTTTAACTTACTCTGGGTAAGGAATTAGATGCAGTTTAGCTGCAAAAGTGGCATTCTACTTACTGATTCTAGTTGTAAAAAGTGGCAATTAATACTAAACATATTATCTCACCGCACAAACAAAAATCAAACTAAACATTCCTTTCAATTTGCAGTTTTCAACGTAACCTGAGATATGACTCACTACTTGTTTTAGCTCACATTTGAGTCATGGTTAATTTAACAGTTAAATACGTGAACATGTCAATTCTCACTCTTGCTGAGAGAAACTCATTCATTATTTACTGCTGAATGCTGTTTCTAGGCACCTCATTGTTTAAAAATAAAACTAGTTGTAGGCTTTTAGAGTGTTTAAAATGTATCTTCTTTGGCGCACAATTAAAATGTTCCCATGAGTTTGCATTGCAATGTCTGAATCACTATGTAATAAGGCCATCAGTCATTTGCAATCATTATGTAGAATTCTGAACTTGTGCTTAAAGTTTATTGAACTACTCTATGTGTTTAATTCCATTTTAAATAAAATAAGAGGAAGTCACAATCAGATCACCATGCTGCAAAGGCATGATGCTCATGATGTTCTGGTGAGTGATTAATATCCTCAATGAGAGCTGACCTTCACAAAAACATGCCCCACTTAAACCTAGGTAGCCTCTTAAGCTGGGATGTGACATGGATCTTCTTGCTATTTTCTCCAAGCTCATTTTTCACCCTCCACTCCCCACTCACACATATTATCTTTTCGGCTTTGGTTCAGCTGTTGCTTTGGGTTTAGAAATGTTTTTGTTTCTCATCAATTCTTGAATATAATTCTCTGCCTCCACAACATAAATTACTTTGTCTCTTCTTTTCTTTCTAGCTTTCACTACCAGTTTGTAACAAGAGTCAATTAAGCGCCTAATTTGCAGCTCTAAGTCCTGATGAAACATCTCTTCTATCTTTTCTTTATTCCCTGAATGTGAATGTTCTTCTGTACAACACACGATAATGCATGGATAACCATTGAATGTAGTTTTAAACTGAACTGTTTTCTTGAATATGCCTTCAGAGCAAGCATATTAAGGGGATGATTTTGTAAAGGTGCTCAACGAAATACAAATTTATGACATCACAGTATTTATAGTAGCTTTCATTGCTGTCTGTCTTTCATCAATTAACTGGAAGTTTGCTAAATTCAGTAATATTATGAATCATTGTTGGATTTTGAAATAGCTTAGAGAATCCTCAAATTATTAAATTGTGCAATTTATAAAAACAAAAGTTCTGTGATGGAAATATCTGATTTTTTTCCAATTGATAGTTACATGGTATATAATAAAAATAGTCACAAATAAAATTTGTACATTAAATGACACTAGCAAAGCAAATCTAATTCAGATGATTTTTTGATAGTGCGGTCTTAAAAGATCACTTTCAAGGCTGGTTAAGCTCTGGCAGGTATCACCAAACGTGCCACCAGAAATAATGAAATGACATAAATCGTGGAACAACATTTAAAAAAAATGTGATGAATTCTTAATTAAATGTCAAAATGTACCAAACCATTGAATATTAAAACATAACCAAATTATTCTTCATGATATTTCTTAATTATCGTCTACAGCATTACTTCAATTCTTGAAAATGTAATTGGCTACTAATGTAACTAGATAACTTTGTGATTTCACCAGGGTTATTAGGCTGCAACAGTTGGCCTTAGTCCCTGGGACAGCAGGGTACTGTATCTGACTTTGTAGGTGAGCAAGTAACTCTTAGTGGTAGCTACATGTATATAAATATATGTTGCTTGCCACTTTAACACACCACCCTGTTCCCTTACCAATATCTTTGTCTCAGGCTTGTTGCAGTGCCCCAGCAAAACTCAACGTAAGTTGGAAGAACAACACTTCATTTTCCACTTGGGAACCCTGCAGCCCTCCAGACTTAATATCCAGTTCAATAACTTTAGGACCTAAGCTCATCCATGTCCTAGCCCCCAGCCCCACAGACCAGGTGTTGTGATCACATAGTCTGTTATTACACAAACCCATTATTAACCACTGACAGTCTCCATTAATAGCTATTTGCCCTCCTATCCAGATTGTTATCCACTCCTTTGTCTGTCCAACTGTTCTTCTCTCTCTTTAGGCTATATGCCCACTTATCGTTTACTCCTTACTCCTTCCCCACCTCATCTTCTGCATATAAACCAACGTTTTCCAAGCTATCATCAGTTCTGAGGAAGGATCACCGGACCTAAAATGTTAACTCTGATTTCTCTTCACAGATGCTGCCAGACCTGCTGAGATTTTCCAGCAATTTCTGTTTTCGTATCTGATCTACAGCATCCGCAGTTCTTTCGGTTTTTGTATAAATAAGAACATCTGTGAAAACAAAACCTTCTTCATGGGGTCATGTAGATGAGAATTTGGGGGTTACGACCCAAAAGCAGTTCTGAGGATCACACT
This sequence comes from Rhincodon typus, assembly GCF_021869965.1. Lineage (NCBI taxonomy): Eukaryota > Metazoa > Chordata > Chondrichthyes > Orectolobiformes > Rhincodontidae > Rhincodon > Rhincodon typus. The sequence continues at coordinate 100,187,794 of NC_063337.1, forward strand.
CTGCGATTAAACTGTATCTGCTCAAGGTGGCATAAGCAGCAAGTTAACTTTATGAATCCTGAGATAGTAGGAACTGCCGATGCTGGAGAATCTGAGATAACAAGGTGTAGAGCTGGATGAACACAGCAGGCCAAGCAGCATCAGAGGAGCAGGAAAGCTGACATTTCAGGTCTAGACCCTTCTTCAGAAAAAGAGTCCAGACCCAAAACCGCAGCTTTCCTGCTCCTCTGATGCTGCTTGGCCTGATGTGTTCAGTCAGCTCTACACCTTGTTACCTCAGACTTTATGAATCCTGCACTTTAATATGATTTTACAAACTTTCAGCCGGTTCTACCCATGCTGTTCATTGACTACGTGCATTAGCAAGGGACCTGATATCATGAGTAGCTAATACTCATAAAGGGAACCTGTACAACTCAAAGGGAAATGTACTGTAATGTTAAGAAGTGGTTAACAGACAGAAAACGGAATAGGAACAAATGGGTCATTTTCAGACTGGCATCCTGTTACTAAAATCATGGAATTCCTACAGTGTGGAAGCAGGCCATTCAGCCCATCAATCTGCACTGACTCTCCAGGGAGCTTCCCACCCAGACCCCTATATTTTCAATAGCTAATCCTGGAGACTATCAGCCCTTAAGTCCACAATAGATTTGCTAGCTTTTCCCTGCCGATAGGGATTCTTTTAAGTTTATCCATTCCTATTACCTCCTAATTCTTAATTATGTTTGGGAAGAATTCTAAATCTTCTGACGTGAAGACAGACACAAAATACCTATTCAAAGCCTCCTCCATTTCATTGCTTTCCATTATTAATTCCCCAGACTCTCTTTATAGGAACAGTACTAGGTTTAGTAACACTTTTCCTCTTCATATACTTGCAGAAACTCTTTCTAACTGTATGTATATGAACAGCTAGCTTTCTCTCATTCTCTGCTTTCTGCCTTTTTATTATCTTTTTGGCCACTCTTTGGTAGTTTCTAAAGTTTGGTGGTGGTTAGTGAATGAAAAAGTATACCATGGATAATTTGATGATGGGGAAAGAAATGGTCAGTTGGGTGGAAAAACACTTCTCAATATTAAAATAAAATAGAACTACCCATTAACTTTTCCTATCTTCCAGTTGTTTTGAAATGTCAGATACCTTTCAACATTTATGTCCCAGCCTTCGTCACCTTTCAAGTATGACTCTATAAAGGCTATCAAGTCATACTTACTTGCCTCTACCTACGCTAAAAGTTCATTGCTTCCATTAAAAATGGTGTGTGCATCACTAGATATATCCACCATTAAATGTGTTACATCCCATTACCCACCCATCAACAATCTCTACCAATTAATCTTTAACCTAATATTCACATCCTTTCTCTCCTCTCTCTCTCTACTTGGCACTGTTGCAACTCTCATACCCACAATGCACAGCTTGCACACATTGTCATCATTCAACGATGATGGGTCCATCACTCAGACAGATTGCAGCATGGTCACTGACTTCATTTTTGCAGTAGAGACTGATGCATAACAGTCAAGAACTGGCAGGAGAAAACCAACTTACCTGCATCTTTTAACCTTCACGGAAGAGATGGTGCTGGCCATAATGGGAAAGAGCATTACTGAAGCCATGGGCACTGGAGGAATTGGAGGGACAGATGAAAACGGTCAACTTTGCATGAGTCATGCAGAGGTAATGTCTGTGCAGTAAATGACACTTTGCACCTTGGAGAATTTTGCAATTCCTGCAAACCTTCATACTCATGCCACTTTAAAGTGTCTGGCATGAAGGAATGCGATTCAACTATTTATCAGTGTATAAATATAATCAATGGCATCCTTTATACAACAATGTACTGAAAACTGAGATTTTACTCACAGTTCCAGCAAAAACCTGGAGGAGCCAGGCATGTATATGTTAAGAGACATGAACATCCTGACAGCTGCAGGCAATGATGTCCTTTGTGACGATACTATAGCTGTAAGAGGTGTATTTTGTTCTGGGTTTTTTTGAAGAAAGATTTTAAGGCATACGTGATGAGCAGGCTACCAAAAGCTATTGGAGTAAATAGTTTGTGAGGTCTTGGGGATTTTATTTAAAGTGTGAATAATAGAAGCAGCCTGATCAACCTCTCACAGAACCAGGATGTTTGAATTTGTTTTCCATGTGCAGCAGTTGTTGCTGGGTCTCAGCAGGACTTGGAAGCTACAGTACATCTCTGCCTGCTACTCTCCCTCAGTGTTTTCTTGGTGTTTTTCTGCTGCTGGAGTTGCATGTGAGACAATCTGTTTTTCTGAATTTGCTTTTGTCAAGGTTTTGTTTATAGGAAGTTACATTGTTGGAACAGTTAATTAGTAATAGTTAATGATCTATTATTCTGTTAAGTTTTCCAATAGAGTTAGGCTATTCCAATTTCTTCTTTCTTTTGTAGTATTTTAGCTATGGTGGATGAATTAAGTGAGTTTAGCTTTAAATCCAATAGTTTGACCAATCAAATTGCATCTAGAATGCAACACCTTGTATTTTTAAGGTATTTCTTAAAGTTAGGGTCTAGGTTATCTTAATATATTTTGAGGGGGTTTGCTCTAGTCCATAACTTTAAGGCTACAAAGATGATTGCAGCATTTGGCATCTTTGATGAAAGTCTCTTTTTTTTTATGTAGTGAAAATGTGTAATCAAAAAGTGCCAAAAATGGTCTTAAGAAACATGAAGAGAATTGTTCCTTAAGGATGCTCAATGGTCATGGCTTTCTACTGAAAGCCTGACTTCACTATTTTTCAAGAGTTTGTTCCGAACCTGCATGGCCTCTTTTATCGTCACAGTTGCGTAAAAATCCAACAGAAAGCTTGGTCAAGCTGCATATGTTTGTTTCAATATAAGCTTTCAAATAAAAAAGTGAGGGCATGAGCAGCAGCCAGACCACTCTCTGTACACGATTCAAAATTTTGTCAAGGAGAGGAAAACTCCAATAACATGTACAATCACACCAGAAGCTCGAATAAATGTTCCAACAAGAAACCTGTAAGTGACTTATGAGTCATTTAGCAAGCAATGGTGTGGGTTATGAGGCCTGTGGTGGTACTACATGTCATTTAACGATGTGAAGCTATGAAAAATGATGGCCGGTTATTGAGCTGGAGCAAGACCCAGGCAGCACTCGCAACAAATCAACATTGCACATTTATTTTTAGCATGACCTGCCTGCTCTAAATGCTGCTTATCGATGTGAAGTGTGTGTGTGTACACAAACCCCTTTATCATGATGGTACTTAGCATCAGAAATGTGCTCACACATCTTGGTCCCCATTTTTGATAGCAAGCTGGCTGCCTAGTACTTTAAAAATTGGTGCTTGATAACCACATTTATATGTTACTGCATTCATTGAGTACACTGTCACAAACTGAGATCATCATCGAGTAATTGACAACCAATCAATTACTGCTTAAGTAAATCAAGTCACTTTGCCCAGAGTATGGTGCAAGAGGATTAAAATATCCAATTAATAAATGTAATGGTGTAAAAAGAAAGAGAAAAATTTGTGAGGAAAAGTGGAAAACTTCTACCTTTTATTTGAATATCCCGTTACATATGTATACCCATACGAATATGGCAGGAGTATTTGCAGACATCTTTAACCTCTCCTTACTACAATTGGAAGTCCCCACCTGCTTCAAGAAGACTACCATCATCCTGGTGCCAAAGAAAAGTGATGCAGTGTGCCTCAATGATTACAATGGTGGCTCTGACCTCCATAATTATGAGGTTTTTGAGAGGTTAGTCATGGTTCACATCAACTCCAGCCTACCAACTTGCCTCAATCTTTGAAATTTGCCTGTCAGTGTAACAGGTTCATGGCAGGCGCCATCTCCCTAGCCCTACACTCATCCCTGGAATGTCTGGATTACAAGGATATCTACATCAGGCTCCTGCTTGTTGACTACAGCCTCAACTTCAACACCATAATTCCAAGCAATCTCATCTCTAAACTCTGAGATCTAGGTCTTGGCACTTCCCACACCCCTCCCCAACACTGCAATGCCCTCCTCTCTCTTAACTAGATCCTTGACTACCTGAGCCATTGACTGCAATCAGTAAGAAAAAGTGATAACGCCTCCGCTATCATAATCCTCAACGCCAGTACCCCACAAGGCTGCATACTCAGCCCCCTGCCATATTCCTATATATTCATGTGGCCAAATTTCTCCCCAATTGCAAGTTTGCTGGTGACACCACCGTTGTACATCAGATCTCAATAAACGATGAGACAGAATTCAGGAAAGAAATTGAGTGCTCAATGGCATGTTGTAAAAACAAAAATCTCTCCATAATGTGAGCAAAATGAAAGAGCTGGTCATTGACTTCATGAAGTAGAGTGGAGGACACGCCCCTGTCTGCATCAATTGTGACGAGTTCCTGGGAGTGGTGTTCACCAACAACCTGTTGTGGTCCACCAACATTGACATAACAGCACATAACTTCCACCCTCTTCTGCAGGGCAGAAGATGTAAAAGTTTGAATACAGGTATGAACAGATTTAAGAGCAGCTTCTTCCCCGCTGTTATCAGACTTATGAAAGGACCTCTCAAATGTCAATGCTGATCTCCGTCTCTGCACCTTCTCTGCAGCTGTAACACTGCATTCAATACTCTGTTTTGCTGCCCTGACGCAATTTGTATGGGACGATCTGTCTGTATAGTATGCAAAACAACACTTTTCACTGTATAAAAACCAAAAGAACTGCAGGTGCTGTAAATCAGGAACAAAAACAAAGTCGCTGGAAAAGCTCAGCAGGTCTGGCAGCATCTGTGAAGGAGAAAACAGAGTTACCGTTTCGGGTCCGGTGACCCTTCCTCAGAACTTCCTCAGAACTCAGATACTTTTTGCTGTATCTCAGTACATGTAACAACAATAACTCAAACTCAAACTCAAACTCAAAAAGAGATGTGATTTTAGTTGAGCAGTTTATTCAACAGAAAGTGCTCCTGACAGATTCAGTAATACACTGAAGGATCAGCTATGTTTTTTTACTCATGTCGCCAACTGAGCCTCAGATCTTTAATTTTTGATAGGAAGAGAGTGATATGAACAAAACTAAGCTGCACAAACTATGGATGTATTGGAGGATTGCCACCGTAACCTTATCCATCCAACCATAACAGCCATCAAAAAAGGGAAAGAGGAGGAAATGAAGGATAAATTTAAAATGCCTTCTCATAAATATTAAAGAATGTAAAAATATCTTTCTCAAAATCCTTGATTGAGTGGACAATTTTGTTTCTTGGTGCATGTGAAACAGAGACAGATTTTGTGCTTTGTAGCACTTGGAGCAGTTCAGCACCAGTGTGATAACACTTCATATAAAATCAAAGATCACATTCTGCATTTGAATCAACTGGTAGGATGTTTTCAAATATGTTCCCAGCCAAAGAGATTGTGATAGTATCTTTTTTTGAAACAGTTTAAGGAGCAGATCAATTTGTTTTAGGTAAACATTCCCTGTCAGAATGTGTGGCTTTTCACATTGTAATCACTGTTGTTTTAAATTTAATTTCATCCAGGCTTATGAAGGCGTTGTCACCAAATCAACTTTGGCAATGCTCCATGACCTTACCCAAAGATGGATAGGAAGTTGTCTAGAATGCTGCAGGGGTTGAGGGAAGGATACAAGAAGCTGGAATAAGTCGTCTTCAAGCAGTAAAGACAGAGAGATCGAGGTGTTCAGAATCGTGATGGCTTTTTATAGGGTAATTAAGGAGTGTTGGTAACCAGAGGACACAGAATTAATGCGTTTATCATGATGGAAAATTACTTTACTCCAAAAGTCATTTTGATCAGGAATGCACTGCCTGACAAGTGATGGAAGCACATCTAACAAATTCTTCCAAAAAAGTGAATGGGAAAGCATTCCAGCAAGCCAGGAACAACCAATTAATTTTTTTTTCAATGACCTGGCAAAAGTACAATGGTATCTTTCCAATTTGTAAGGTTCTATGAATCCATGTCATGTATGAAGTTTAATAAATACATGTCTACAGGTTCACTTGCAATTTATTCCCAAGATGCATCACAGCCAAGCCTAAGAACCATCACCCAATATCTAGGACTGGTTAGTGACCAGGAGCAGGTACTCAGAGATGCTAAAGCTGAGTCAAATGGCTCACATTGGCTACATAAAGATCAATGGTTGGGAGTCTCTGTTTTGGTGTTGAAATACAGCAGTGAGCACCTCAGATGGTGTCATGACCTGGAATGAGCATCACTGTACAGCTCCTTTTGCAGGCAAGTTTCAAGGCCAGTTAATTAGTGAATCATGTGTGGATGGTGACCAGAGGCTCCCCCATCTGTATCTTTGGCGGTAAATGTTCTGGTACAATATTGAAAGGCTACCTGGACAGCACACTGCGAATGATTGCTGCAAGGCAGGCACGCCGCAAAAGACAACAGTTGTTGGTCCCATTGTGTTCTCACCTTCAATCACCCCCCCCAAGCCATCTACACTGGAGATGTCTGCAAAGTGTCAAAAGGTGACGCTTCACTGCATGGGTGCCTCACTGAACACTCTGCTCTAGATTGTCCAGGCCAGAAAAGGTGGTCTTCTTTCTGATGGGTGAAAGAAACCTTTTGATCAGACCTGGATTGCCTGGATTGTCAGTATTAGTAGACATCAGTGCAACAGGAGGCAGTGCAGAAGAGAACTAATGATAGCCAGCACCCTGCAGGAGACAGTGCCACTGCTTTTTTTTTCATATTGCAACTACAGGAGCATTACCCAGTCTAATGCTGCCGTAGTACAGCCAGGCAACATAGGCATGTTGACCTCACCATTCTATGCATGATACATACACTCTATAACGATTTAATGGTCCGGTGCTTTAACATTTGTCAGGCACTGAAGTTTCTGCCCACTCACTGGGGAGCCTCCTGGCTTGGCTATGCGTTCTCATCAAGAGTTCCAGCACCATTCCCAAACCTCTTCGTCCTCCTCTTTCTCTTGTTGCAGAATAAACCGACCTACAATAAAAACAAGAGAGGTGGACCAGAATGGTGGGAAGGATGGTGGGTTGGGGAGTGGGTGCTTCCTGATTGCTGCATCATCACTGCCTTTAAGGAAGGTGTAGTGCAGTCAGCAGGTGAGGAACAAGACTAATCCCATACAGATGGAGAGAGTGGATTGAGAGGAGCCAGCAAAGAACATTGTTGCTTGCTCTTCTCAAATACAAAGCCACTCTCATACATCTGTCTACATAATGGTTTACGCTTTTTCACCAACTAATTCTCCCTCTTCACAGGTACCAGTAGTCAACAGATAGCTGGATGGAAGAGGCTCCAAAACCTCCAACACCAACAACTTTATAGATTCATCCGTCTCAGAGAATGCACCAAGGGGACATTTACCGCCATCCTCTACAAACACAGTGACTGTTGCCTTTGTGGGTATGTTAGCTGGAATAGACTTACGAACATTGTTTGTTGTGATGATGCTGTCACTTTAAGAGATTATTTTGTCCTGTTTTTTGTTTGAAGAGAGGTTTATGGCAGAGGTGAAGAGCTGGCTACAGAAAACCACTTGAACAAATAGTTTGAGAGGTCTTGGAATTTTTTTTATCAGCCTGACAGATTAGGATTTCTGGGTTTTGGTTTTTCAGTAGCATCAGAACCTGTTGGGGTCTCAACAGAGTTGCAAGCTTCAGTGAATGTCTCTTGTTTGCTACTTTCTCTGAATTTTCTCTGATAATTTTCTGTTCTGGATGGGACAACTGCACGTCAGAATCTGTGCCTGAATATTCCTTTTTGTTGAGGGTGTGTTTATGGGATATTACTATATTTGAATGGTTAATTAGTAATAGCTACTGTATCTATTATTCTGTTAAGTTTCCAATTGAGTTAAGTTATCCTAAATTCCCCTTTCTTTGGTTGTATTTTAACTACAATATTTAAATAAACTGTGTTTTGCTCAACATCAAGTAGTTGACCTGTCGCACTGCATCTGGAATAGACACTTTACTTTTGCCTTTAAAATAAGAAAAAGTTAGGGTCCACACTACCGTCTCAAAATATTTTGAGGAGGTCTGGTCTGGTCCATAACAGTAGTGAGCACATCACTGAAATCAGGTATTCACAGAAGGTCGAGGAAGAAATCCTCATGAAGAGGAGTTCTGGAGACCTGGAAGCTGCTGAACCCCATGCAGAAGACATTCCTCTGTATTCAGTTACAACTCACATGCTCACCCAACAGAGATAGGTAGGTAACCCTTGGGGAGACATACCAAAGGTCTTCACTAGATTTGACTAAAAGATGGAGGAGTACATCCATGATACTTCTGCCTTGTGAGTGGTTGACTGCCTCCATGGAAAGGTTAGCAGTCACTTTGGAGACCCAGGTCCAGCAGACTGCTCAGTAGCTGCTAAATTTGCACTTGGACCTGCATTCCATTTCTCTAGCTATGGACACAGATCATCAAAGGCAAAGTAAAAAGGGTATGAGGTGCCTTGATCTCACTACGGGTGCAGCTTTTTCACATAAATATAGGGTGGTAGCAGTAGGAGCAACAGCTAGGCACACCAGATCTTTATCTCAGGGCACGCCAGTGATGCTCTGCACATCCACTTTCCTGTACCAGTATCCTCATTGCTTGCAGAAACTCAGGTCCAAGAAGGTGCACCTACATCTGTGTAGGAGACTCACTATTCCAGGACTATCTAGTCACCGAGATCCCGTGGGATAACCTCCAATGTCTTCACATCCACCAATCCATACCTGTCAGCTGGTTCTTTCCCTGCAGTTGTGGGTATCAGGTCCGCACCATAATGTTGTGGTATGCAAAGGATACAAAAATCCTTCTGTGGGCTCCTCAGGGACATGGGTGTATTGTTAACATATAAAAAGATAAAATATGCAAATATCTATTCATTTTCACTGAAAATGTAGTGAAGCAGCGTCCTTGAATATTGCTAGGGCAGGGAAAGATAGATTCTTGTTAAAAAAAAGAGTTGAAAAGTTAGCAGGGCTAAATAGGAATGTGGATTGGATGTTACTATCAGACAATAAATAGCTGAAATTAAGAATCAGATGATGACCATGAAGCCATTGTTGATTGTCAGGGAAAAAAAAACATTTTGGTTCTCTGAAGTCCTTTGGGGAAGGAAACTGCTGTCCTTACCTAGTCTGGTCTGTATGTGACTCCAGACCCACAGCAATGTGGTTGACACATAACTGTCTCCAAAGCAATTAAGAATGGGTAATAAATGCTGGCCTAGCCAGTGGTGCCCACATCCCATTGAATAAATAAAACATAGTCAGAAAAGGCATGAGAAGCTGGATGACCAAGTCCCGCTGTTTGCTCATATGTAACTTAATCTCAGAAGGTCTGGAAGCATCTGTGGAGAGAAATCAACATTAAAGTTTTGGGTCCAGTGACCCTTCTTGCGACCCTTCTTAAGAACTGTTCTGATAAAGGGGTCACTGGGCCCAAAACGTGAACTCTGATTTCTATTCACAGATGCTAAGCTTTTTTTCCAGCAATTCCTGTTTTTGTTTGCAATTTCCAGCATCTGCAGTTCTATCGTTTCTTTTTTATTCTGTACCTTAATTTCCAAAGTTTAACACAACAGTGAGAATCTGAATTTTTGCCTGTTACCCAATCACATCCACCTGTTTGCTATTCTTGGAATGACAGTGTCTGGAAGAATGCACCCAGTATCTCAGGATATCAATCCTGATCTTTAGGGTTCAGTGCCACTCCACACAGTGGAGCCATTCACTGACTGGAATTAGCCTAGCCTGCACATTGTTACTTGAAGAATGCATTTTTTTTTTGCACAAACAACAGACATTTGTGTGCACAAATATCAGTCCACTTTGGAAACTAAAATGATAGCACAAACCCACAATCTATTGCTGATCAATAATGTTTCTCGTATGCAGGGTCTGGTCGAACTCTGGTATTTTTTAGCAAATGACATGAAAAATTATTGATAACTTTGCACCTGAATTAATTCCGCAAAGGCCAGCGTCTCATCACCAAGTCACTCTTTCATCACGCAAGCAGAGTCTGATGAATGCACAAGCACAAGATCCAGATAGCTCAGAGCCAGCTCTTAGAGTGAGTAGTTCCCTGACACTCCTGTTTATATCTGTCAGCCAGGGCTCCCTGATTGGGCCAGGTTAACAGCCCCAATCAGGGAACTCATATCCTATGAGGTCCACCTGGCTGACCTTGTACCGATCACTACAGCACCCATGATGTGAAATAGAAACAGTAAACCTCGCAGTTAGAAGCAAGAGGAGATCTGTTAAATTAGTACAGCCAATGTAGAAGCTAGTTAAAACTTTTATGTAAGTTAGGAACACTTCCACCAAACTAGAGTTGATTGTTAACGTACATGTTGTACTGTGCATGGTATTTTTGAAGCATTATACTGATTGGCAGAGGTACATTTCCAAACCCTTCAGGCAACTGCCTGTTGAAAAGAGTTTAATTTGGCAATGTAGTAGAATGCTTTCAGCTGTTATTGCATCCATTCTCTAAAAGAGACTGTTAGCAATTTTAAGATTTTCACAAATAAGTCTGTTACTGGAACATGTTCTGTCAAAAAGAAGAATTGTCAGGTCGTAATTTCCTGCATTTGGAAATAACCGTTCATAAAACAAGAAAGTAGCCTTTGCATTCACTTCTGCTTTTAATACATGTCATATATGGTAGCCATTACACCACATCTGCCTGCTGTTTATTTATTGCTTGACACAGTTCCCAGTACATAATGGCTACGTAAAAATATCACTCAGTAAAAACTTTGGTGAAGCTACATTAATGTCTTATGTGTTTTCATTTGTTGATCATGAAAACTGATAAGGCCTGGAAATGGTTGTGGGGATACAATTAATCTGTGCCTATAGTTTCAAACATAGACAGCATATCATCTTCATGCTGTTTTCTCCTTTACATGACTGAAATATGCAGCCAGTATTAAGTGTACTGTTGAGTTGCTAAATGCTTGAGCAGGGATGAAAATGCCTGAAGACCTACAGTACTTAAAGATTTTGACTGGAGCAGATGCAGAGTCCATTCTGCAAGAGAGGTTAACCTGGGAAAGCTACAAGAATGGCACAACCTGACTCCAGTTTTCTTATGCAGCACTGAAGGGGAATGAAGTGAAATAAAGGGAGTAACAAGGATATGAGGAGAGAGTTAGCTAAAGTGAACTAGGCAGACAGATTAGCAGGAATGTAAGCAAGTAAGCAAGCAGTGGCAGACATTTAAGAAGGTCATTCATGGCTCAGCAAAAATAAATCCCAGTGAGGAGGTAAGATCCTAAGGGAGAGATCTCGAAGGCTAACCAAGGAAGTTAAGGAGAGTATTAAGTTGAAAGAAAAAACAAATAAAGAGGCCAGACAGTGATAACCCTGAAGATAGGGAAAAATTCAGAATCCACCAAAGGAGGACTAGAAAGATAATAAAAATAGAGAAAATAAACTATGACAGCAAACTAGAGAAAAATTTAAAAGCTAACTTTTTTTTAAATACATGAAAAAGAACAGAGAAGTCAAAGTGAATATAGGGTCCTCAGAAAATGAATTTGTGGAAACAGGTTGGAACTCTACTCACCAGAATTTAGAAGAATGAGAGGTGATCTCATTGCAATATATAGGATTCTTAAGGGGCTTGACAGTGTAAATGCTGTTTCCCCTCATGGGAGAGTCTAGGACCAGAAGGCATAGTCTCAGAATAAAGGGGTGCCAATCTGAGTCTGAGATGAGGAGGAATTTCCTCACCTAGAGGGTTGTGAGTGTTTGGAATTCCTTGCTATGGAGAGTTATGTGTATAGAGTCCTTGTTTATATTTAAGGCTGCAATAGATAGATTCTTGATCAGTCGGGAAATCAAGGGTTATAGAGAAAGGGCAGGAAAATGGATATGAGGAGTGTCACATCAGCCATGATCCCATTGAGTGGTGGAGCACACTCAAGCGGCCAATGGTCCCACTCCTGTTACAACTTCTTATTGTCTTAGAGGCCTTAGTACACAAGGAGTGAGATTCTTTGTCCACCGGGGACAATGACACAGGGAAGGTAGTCAAAGCTGGTACACATCGCAGTAAATTCTAACAGTGCAGCCCTACAATCTGGATACACTGGTGCAAAATCTCATGCTAGTGGTTAAGGTGAGTATACAGGTAAGTATGCAAGAGTCAAATAGCTAAATTATCCACCCAATTCTCACCATATAGTACAAAAGGAAAAAAGTTATGTTGAATTTACATGAAACATTGATTTAGCCTCAATTTTTCATAGAATGTGAAGGCATTAAAGTGAATGGAGAAAAGATTCACTCGAGCCTTTCCAGACATGAAGAAACTTCAGTTACGTCAAGAGATTAGAGAAGTTGGGACTATGTATTTTCCTTGCAGAGGTGAATTGGTAGAGATGTTCAAAGTCATGAGGGACCTAGCAGAGTAGATCGCAGGGAGAAACTGTTTCCATTTGTGGAAGCATCAAGAGTTCAAAAGTGCAGATTTGAGATCATTGTACATTTTGCCAATGATGAACATGATGAAAAACCTTTCCAATCAGTGAATGGTAAGGATCTGAAATGCAGTGCCTGAGAACATGAGGACAGCAGGGTCAATTGAGACTTTCAAGAAGAAATTAAATTATTTCAGAAAAGGGAAGAAAAGAGGTCACGGGGAAAGGAGGGAGAGTGGCAGTAAGTGTATTCTCCTGGGTTGAATGACCTCTGTCTGTGATTCTATTCAAGGATTCTAACTCCACATCGTGATGATTAAACACTTATCAAAACAGAATTTTGCTCTTGTGTTCAAAAGGCTACAATTATCATACTGCAATAATTTCAATTATCAGAGAAGTTTAGGGTTGAATGGCACCAAAATAGAAAATCCTCACCACCTTTTCTCCAAAGCTTCATTTTCAATGGCTGTGACTTTTGACAATGTCATTTAAGTTGGGGACTTGTAAATCTTTCCACTCTTGTAGTCAGACCCTTAAATGGTGCATCACGTGAATATTCTTAATGTGCTGTTCGCTCACAATATTGCATAAATAGTAATCAGTAACAGCTCATTAACACTCATCAGAGTCAATGCACCAAACTTTACCCTGCAGTACATCACTGACAGATCAGTGTGCCATATAACTGTACTTTTATAAGTAAGCAAGATGTTCATAGTTAGCTCAAACCACCTTGAAATAATTCCAGTGATGTGTTTTACTAATATAATGGCTTTTTTTGCTACTCTTGAAAAAAATGTGACCTTATTTGCAAGCTACCTTGCCTCTAATATTACCAAAATCCAATTCATGAAGTGTAGGTTCTGTAGGTCTTTAACAGACATTCAAATAATTTTAGAATCATGGAATCATAGAATCCTTGCAGTGCAGATAGAGGCCTTTTGGCCCATGGAGTCAGTGCCAACCATCCAAACAACATCCTACCCAGACCCACCCCCGTACCTTATTCCTGTAACCTTGCATTTCCAATGGCTAATCCGCCTAACTCGCACATCCCTGGACACTATGGGGAAATTTAGCATGGCCAATCCACCTAACCTGCAGATCTTTGGACTGTGGGAGGAAACCGGAGCACCCGAGGAAACACACGCAGATGTGGGGAGAAGGCGCAAACTCCACACAGACACTTCACCCGAGGCTAGAATTGGACCCAGCCCCTTGGCGCTGTGAGGCAGCAATGTTCATCACTAAATTCCATTTACTGACATCAGATAAGAATCTTAACTTTCTGCTGATTGAAATTTAAAAACTAGCCATGTGTAGGATTAGAATGTAGATAAATGTCATGAGAATGCATTATTTGTGCTAAACCATACTCAATAATAAAATATGTCACAGAACTGTGTGAGCAGTCACCTTACCTAGTTCACACATTCCCAGAAGTAAAATTTTTACTGCATTTTAACCTAATTACTTTAAGTTGATTTAATTACTTTGCCTTTATTCTGCACTCCAATAAAATTTACAAGTCAGAAGATATTTGCCTTCCTCTTTCTCCCTTTGTCTCTCTGGTTCTACTGCTGTAGTTTGCTAAGGCAGGCAGCCTTCTGTAGACATTCTCAGCATGATTGAAGAGGCTACCGTCCCATCTGATGATTATACACAAATCACATAAAACTATGCAATCCACATGAGGCAGTATAACAGGAACAAAATCAAAACATCTAAGGAGTTATTTTCTAATGGCTGAAGTTGAAATGCAGAAGCATGAAGCATTGATCTGTGTTGCTAATCCTCTGGTCTACACCAACGTGTGGATCATGCTTTGCCCCAAGCTTACAAAATACACCATGTAACTGCAGAAAATATGTTGTTCAATAGAAAGTACATTCGAGTACTGCAATCACTTGCTCGTTAGGGGTCAGGGTTGGTTTAGTTAGTAGCAATCTTGCTTTAACAACCAGAAGATTAATGTTTAAATATTGCTTCAAAGGAACTAGCACCTAAACTAGTTTGGCACTTTGATGTAGTAGTGAAGCATTGTTACAGAGCTATTCCTTTTTTTTGAATAGAACAATAAACAAAGTACCATGTTGCTGTTTCAATTAGATGTAACTACATATCATCTTACTAATTGAAGAAACAGTCAGGGGATCCTCCTCACGTCCTGCCCTGTAGAATTATCTGGTAATTTGTCTCATGTATAAATTGACTGCTGCTTTCTTACATAGCAACATACCTCACTGCCTGTGAAGTTTGCTGTGCTGTTTTAAGGATGTGAAAGGTGCAAGTGTTTTCTCTATTTTATCAAAATAATTGAATGTGTCTTTTATAAACGATATAGCCTTCCTTGTGCATCAGCTCACTCTCAGGATGAAGTTTTGTGCAGATTCTGTGATTTGTGATTTGCTACACCATTACAGTAGCACCAGTACCATCTTGTTCTTGGCCACCAATGCAGAAATAATTGGATCATGTTGTCATGGACATCTTGAGCACTGAACTGGGCAGAAATCTCAATACTTAGTTGTGATTATGCGCCAAGTCGCATATTGTCCATGTTCTATGACAGTAAACAAAACTAAAACAGTTAGATTTTCTGACTTGGCACAGGTCTGTGTCTGTCAGTGTTTCCATCTCCATTAATATCAAAGTAAGAGGCTGTTCTTCAACTTCTCAGTGTGTAAATGTTTCCAAGCATAAGACACCTTAAGAACACTAGACAGATCTTCATACTTTGGCAAGTCTGCAAAATTCTGATGATAATCAGTAATTTGTATTCAAAAAATGCTGACATTCATAACCAGGATAATTTAAACATGTTATCAAAGAAAAGCAGCAACTGAAAATACACAAGAAAACAGTACAGTTCATGCAGAAATCAAATGTATTCCTGTTTTACTGAGGTAAATTATTGCATTTGGACAAGGGTAGAGGTATTAGCATAAATATCACTTCTGTTTCTACTGCACAGAAGCAGTGTCAAATGGCTTGCTTCACCTGTTACTCAAATGTTTGAGATATGTTGCTCTTTCAGGGTAATCTGAAGTAAACATCAGGACCAAAAGTGAAAATATTAGTGCCTTCCATCGTTTGTACAAAATAAATGAATAGAGCTTGAGCAATTTGTCCATCATAAATTGAGCTTGTAAATAGGGACTGAGTCATTTGGTCATTGTACAAACATGATTCAAAAATAGGGTTCATCAAAGCCATTCTGTGGGATAGTGGCAACCCTGATCAGATCATTTCTCACTGCATATCACTATGTCTCACATTTCACCTATAACTGGATGCTAACATTGAGCCAGAAAAATGGTCTGCCTTTCACACAAATCAGTAAATTGGCTTATGAATTCTAATGTCACTGTGATGCCATGTATGTAGGACGCTTGTCCCAAAGACTGAGAGATTGTATGAAGTAGCAAGTCCCCATGGGTTGCTTGCTGCAAGCTACTGGCTCTACACAATCAGCCTGCATTTGCAAAGCTTGCAACATAGTGTCTAACACTGAATGTGATTCGGCAATTGGAAAATATTTGCTGGATAATCCTGAATGTGCGAGGAATCACCCTGGCAACTAATTTAGGATTGTTGGTTGGGATCATGTATGGCACACTTGCATTTATTGGAAGTTTCATTTATTAATGCTCAGAGCACTGTTCTTTGCAAACAGAAAGATCATGTACTCACACTGCAACTGTTCCAAATCAATGAAGACAGTGATAGTCATGTGCTGCTTCAATTCCTCAGGCCAATCAGAGTCAAATTGCCTGATTAAAAATGTAACAAACCCTTGCTCTTAACAGTCAATCAGCATTAGTGGGTGCATTCTCCATGACAACACCTCTACCAATCAGAGCCCACATGCCAACCATTCAACACTCCTTTCACACAGTGTAACTTTTCCTTTACACTTGTGAAATGCTCTGATAAGTGCAAAATGAAAATTTTGACAAAGTGGGTCTTCTTGCACAAAACTCAAATTCTACAAGTATTTAGGAGTGAGCTGTACTGAGCTAGTATGACCGCAGGTTCAAATGCAAGTAACTTCTCCTCACCTCTAAATGTCTCCAAAGCCTTCTTCATTATCTTGCTAACACTTTTTTTTCAATTCTATTTCCTTGCCAAACACTTTACCCCTCTGACAAATCCTTTCTTCCTCAACTTCCTTGTTTAACTATAGGTGATCTATTTTCTGTGTACACCTGTCCAAAGCAAGTACAATGGAGGTGGTTCAATATGATGAAGGAGAATCAAAATAAGACAATTCTAAGACATCTCATCATGTTTTAGTGCAATCAAATGCTTTTTTAAATGCAGTCACATTTGTGCATGAAACAAAACAGTCTACTATCTCATAGACTAGAAAGCTAATAAACAAGATATTATGTTGGTTTGAGTCAAATATTAGTCACAAAGCCAGGGAGAGATCACCTGTTCTTTTTTGAAAGTCCCATAGGATATTTTATAACCACGTGAGAGAATAAATGAAGTGTAGGTTTAAAATCTCCTCCAAAAGAAAGCATTTCCAACAGTAATGCACTCACTCCATATTGCACGTGGTGTCATACTGTACGATGTGCTCAAAATTTAGAAATGGAATTTGAACTG
Source organism: Rhincodon typus (assembly GCF_021869965.1). NCBI lineage: Eukaryota > Metazoa > Chordata > Chondrichthyes > Orectolobiformes > Rhincodontidae > Rhincodon > Rhincodon typus. Next base: position 100,204,867 of record NC_063337.1, read on the forward strand.
CTGTCTCAAGGGAACAATCAGTCAGAATTAATATTGTAACAAATCAAAGAGAAGGAATGAGTTGGGTGGTCCAATAGCTAACGAATAATATAAGAAGGTCTTGAGATAGCATTTAAATTGCAGGTGCAAACTTGGACGAAATGCCAGTAGAAATAGATCTCTTTACTCATTGTTTCTTCCTCTTCTCTGATCTGTTATAAATAAATACTTAGAGTATCCCAGTGCACCAGAAATATGGAGTTTACAGCTTTAATGGTAATTTTGGCTGCAGTCCAAACCGGTTAACAAAGTTATAAGATCACCTTATGCTTACTTGGTTTTGACAATGTCTGGGAGATAAGCACTACTTCTGCCAGCACAAGTGACAAATTGCTTTAACATACATTAATAAGATTTCCAAAAGCCACAGAGGAACATGACTACAACAACACAGCAAACATATTTTCTGAAAGGAAATTAAACGCCATGAATAGTTCATAAGGTAAACACGTAGATTGTGAGCAGGTGTTAGCCTCAGTCTAAAGTAACACTTTTGTTTCTGAGTGAATAGGTCACGATCCATGTTTGTGCAAGTAAGCTGGTTCCATATTGCAGGAATACTCCAGCATTGATGTTACCAGCTACCTCCAGATGGAATGTTAAACCAAAGTCTGATCTGCTGTCTCATAGGAACAGGAGTAGGCCATTCAGCCCCTTGAAACTATTCCACCATTCAATAAGACCATGGCTGATCTGTGGCCTAACTCCATATATCTGGCCCATTTCCTTTGGCTGAACGAAAATTTATCTATCTCAGATTTAAAATCAACAACTGATCCAGCATTCACATCCTATGACAGTATTTGAAAAAGAGAAATTTTCTTAACATTCTGCTCAATATTAATAAACAAAAATCATTCTTAAAAAAAAGCAGGCTGGATTTTACTAGAAATCGACTAAGTGTCAATTTTGGTGGGTTTCACAGAAGGTTTTTCTCTCCTTGAAATCTCGTTTTCTCATTACGTATGCTCTACTTTTCTAAGGAGCCTGGCTTGTCCTATTTTCCTTCTCATCAAACACTGAAGTGCTTATCACTAAGGCGATGACAATCTTGGAATTCCCAGCACCAACCAGTCAGGCGTGTCAGTCCTACATGTGAAGCATTGTCCCAGAGACGGTGGACAAAGGCAAATTGACTCCACATTTTGCTGTTGGGCTCCTGGAGATCCTGGTAGATGGGATGGGGCAGCCGAAGGCAATCCTATTCCCTCAGTGCTGACAGAGGAGAGCATGTATTTGGACCCTGCCAGGCTGGACCAAGGTTTCCACCTGGGTTAGTGCATTGATGACTGTCTGGAGGAATGAGCAGTGATGCTGCAAGACACTCAATGACCTTTTGCACTATATGAGGATAAATGACAACAACCTTCTCTCTGCTTCTCACAGAAACTCTTCATCCGCTCACCTCCCATCAACGCTCATTCTTGACCACCTTCACCAATGCAGCATCTTTCTTCACTCACTCCTGACCAAATCCCCAGACTAACAATCCTGCATAGCTTCTGCAGTGCCTTTGCACTCACTTGGGATACATGTTCCCCCAACTGCACTAGCACTAACAGCTGTGATAGACATTTTCATTTGCAGGAACAGGTGAGCTGCACAGCAGTGTACAATGATTCTTACCTGTGCTGTGCACACGAATGTATGCTAAACTTGCCAAAATTTTGATACCACTTTCACAACTCATTCTCTCCATTGTCTCCTTCTGGCACCAGTAGAATCTGTACACAATGTGAACCCACAAGATGTCTGCTCTGTCAGCTCTGAGGAAGAATCCAGGAATCCTTCACAGTATTCATTGGAAAGACTGTCCCTTGCAGCTACCACCAGCTCAGATACCAACACCTTGGTGGATACTTTAGCTGGATTAGAGATGGGAGCGCATGTTGGTGAGCAGTATATTGTCATGTCTATACAGTTGGTCTGGGAAGAAATTCCTCAGTTCATTGGCAATTGAAGGGCTGCCAGAGACCAGGGACCTATTGAGTCTTGGGTAAGTCATGACTCCATATTGTCAGACATTAACAACTTCACACAAATGCACAAGTAGAAGCAAGAGCAGCAGACAGGTTTGATTGATATATTGTTGCCACATGTAACAAGATACAGTGAAAAGTATAATTTTGCATGCTGTACAGGCAGATTGTACCATATAAAGTGCATCAGGTAGCAGAACAGAGTGCAGAGTACAGTGTTAGAGCTTCAGGGAAGGTGCAGAGAGAGACATCAGAACTAACATTTGAGAGGTCCATTCTAAAGTCTGATAACAGCGAGGAAGAAGCTGTTCTTGAATCTGTTTTTACATGTATTCAAACTTATATATCTTCCACCCAACAGAAGAGGGTAGAAGAGAGTATAGCCGGGGTGGGAGGATTATGTTGATTATGTTGGTTGCTTTCCCAAGGCAACGGGAAGGATAGATGGAGATTATCGGAGGTGCTGAGTAAAATGCTTGCAAGACTGAGCCAATGTTGTCTGTAGCTTGCTGCCTCTGGCATGCAAGCAACAGGTTGTCTCCATTGACAGTATGGCAGATGCTAAGGAGAGCCAGGTCTGGCACACTGAGTATCTGCACACACAGAGCTGCGCTCCCTCAACAGGGGAGCAAGGGACCATGGCCTCAGTCCAATTATCCCTCCCTCTAAAGAAGAGAGGGCAGTGCCAGGAGCAATAAATAGCAACAAACAAATTAGAGACTCTTCGCTTGGCAGCACCCAGATATAAAAAAAAATCCAGCCTTTAGTCACATATCACTGGAGAGTTGGCTGAAAATTCAACATTTAACACATGAGATGGGACATGGTTGTAGCTGTTCAAACCCACTTCCTGCCAACTGCTAGTAATAGGCTGCAGATCCTTCAATAAACCATGGATCCAAAACCTCTTTTCCTATTTAATTAAATGTAGATATTGAAGATCAAAGGATGTCTTTTATGATCACAAACCCAGCTGGAGCTCTTTGATAGAACATTTGCCCTTAAGGATTTCAACTAGAAAAAATTATTAAATCACGTTTCTAAAATATTTACGTTTATCCACGAGACATCATCTTACCTTATTTCTGCATCATCCATTGAGTTGGTTTTGAAGGAAAATGCCTTAGTTGTAGCAGACAGACAGAACTGTAAACATTCTTTCTGTGTTCCTATTTCTCAGAAAACCTTGTGGCTGGCAGGGGAATAAATAAAATCCTGCAGTAAGCTTATGTCCACCTTGGATTTCCTAAGCTATATGAAATTGTTTCATGTCACAGAATGCACAGTTATATAAGCAGTTGATATTTAAAGGGATGGTTCACAATGTAACATTAACTATGTACTTGGAACGGGGAAGAGAATAGGGACAGGAGTTTCAGACAGGAATTGGGGAAGTAGATGGTTTTTCACAGGCCGCATTGATTTAATTTGGGGCGTCTTTTAAATTTTTCCAAGGGTTTCTGCCCAATAGCCAGTCAGATTGACAGCTTTGTCTGTCTGTTTGCCTTGAAAGCAACCTGTAAGCATGATAAGATTGGTGCCACAAGAGCTGAGGTGTGGGTGGATAGGGAGAATCCATCATTACAGGCCAGGTTGGGGTCTGTTGGGTGACCAAAAAAAGAGACAAATGAACTGTGCATGCAGAATACTTGCTCCTATTTATAGCAAAGGCCATTTTCACTGACTTGCAACACACAGGGCAAGGGACATTGGGATTACCACTATGAAAATTGCTGAAAAGGGTATCTTGATACTTCCATGGCATTGTGTGGGGTTTGGAATTTTGTGGGATCACTTCAGATCAGTTGAAAACATAGCAGAAGGTCCCTCAAAACTGCAAAAGATTTTTAAAGACTTTGCATGTAGGGATAATTTTGTATTATGTCAAAAATAATAGCCTTAAGGAAGGTCCTGAATCAGCACCAGGGAGGATGGAGGATGTGGTACCTGATAGAGCCTCATAAATGAGCCACAAACTGAGTATTAATAGATGCAGCTACGCTCGATAATCTGTCCTTCAAGGAAGGAATTCTGCCACTGATCAAAGGTGAAGCCCTCTTACATCTGTATATCCTCAGCATTGACTCCAAACCCCAACAGGTCTTCTATCATCAGTCAAACCTGGACAAGGAAGCAACATGCTGATTACCTTATATTGCTCCCCCCCCCCCCCCCAAGCCAATGACTTAATACTCATCCATGTTGAAAGCCATTTAGAAGCAGCCCTGAGGTTGGCAAGGGCAAAACGTACTCTGGGTGAGGGGTGTTAATGTCCATCATCAGGAACGGTTCCACAGCATCATTGCAGACCAAACTGGTTAAGTTCTGAGGGAACCAACAAGAGGGAAATTCTTCACTTATGAATGTACATGTTGGAGATGCACCAGTATTAAAAGGACAGCCCACCAGGCAGTCCATGTGAAAATGAAGTCTCCATTTTTTAGTGAGAATGCCACCCATGTTATGTAGCATTACCAATGTGCTAAATGGGATATATTTCAAACCTTTATACCAATCCAAGATTGGATACCCATTGAGTACTGTGGGCCATTAGAAGCAGCAGAATAGTAATCCATCCACAATCTTTAACCTCCTAATCAGGTATATTCCCCAAATCTCGCACAATCATGAAACCAGGAGAACAATCCTCGTTCAATGAAGAGTATGGGAGGGCATGTCAGGGTGCTGAAGCTATGAAGAACAATGGGCCACTATAATCCTTTCACACCAAACGGTTCATGCAGCATGTGACAGACAGAAGGAACTGATCCCACAAATAACAGATCAGGCCCTGCAGTCTTGGACCTATTCAGTCATGTTTGGTAGTGAACAATTTAACAACTGTCTGGAAGACCTGGCTCCACAAATATCCCAATGATGGAAAGACAAGTGCATCAGTACTGAAGGCAAGGTTGAAGCATTTACAACCAGGATCAGCCAGAAGTGTCAAATGTATAATTCAGCCTCTTCCTGAGGACCTCTGCAACAGATACTAATGTTCTGCCACTCCACATGATATCAAGAAATCGTTGAAAGTATAGAACCTGCAAAGCCTATAGGCTTAGATAATATTTCATCAGTATGACAGAATAGCTGTGCTCCAAAATGAGCTGTATCCTTAGCCAAGCTGTTCCACTATAGCGACAATGCCAGCATCTACCCAGCAATGTGGCAAATTGTCCAGTATGGTCTACCCAAAAAATGTAAACAAATCTAATCCAGCCAATTATCAAACCATAAATCTCCTCCCAATCATCAGTAGAGTGTGGGCATTGGTTAGCTCAGTGGTTGGATGGCTGGTTTGCGATGCAAAGCGATACTAACAGTGTTCAATTCCCACACCAGGTGAAGTTAGCATGATGGACTGTCCTTCACAACCTTTCCCCTCATGGTGACTCAGTTTAAATGACCACCAGTTATCCCTCTCCAATGAGATAACAGCTCCATGGTTTGGTAAGACAATGACAACTTTATCTTCAATAGAAGGTGCCATCGGTGTTGCCAACCTGTGGGAATAATAGCAGGTTGGAGGTGAATAATTCATTTCTTGATTCCTCTAACCATATACAAAGCACATGATGGAAAACAGCATCAAGGCAGCATCTGACTGAACATTGCATTAAGGAGCCTGAGTAAAAGTCCAGAGGAATCAGGGGTTAACCTCTCCATTGGTTAGGGTCATATGTAGCATGAAGGAAGGTGGTCATGATTCTTGGAGGACAATAATCTCAGGCCTGAGATAATTCAGCAGGCAGTCTTCAGTTTAGTGTCCTTGGGCCAACAATCTTTTGCTGTTCCATTGTTGACTGTTGCTCCATCATTAGAGAAGAAGCTAATTAGTTGTGGTTGATTGTACAATGCTCAGCACCATTCACAAATCCTCAAATTGGACCAGCCACATAAATACTGTTGAAAGAGCAGATCAGAAACTAGAAAGCATGCTAATGATTGACCCAACTCCTATCTCCCCAAAGCCAGCCCACCATCTGCAGAGCACTAGTCAAAAGTGTGAAGGAGACCACATTGTAAGCAGTGAGTGCAGTAGACTGGATTGGATGAAATGCAGGTAAACCATTGCTTCACCTCAAAGGTGTGTCAGGGGCTTTGGATAGTGAGTAGGGTGGAAGTAACGTACACCTTCTGCGATTGCAGTCAAAGGTGCCGAGGAGATGTGGGAAGGTGTTGGGAGTCAGGGAGGAGTGGACTAGGGTGTTCCAGAGGGAACATTCCCTGTGGAAAGCTGACAAGGAAGGGTAGGGGAATATGAGTCTGGTAGTGACATTCCACTGGAGGTGGCAGTAATGGCGGCTAATGCCTTTGGATGGAGATGCTGGTGAGATGGTAGGTGAGGACAAGGGGAATCCTTTTGCTGTTGTAGGAGGGGTGAGAAGGAGTGAGGGCTGAAGTGCGGAAGATGGGTTAGACATAGCTGAGGATCCTGTCAACCATGATGCTGGGGAATCCTTTGAGGAAATAAGGCCCACGTGTGGAAGGTGGTATCATCATAACAAATGTGTGATGGAGATAGAGAAACTGGGAAAATGGGATAGAGTCCTTACAGGAAACATGGTGTGACGATGTATATTGCAGGCAACTGTGGGAGACAGTGTGTTTGTAGTGGATATTAATGGCCAACCTATCTCCAGAATTGGAAACAGAGATATTAAGGAAGGGAAGGGAAGAGTCAGAAATGGACCAGGTGAAGGTGAGAGTAGGGTGGAAATTGGAAGCAAAGTTGATAAAGTTTTCCATTTTCAGAGAAGAGTGGGAAGAAGCACCAAAGTTATCATTGACATACCTGAGGAAGAGTTACACATACCCCACAAGAGACAGGCACAACTGGGGCCCATGCATACCCATGGCCATATTCTTGATCTGGAGAACACAAGAGGATTTAAAGGAGAAGTTGTTCAAAGTGAAGATGAGCATGGCCAGGTGGAGGAGGATGGTGCTGGATGGAGATAGTTCTGGCCTTTTTTCCAGGAAGAAGCAGCAAGCCCTGAGACCATCCTGATGGCGGTTGGATGTGTAATAGGGTTTGCACATCCATGGTAAAGAGAAGGCAGCTGGAGCTCCCATACTGGGAATACTGAAACTGATGTAAAGCCTCAGAGAAATCGCAGTGGGAATGGACTGGACAAGGGAAGAAAACATTGAGTCAAAGTGGGAAGAGATGAGTTCTATAGGGCAGGAGCAGGCAGAAACATTGGGTTTGCCTGGACAGCCCTGTTTGTGGATTTTGTGTTTGTTTCTGTTTTTATTTTTGTTTCAGAAGAGAAGATGATTATTGCTTGGCATTTGTGTTGTACCAATGTTAGTTGCACACTTATTTTCCACATTTCTCGCTCAATGCTAGTTGTTGTGCTGGAAGAGCTTGGCTGGGATGCAGTTAATTCAATGTGTTGGCCATAATGTTGTCTAGTGAACCCGATCAGTTTTTACAACAATCAGCAATGGTTTTACGATCGACGTTAGATTAGGCTTTCATTTTAGATTTACTTGCTGAATTCAAATTTCACCATTTGCCGTAATGGAATAGTCTGAGGTTATTAGTCCAGTGACATTATTACTGTTGTACTGCCTCCCCTTTCTCTGTAAAGCGTCATTATGTGCCATCAGTTTATTTTGAACAATTTCAAGTTCTGCCTGTGTTGTTTTCGGTATTCAACAGATATAATAATTAACCAATGCAAACAAAATACTAAAATTGTTACACCCTAAATCAAATGTTTGGGAAAATGGAGTCAAAGAGAGCCCCATAGAATGAAAAGGGACCTGGAAAATAGAGAATTTAAAACTAAACAAATCTATGTTACACATGGAGCTTTAATTTATTCCTACAGCATGCAATGACTTATTTACACACATATCAATCTCGATCAATATTTAAATTAAGCTTTCCATGTGACATGCATTGCATGAATCTTGTGAGTATCTCAAGGAAGGATTCCCTGCCTCATTTTATCCTTTCGTGTTCTATGTCAATGGATCTGAGCCTACTGACTTAAAAAAATACTCACTTCTGCTAATGAAATGAATCGTGGCAGTTTCAACCCCTTTCCTGATAAGAATGGGCACAGCTTTGATCGCAGATTTGCATGAAAATTAGTCAAACCACCCCACCAACCTCCGGATCCAACGCATCATCCTCCGACACTTC
>NC_063337.1:100218044-100222748 GCF_021869965.1 Rhincodon typus
GAATATAATCCCAATCTACTCAGTCTCTCCTCATAAGCCAACCCCCTCAACTCCGGAATCAACCTAGTGAACCTCCTTTGCACCCCCTCCAGTGCCAGTACATCCTTTCTCAAGTAAGGAGACCAAAACTGCACACAGTACTCCAGGTGTGGTCTCACCAGCACCTTGTACAGCTGCAACACAACCTCTCTGCTTTTAATCTCAATCCCTTTAGCAATGAAGGACAAAATTCCATTTGCCTTCCTAATTACTTGTTGTACCTGCAGACCTACCTTCTGTGATTCATGCACAAGGACACCCATGTCCCTCTGCATAGCAGCATGCTGCAACTTTTTACCATTCACGTAATAATCCTTTTTACTATTACTCCTACCAAAATGTATAACTTCACATTTATTTACATTGTATTCCATGTGCCAGACCTTTGCCCACTCACTCAATGTACCTATGTTCCTCTGCAAAGTTTCACAGTCCTCTGCACACTTTGCTCTGCCACTCATCTTTGTGTCATCTGCAAACTTTGACACCCTACACGTGGTACCCAACTCCAAATCTTCTATATAAATTGTAAATAATTGCGGGCCCAACACTGATCCCTGTGGCACACCACTAGTCACTGACTGCCAGCTCGAATAGCACTCATTTATCCCCACTCTTTGCTTCCTGTTAGTCAACCAATCCTCTATCCATGCTAATACTTTACCCTTAACGCCATGCATCCTTATCTTATGCAGTAGCCTCTTGTGCGGCACCTTGTCAAAGGCCTTTTGGAAATCTAGGTACACCACATCCACTGGGTCCCCATTGTCCACCTCGCTCATAATGTCTTCATAGAATTCCAAAAGATTTGTCAAGCATGACCTGCCCTTCAGGAACCCATGCTGCGTCTGCCCAACGGGACAATTTCTATCAAGATGCCTTGCTATTTCTTCCTAGATAATAAACTCAAGCATCTTCCCCACTACAGAGGTTAAGCTAACCAGTCTATAATTCCCCATCTTTACTTAATTCCCTATCATTCCCCAATTCCCCATCTTTACTATAATTCCCCATCATTAAGTGTATAAAAGGACAGGGCAAACCGATGAAATTAAATCTCCTTTATCTGAATCCATCTACAATATGATTAATAACCTATTGATAGAAATAGAGGGACATGGTTGCAAGATGATCAAGGTTCAGAATTAAATATTCCAGGGTATACAATATGTTGGAAAACCAGACAGAATGGCAAAGGAGGAAGGGTAATTCTGATATTAAAGGTCGACAAAAGCACAGTAGTGTCAAAATATCCAACCTAAGGAGATCAGGAAAAAGAATCAATATGGATGGAAATTAAGAATAACAAATGTCAGATGGCAAATGTTGGTGGGAGTAGTTTGTTGGGTCCCAAACAGTAGTTGTTGGATAGAGCATAAAACAAAAAATAATTGAAGCTTGTAGTGATTATAATGTAATTATTGAAGGAGATTTCAATCTTCATGTGGGGTGGAATATTCAAATTTGCAAGAATCACTTCGAAGATGAGTTTATATATGTCTTTGTGACTGTTTCCTGAAGCAATGCATTGCGGAACTGACTAGGGATAAAGTTATCTCCAATCTTGTGTTACATAACAAGACAGAGTTAATTAATCATGCCATAATAAAAGGTTCACTGGGTGATAGTGATTATAATACCATTGAATTCCACATTGAGTTTGAAAGTGACATACTGCAATAACAAACAAGAATCTTACACCAAATCAGAGCAAATTACTTAAGGATAAAGGGAGAACCGACTCAGGTCATTTGGGAAAATAGACTAAAATGTATTTCAGAAAATTAAAATTGGAAATTATTTAAAGAGACAATTCAAAATGCTATCAAAAGTACATTCCAAACCAGGTTGGAGGTTTGTACCCTGACTGCTTCTCTGGCAATGGTTTGGCAGTTTTGTCAAAAAGAAATTTGGCTTTCTTTCCACTCAACTTGATTTTGCTGCTCATGCCTGTTGCTACTTCTGGCTTCAGCCAGTTTTTTGCTATTAGAAGAGTCAATTGGGAGCTGTGAAATGTTGGCCTTTGCATTGGACAATTCTCCATCCCTTCCATTGGCATGTTTTTCCACATGAGTATTGCCTTATCTACATGTGTGCTAAATTTACTGAATTTCTTTATGATTCTTTGGCAATTTTCACTGTTGCCTCAACTTTTCTTTGTGCCTGAACACAGTATGGGAATGGCATATTGTCACTGTCGCCAGACCAGTCATGCAGAACACAAGTTTAATATTCATGGGACATTAGTTCAAATTTGAATAAAATTTGGAATTAAAAGCTGGCCCATTTGGCAATGCATAACCATTGTCAATCATTGTGATGGAGGAGACAATGGTGTAGTGGTCTTATCGCTGGACTGTTAATCCAGAGACCCAGATAATGTTCTGGGGACCCGGTTCGAATCCTGCTATGGCAAATGATGGAATTTGAATTCAATAAATATCTGGAATTAAGAATCTAATGATGACCATGAAACAATTGCTGATTGTTAGAAAAACCCATCTGGTTCACTAATGTCCTTTAGGGAAGGAAACAGCCATCCTGACCTGGTCTGGCCTTAATGTGACTCCAGACCCACAACAATGCGGTTGACTCTTAACTGCCCTCAGGCAATTAGGAATGGGCAATAAATACTGCCTACCCAGTGACGCCCTCATCCCGTGAATGAAAAAAGAAAAAAAAACACTCATCTGGTTCACTAATGCCTTTCATGTAAGAAATCTACCATCCTTTCCTGGATTTTGGCCTACATGTGACTCCAACTCCACAGTATTGTGGTTGACTTGCAATTTCCCTCTGAAATAACTAGCAAGCCATTGAATTGTATTCAACTGCAGCAAAATCTAAAGTCAGGAATGAAAACACATAGGCTAACCAGCATTAACCTAAGTATCATAAACTACAATGACAAACGCAACACTTTTGACATTGCAATGTTCCCCCAATCAATATCTGAGACCAAGCGCCAAAACTGAGAGAGCTGTCTCATAGAGTCGTCAAGCAACTGCTTGAAATTGCCGTACTCACCGACTCATACCTTAAGACAATGTCCCAGATACTACTATTGCCATTGGTGGGTATGGCCTGTCCTACTGGCTGAACACAAACACCAGACCAAACAATGCAGGCACAACGGTATATCGTCAAGGAGGAGTTGCCCTGGGAGTCCTCAACATGATTGCAGGTCAAAAAGGTCAAGGAAACATCAACATGATACCACTGCTCCCCTCCTGACTTGGATGTGAGTTAGAAATCCTCCATGTTGAACACTGCTTGAAGGAAGCACTGAGGGTGGCAAGGGCACAGAATGTACTCTGGGTGGGGGACTTCAATGTCCATCGCTAAGAGTGGCTTGGTATCAATGTTATTGACTGAGCTGGTCAAGACCTAAAAAATTTACAATGTTTCAGCCTTGTTTTTTGTGCTGCGTTCTTGCATCATTGAGACTGGGGACATTTGTGGAGTCTCCACCTCCTGTTGTTTTATTTTAATTATCTACCATCATTTACAACTGGATGTGGCAGGATATATTTACTTGACTGAGTCTGCGGCAGGTGATGAAGAACCCAATACGAAGGAAAATCATACTTGACTTTGTCCTCACCAATCTATCTGTTTTGGATATGCACATCAATGACAGTGTCAATAAGAGTGACAAACATACTCTTCAGTGGAACTGAAATTCCATCTTCATATTGAGAAAATTAATCAATTTATGTGATCCTAGGCATTGTGCTGAATGGAACAGAATTTGAACAGGTCTCGGAACTGAAAACTGGGCATTCATGAGGCAAGTGGGCAACTGTGTTCAACCACAATCTGTAATTTTGTTGCCCAGTATATCTCCTACTTTACTACTACCTTCAAGCCAAAAGATCAACCCTAATCAACAAAGTCAAAAATCACACGAAACCATGTTACAGACCAACAGATTTATTTGAAAACACAAGCTTTCAGAGCCTCAGTCCTTCTTCAGGTGTTAATGAGAGAGGTAGTATCAGACAAAGAAATTATAAGTAAAAGATCAAAGGTTCACACCATTAATGAGGATGTACTAATCTAAGATGCTGTTAAATCTTTAATCAGTTAGAAGGTTTTAATTAATTAATATGTGTATGTAAATCCCTGAATTCCTTTCAAGTCACTGCCCTGAGAGAACTAGAGGTTTTAAAAGTGTAAAGAAGAGATGACACTTTAGGTCAGACTATGCATGTTAGGTGTGAGACATTGTTTAGAGTCTGTTTGCGTTTTAGTTTGGAGTCAGACTGGTTTTATTTCTAAAGTGGGAATTTATAAGAAGGCCACATTGACTGACTGTCTATAAATTGTGCGCTGTTTGAACAAAGTAGAATGTATCTACAAATATAAATTCACCCCACTAATCCACATATGTGTGTGGATAGAGAGAGAGTGAGGGGGAGAGTGAGTGTGTGTGGGGGGCGTGGAGGGAGAGTGTGCGTGTGAGGGAGGGAGGGAGTGTGTGTGTGTTTGGGGTGTGGGGATAGTGTGTGTATGTGAGGAAGAGACTGTGTTTGTGTGTATGTGCGTGGGGGGGAGACTGTGTGTGGGGGTGGAGAGTGTGTGTGTGTGTGTTTGAGTGTGTATGTGTGTGTGTGTGCGTGAGAGGGGGAGACAGAGAGAGAGAGAGTGTGTGAATGTGAGTGT
>NC_063337.1:100222758-100247617 GCF_021869965.1 Rhincodon typus
GAGAGGGGGAGACAGAGAGAGAGAGAGTGTGTGAATGTGAGTGTGTGAGAGGGGGAGACAGAGAGAGAGTGTGTGTGCGAGTGTGAGTGTGTTTGTGTGTGTGTGAGAGTGTATAGTGTGGTGGGGTCACCTGTAGTGCGACATGAATCCAAGATCCTGGTTGAGGCCGTCCTCATGGGTGCTGAACTTGGCTACCAGCCTCTGCTCGGCAACTCTGCGTTGTTGTATATCCCGAAGTCCGCTTTGGAGGACATTTACCTGAAGATCCGAGGCCAAATGTTCATTCTTTTGATATGAAAATGAATGTTACAACTCACTTCACCATTATTCATGCACATCAAACACAGCATGTTTAAAACCGGCAAATTTCCTTTGTCTTTTGTGAGCACTGATTGATATCTCTGCATAAATGTAGTTCCACTTATTATCGTATCATTGCTTCCAGGTTACAGAGCCTTAGCTGTGAGATTCCTTCAACTGTGCTTGTTCAGAGCCTCTTTTCAAATTGCAACCACATTTTCAGACACAGTATAAAAGTCACTTCTTTGTATTTTGTTGCAATTTGACGAGTATTTTCTTTTACTTGTCTTCATGGAGTCCTGTTCCATGCATTCTGCTTCTTCAAATATGTTTCGTGACACAAATATAAGTCATTAAACATTATAAAGCTTCCCTGATTGCAGGCTCTAAAACTTGCTGTGTTTGATGTGCATGAATGATGGTTAAATGAGTTGTAACATTCATTTTCATACCAAAAGAATGAATATATGGTGTGTGCTTGACACTTCCCTTGGGTGCCAATTGTTTGCATTAATTCATGCCAATTTAATATTTGAATGTATTTTAAAGAGATGCATGAGACGTTTGAGCCTGACTTGACATTGAGAGAGAAAAACGATGAGGCCTCATAAGAAGTGGAAATTGTATTTATTAATATATTTAATCATATTGTCATTTTTAAAATTTTATCACATGATGAGGATTCATTGCCATCACTAAGCGCCCCTGAAAATGCAGTGGTACAAAGTTGCCTATTTGAACCACTGCAGTCGTTGAGGTATGTGTGCCCCCATAGTGCTGTTTTCTGGTGGGGAGTTAGGGGGCAGAATTCTAGGATTTTGATCTATCATCAATGAAAGAACAGTGATATAGTTCCAAGTCAGGCTGGTATGTGGATTATACAGCAACTTTGCAAATGCCATCATGTATCAACTGCCCTTGTCCCTCCAGGTGAGTTTGATAGTGCTGTCTAAGATTTTATCATCCACAACGTATAATGAGCAAATTATGCTTAAACCAACTCTTGCGAAAAGGAGTGGGAATGCACCTTCAATATCAGATTTTTAAAGCTTTTGCAGAAAAATACTGTAACCAAGTGAGAACTACAGCTATTCATATATCCTGCAGTTAAGCCTCTTAGAAGAGAGAACTGTATGTACCCTTTTGGGCAGGTTGCAATCTGATTTTTCAGTTATTTCATACTACTTATTAGAATTACTCATTGAAGATTACTGCTGGCTGATGATCATTATTGATGTAAATGTCAACGACATCCAAGATTTATTGAGCAATCTTTCACATATTTATTTGCAATACAGGAGAAACAAAACTTTGATTTGAACCCTTCCCCTTCCAGCCCTCAAGTACAGAATGGGTTAGCACCTAGAGTTTCAAATAATAGCGTGAGGCAATCTGAACCAAATTGCAGAATTCAGGCCATGGGCAATGCCGTAGGTTTGCAGAACCAACTACTGGCAGCTTGAGTTTGGAATAGGGTCTAGCACCATTCCTTTCTTTATACCAAGTCTCAGTGACTCTGACAAAATAACATACTTGTTTGCATGACAAGAATGGGTACAAGTTACAATGGTTCCCCAAAACAACACCTCGGAGACCTTTCATCTCATAAATGTCTTTCACGAAAAACAGCTGCTTTGTTTAAACAAATAATTCCTTCCTTGTAGTATCGTGGATTTTCAGACCAAACATTTGCTTCTTCTTGACTATGTTCTGAAGCTGTGGATATTGGCTTGTGCCATGAAGTTGCATGCAGCTTATCTCTATTTTGTTCATTTAAATCTTTCATCGCAATCTGCCGACATATCTCTGTTGATCAACATAAAGTCTTTACTTCAATTTGTAACATACATTGGATGACTTCAATCGCCCTCTGTGGCTGTGTTGCTGGTAGAAACAATAGTTTGACACCCTCAGTCGCAGTACCAAGAGGACTGCTGCTTTCTTAGCATAATCTGTGTCCCCGGATTAATAAATATTCTTTGATTCAGCTCCGCAACTGGGATCAAAGTCAAGCCTAAGCTGTATCAGTTTGTTCAGCAGAGTGTTTTGTTGTCTGATAAACTTTGTCAAAGCTTCACTAATGAGCTTATGTCAGTTGTACTGATCATTTTTGTTCCCAGTATGAGACTCTCCTGACAAAATTTATCAATTTTCATCTTCTCATCTTCCTTCAGTAATGATATGAATAGTAAATACTTCCTCAAATCCTGTAAGTTTGTAATATTCCTTCATATTGAATCTATAAAACATATAAATGCACAACTAATAAGCAGGAATGGGCCATTCTGGCCCCTCAAGTGTGCACTGCATTTAATAAGATCATGGCTGTTCTGATTTTAAAATCTAATACACATTCACTCTGATCACAAAAAAAAACATTTCATCCCCTTTGCTTAACAAGAATCTCTTCGCCTCTGTCTTCAAAATGCCCAAAGACAATATTTCCACTACCATTTCCTGAAAAAAAATTAAAAGGGTTCGGAGGAGCAACCTTTTCATACAGAGGGTGGTTTGTATGTGGTATGAACTGCGAGAGAAAGTGATGGATGCAGGTACATGAAAAGGCACATGAAAAGGAAATGTTTTGAGGGCTATGGCCCAAACATAGACAAGTGGGACTAGTTTAGTTTGGGAAACCTGGTTGGCATGGACCAGTTGGAATGAAGGGTTTGTTTCCATGCTGTATGACTCTGTGAATCACAAGCTTTGGGGAGCAAGATTTTTACTTTGTCTGTATTCTAAGTCAATGATCCCTCATTGTTAAACAGCAACCACAAGACCTAAATTGTCAAGACCCTTCAGGATCTAAAATATTTCAATCAAGTCATCCCTTCCTATTTTAGACTCCAATGGATATAAGCTTATAGGGATATAAGCTCCATAAACGTTACCATTTGCACCATTAAAATGAAACTAAACTCAAAGCTGTAAACTTTTACAGTGAGCACATTCTGTAAAATGAAAACCTGTCCCTTTCCCTATAAACCACCCATCTATTGCAGGCAGTAATCTAGTAAGCTTTCTATGAATAGTGTCTATTGTATGCACATCCTCGCCTAAATAAGATGATCAATACAATGTACAGTGCTCCAGATATGGTCTCACCAGTGCTCTGCATAACTGAAGCATAATTTCTCTACTTTAGTATTCAATACTGTTCACAATAAAGAAATAATATTTGAATTGTTATCCTAATAAATTCTCGTACCTGCATAATATCCTTATGTGATTTGTGCAAAATGATATCCATCAGCAATCTCTCACCACTTTGATAATTTGTGTTTTTAAATTCTTCCTGTTAAGTTGGAAAATTTGACATTTTCCCACATTATACTCCATTTCATACATTTTTGCCAATCATATAAACTATATTTTTGTAGCCTCCTTGTGTCCTTTATAAAACTTATTTTCTCACCTATCTTTGTGTCATCAGCAAATTTTGGCAGCCTTACTTTCTGTTCCTTCATACAATTAATTCATATAAATTGTAAATAATTGAGATCCCTGCACTGATCCCTACGGTATACCACTTGACATATTTTGCCAACCTGAAAAAGACCTATTTGTGCATACTCTCTGCCTCCTGTTAGCCTTTCTTCCTTTCTTTCTCCAAGATTTTCATTTTCCACAATAACATTTGATGTGGCACCTTACCAAGCACCTTCTGGAAATGTAGGCACAGTAAGACTACCAGTTGTCCTTTATCCATGGCATATGTTAGCTCTTCAAAGAATTCTAAGAATTGGTCAAACATGATATCCCTTTAACAAAACCACATTGACTTTGCCTGATTATCTCAAACCTATCTTAATCCCTGCTATAACTTGTTCAACAATAACTTCTAATATTTTCTCTAGGGCAGTTGTTAAGCAAACTGGCCTGTAGTTTGCTGCTTTCTATCTCTCTCTCTTTTTGAATAAGGCACTTACTTTTGCTATCTTCCAACTAATGGGACCTTCCCTGATGCAAGGGAATTGAGAAAACTTAAAACCATTGCATCAATTATCTCACTAGCCACTTCTTTTAAAACCTAGAATATAGTCCACAAGAAATTGGGCATTTCACCTGCCACTCTATTTCACTTTTCTGGTGATTGTAATTTTCCTAACTTCCTCCTACCTCCCATTTCTTGATTTATAGTATCTTCTGAGATGTCACGTTTTTCCATTATAGTGAAGGCTGGTGTAAAATGCCTGATCAGTTCATTTATTATCTCTTTATTTTCCATTGTTAGTTCTCCAAATTCACTTTCTATAGGAGCAATGCTCACTTTCTCTTCTTTCTCTTCACCTTTTATCCTGTAAAATTCATTGAAACTATTATGATTTTTATATCCCTGGCTAGCTTTCTCCTGTGCTGATTTTTGACAAACTTCTTTTTTGAGTTATTCAATACACTTTTTATTACTTTGTCCAATCTGCTGACCAGTTACTATCTTTGCATAATTACATGCATTTACTTTAAGTCTGATCTTTAACATTTCTAGTCAACCAAGATATGTGGCTCCATCACATGGATTGTTTTTTAAAACCTATGGAATGAATCCATTTCATCTATCTCCTTAAAGGTTTGCTATTACATCTCTACTGATCAAATCTTTATCTTAATTTACCAATTAATTTCTTTTCAAAACAATTTCTTCCCTCAGAAGGTAGTTAATGCCTGAAAACCTCTACCGTAGAGAGTTATTGATGTGAGATCAATAAAATATGGTTAAAGAGGAGGCAGATAAGTTGTTGAGGGCAGTGAGGAGCTGATATCAAAGTGAATTTGATGCCCGGGCCAGATCAGACACAATCCTGCAGGATCGTAGGGCAGGCTTGAAGAGACCAATAGTCTACTCCTATTTTTAATGTTCTTATGTTCTAAGGCTCATCAAAAATTCCAACAATTCTATCTCTTATAGATTTTGCTTTCAAAGCTGCATAGTCACTATTTTCCACAAATCTTTAGAAATAATTATTGAAATTATGTGAGGATTCCCCTTAATGAACATAAGAACATAAGAATATAAGAACTAGGAGCAGGAGTAGGCCGTCTGGCCCCTCGAGGCTGCTCCGCCATTCAATAAGATCATGGCTGATCCTTTTGTGGTCTCAGATCCACTTACCCGCGTTCTCACTGTATCCCTTAATTCCTTTATTGTTCAAAAAAAATCTACCTTTTTTTTAAAAGCATTTACTGAAGTAGCGTCAACTACTTCACTGGGCAAGGAATTCCATAGATTAACAACCCTCTGGGTGAAGAAATTCCTTCTCAATTCAGTCCTAAATCTGCTCCCTCTAATCTTGAGGCTATGCCCTCTTGTCCTAGCTTCACCTGCCAGTGGAAACATCCTCTCTACTTCTATCTTATCTATTCCCTTCATAATTTTATATGTTTCTATAAGATCCCCACTCAATCTTCTGAATTCCAATGAATATAATCCCAATCTACTCAGTCTCTCCTCATAAGCCAACCCCCTGAACTCCAGAATCAATCTAGTGAACCTCCTTTGCACCCCCTCCAGTGCCAGTACATCCTTTCTCAAATAAGGAGACCAAAACTGCACACAGTACTCCAGGTGTGGCCTCACCAGCACCTTGTACAGCTGCAACATAATGCTGACCTATTTTGTTAAATATTGCCCTTTCAAGGATTATTTTTTGTTCTCTGATTGAAATAAATATCAAATGATACTGGAATTTCTTCAGAGGCAGTTGTTCTTTCTTATATACTTGTATAATTTACAACATCATCAGCTATAGATCCTGCTGTAAGATAATAGTGCATTTACTAGTTCATTGTGAGACTTGGTATTTAATTTTGAATTAATTCTGTATGTTAAGAAGTGTTTTCTTCTGGATGTCCAAGCTTCTGCTCTGTTTGCTCCGTCTCTGAAGTTAAGTAATTGAGGTAGTGTTATTCCTCCTACAATTTTGTGCTTAATGTAAAAATTTAATCTTAGTAAATTGAAAGCAGTTTTAAGTTTGCAGCACCTTGATGTTGTTTATTATCGACTGGTTTTGAAGCTTTAATCTTCTAGTATCTCAATGCTGTATTATTCTCTAGATTTAAAGTATCTTCAAGCCTTTAATCGCTGTATCATAGCAATGTTATGTTATTTACTTCTAATAAATATTAATTTCTATTAAGTGGCGACATTGTATCTCTGTAGTGCTTGCTGGTGGGTTTCCCACTGATGCTTCCTTTCATTCACTGCTTGAATATTTAACGTTTAAATGTCTTTAAAGGATTTAAAAATTTCTTTTAATAGGGGATTTTCAGAGAAAACCAAGTGAAGAATATCTAGCTGTTACACAAAACTTTAGTACCTCCACACAAGAGAAAGAAAGAGACACGCAGAGAAATTTTTTGACGCTTTCCCTTTGCAAGCTAAGTGGTTCTTTGTTGCACTGAATTCACCCAAGTCATGGTCACCTGGTCAGGAAGCAACCAAAATATTGTATCAAGTAATTATCCCTCTTGGTTATAAACCAAAGGCTCCATGGTATCTGTTCTTTGCTCTCACTGTTCCAATGGAAAGCAACATTGTATATCACTCACGGTGTGTTCCAGTAAGCATGATATTTAAAGCAGCAGTCATAACTTTACACAGTCACCTTGGTTCAAAGCAGCATCTTCCTTTTTAAGCCTATGTCCAAATATTAAGGAAATGATAGCAGATGTGGTTTTTACAATGTCCTGATGACATTTTTGGTGCACTATCTAAATTTAGCAGTAAGTTCAAAGACACTCCCGAACTATGGGTTTCCCAAAAACAGGACTAAGGCAGGAGAACTGAGTCAACAATGTGATTGGCCTATTTGCGTTTTTTATGACCAGTTGGGTTCGTCCCTTAAGCACCCTAATGAAGCCTTTTGTCTCTCCTGACCCCAAACTCTCTTTAGGCACCCCTATGAGTTCCCCTATCTCCAAACATGTCAACTTAAATCTCTCCTCAGTTCTAATTGCTGCTTTGTGCTTATGCTTCCTGAGTAATGCTTAGAAAGTTCTTGTCATTTAAAAACCATCCTCAGGGGGGAAAGTTTGATGAAGTGATGGAAAAGAAAATGTACACGAGAAACAAAATTCTGTTTATTTAGAGGAAAATCAGGCAGTGTAAAAATACCAAAACCACAGAACAAACAAAGAACAAGGAAGCTTCTCTCTGTCTCTACCTCTCTCCCTATATCTGTTGTTCTTGAGCCTACCTTTATCAATAAACATCACCGTTACAGAAGTCATTGACAGCTGCTGGGTCTGACCTCAAGAGTTAACCTCTTTGCTTCAATAATAAGGAACTTCGCAATGGACTCCAGTGATACAGCACAGAGAATTACTGGGACTTTTTTCTAAGTATTATTTTATCAATACTTGTTTTAATTTTAGTATCGGTAATTTTTATTTCAAAACTTTACCTCATTATTTGTAAGGTATCTTCAGATTTACCTTATAATAGACTAAACTTTAACCTATTCAAACAAGAAACTTGACTGTAGGTCAACATTAACTTGAATCATTACAAATAAAAAAGGGGCCTAATTCAGTTCACCTTTTTGTAGAAACATTTAGTGATCATGATGGAGTTCTCGAGTAATAATGTATGAGTGATAATCAGGCTCCTGACTAAACATCCCTACCTAGAAAATATTGCATTAGAAGTATTTTTAGGAATACCTCTTTCCTCAGAAAAATAATCATTTGTTCCAAAGTTTGTGAAATGTCCAACAGTTCCAACTGGAGTTGCCAATTCAAACTGGTATAATCCAAAAGTTTTCATTTCTGCTTCAAATGGTTTTGTCCTGTCAAACAGCATTTATTTCCTGATGTCAATATTTTTATTGCAAATAAACAAGTACGTCCTAAGGAAATGAAAAAATGAAATCATCTCAATATTTTTATTCTCTTGTGTTGTTTACAGTTAGGTCAAGGAGATTAATTTCTGAAGACTCCAGAATTGTTGTGTGGAGTTTATACTCTTTCAAACTCACACCTAGCTTTATGCATCATGCCTGGAAGCTGTTGTTAACACATGAATACAAGAAATTAGGTTGGGGAAAAGCCTGAATTGCAATAATTTATTCATAATAATGCAAGATAATTTGCAGTCAGGTCTACATAAATCAGCCTAATTACTTACTTCTTCATTTTATCTTCAGCATAGCCCCTTCCTATTAATTTCCCACATGTTGGGGCAAGTTGTGAATGATGTGATTATCTTCAAATTAATTGCAACCTGTAGTTGTTAGATCCTCTGTTTAGCCCTTCTAATCTTTAAAAAAAAATTACATTCCTTTTTGCCATTCATAATGATGTCGCCCTCCTTGCGTAACCATACTTTCATACGCAAAAGCTGCATTGAAAAGGAGGTTGTCTTCATTTATTGAGGGTCTTCACAGCATATAGAGGAAATCTTATACTCAATTCTATGTTATTTATAATATTTATATGCCTATCAAAATAGTTAATGGAACCATTTTACAGCACCATTAATGCTATCATACAATCATCCAACTTTTGTAAAGCTTTGCTTTTCCAAAACCTGCTACCCTAATCCTAGTTCATGACTAACACTCTTACCTTGCACTTCTGTCCTTGTTGATGACATTGGGTTTTAATATCATGACACCTCTCATTAAAGTTTTCAACTTCAATTGCCTATTTTTCTAGATTTTCTCCCATCCTTACTTTCAAACCTTAGGTCATTGACTTCCATGCAGTTAAAATACTGGAGTGGTTTACTATTGCCTCAGCAAGATGGCTGACCAGAAAAACCTCCCAGTTTTATCAGTAGTTATTAGATACATTGAAAAGATTTTCAGACTAATAATCAATTTGTCTGAATATGTTGCACGTTCCTTTTCCATAGCTTTTGGAGAAGATTTGTAGCTCGGGTTGTTAATGACACTTGCTCGGTGAGCCGGTGTGTTTAATTGCAGACATTTTGTCACCCTGAAGCTTCACTGGAGGCACACTGACAATATTACCAAGCAGGGAGATGAAATGTCTGCAACCAAACACACTGGCTCAACGAGTAAGTCTGCAACCTCATTTTCCATTGCCAATAAGACTTAGCAGTGGATTTGAACCCAGAGCTTCTAGTTCAGAGATAGGGATGATACCACTGCTATACATAACATCCAGTAGTCCTACACCATTGCAATGATTTAAATCATTGTACGCTTGACTGGGCACTTGTGAATCAAGTCTATGCTTCTTTCATTTTACAACTGGAGGCTACACCTTCAGCCACTTAGCATTGGCACTCTGGAATCTTCTTTCTCCATCTTTCTGACGCTATTTATGACTCCAACCAGGGGAAAGCTTTCTCCCTGATTCCCATTGACTCAAGTTTTACTAGAGCTCCTTGAAGCCACAATCATCAAATGTGTCTTTGATATCGATCTTACCTCACCTCTGGAATTCAGCTCTTTTGTCCATGTTAGAACCAAGATAATGAGGCGAGGAGCTGGATGGCCCTGGGTGAACCCAAACTGGTCATCACTGACCAGGTTATTACTGAGTAGGTGTTGCTTGAAAGCACTGTTAATGACACCTTCCATCACTTTACTGATGATCGAAAGTAGACTGATGGGGCAGTACTGGTATGCCTGAGCGATCTTCCACATTGTTGGGTAGATGCCAGCGTTGTAATTGTGCTGGAAGAGCTTTGCTAGTCGAACAGCAAGTTCTGGAGCACAAGTCTTCAGAACTATTGCCAGAATGTTGTCAGGGCTCATAGCCTTTGTGCCTCCAAACATTTCATGATATCACGTGGAATTAACCGAATAGGCTGAAGACTGGCAGCTGTGATGTAGACCTCTGGAGGAGATGTTTTATCCACTCGATACTTCTGGTTGAAGATTATTGCAAATACTTCAGGTTCTGCATTGAAGTGATGGGTTCTCCCATCATGGAGGATGGTGGTATTTGGAGAGCCTTCTCCATAAGTGTGTTGTTTGATTGTCCATTTCCATTCACGACTAGATGTTGCTGGACTGTAGAGCTTAGATCGGGTCAATCGATAGTGGAATCTCTCAGCTCTGTCTATTACTTGCTGCTTATGCTGTTTGTTATGCAAGTAGTCCTGTTTTGGAGCTTTATTTGGTTCATACCTCATTTTTGGGTATGCCTGGTGCTGCTCATGGCACCTTTCATGAAATCAGGGTTGATCCCCCAGTTGATGGTAACAGTTGAGTGAGGGATATGCCAGGATATGAAGGTGCAGACTGTGCTGGAATTCTACTGCTGTTGATGGCCCACAGCGACTCATGGATGCCTAGTCTTGAGTTGCTAGACCTGTTGAAGTCTGTTCATTTAGTGCAGTCTTAGTGCCATACGACATAATGTAAGGTGTTTACAAGGTATGCAAGATGTAAGATAGAATATATATGTCTAAATGGGACGTAATCTCCATGAGGACTGTGCATCGGTCATTTTTTCCAATATTATCAAATACAGTTGAATCTGTGGGAGGAAAATTGGTAAGGATGAGGTCAAGTATATTTCCTTATCTTGTTATTCCCTAAGCACCTGCTGCAGGTTCAGTCTAGCAGCTACAGTCCTTTAAGGACTTGACCAGCTCAAACAGTAGTCCTGCTGCAGAGTCACTGTTCCTGGTGGACTTTGAAATCCCTCACCCAGAATACATTCTGCATACTTACCACCCTCAGTGTTTCCTCCAAGTGGTGTTCAACATGGAGGAGTACTGATTTATCAGCTGAGGAGTAAGGGGGGTGCAACAATACAATCAGCAGGAAGGTTCCTTGTCCATGTTTATTCTATTGTCATGATCTTCATAGAGTCTGGAGTCAATGCTGAGGACTCCCAGGGCAACTCCCTCCCAACTACAAACCACTGTGCCACCACCTCTGACTTATTAAGAAGGATTACTGGACACAAATTGTTGACCCTATTTTTGCTCCACAGATACTGCCAGACCTGTTAAGTTTTTTCCAGCAATTTCTGATTTTGCCACCTCTGTCCTGCTGGTGGGAAAGGACATAACCAGGAATGGTGATGGTCTGGGACATTTTAAAGTATAATTCTGTGACCACAGCACTGTCCACCTGATGCTTCATTCATCTGTGAGATAGCTCTCCCAATTTTGGTACTAGCACCTAGATTTTAGTAAGGTGAACTTTCAGGGGTATTAGGGCTGATTTCGCCATTGTCATTTATGGAGTCATAGAGTAATAGAGCATGGATACAGACCCTTTGGTCCAACCATTCCATGCTAATCATAATCCCAAACTAAACCAGTCCCACCTGCTTGCACTTGGCCCATATTATTCCAAAACTTTCCCATTCATGTACTTATCAAAATGTTTTTTTTAAACGTTGTAGCTGTACCTTCATCCATCACTTACTCTGGAAGTTCATTCTACACATGAACTCCTCTGTATAAAAATGTTGCCCCCAAGTTTTTATTTTAAGTGTTTCTCCTCTCACCTTAAAAATATGTCCCCTCGACTTGAAACTCCCCAGCCTACTTGAGAAGACACCTGCCATTCACCTTATCTATGCCCTTTTGATTTTATAAACCTCTATAAGGTCACCCCTCAATCATTCCACTCCACTCCAGCGAAAAATGTCTTAGGCTATTTAGCATCTCCTTATAATTCAACAACATCTAGTAAATATTTTCTGAACCCTCTCCAGCTTAATAATATCTTTCATATAATGGCAACCCGAACCAGACACAGTACTCCAGAAGAAGCCTCACCAATGTCCTGTACAACCTCAACATAACATCCCACTCCTATACTCAAAGGTCTGAGCAATGAATATATACATGCTAAATGTCTTCTTAACCACCCTGTCTACATGTGACACAAACTTCAAATTTCTGGTGCTTAGGTCAATGCCAGGTGGTCTGTCTGGTTTCATTTCTTTTTTGAGACTTTCCAGCGATTATTACAACAGAATGGCTCGCTAGTACATTTCAGAGAGCAGTTCTGAGGCAACCACATTGCTATGTGTCTGGTGACCACACCAGATAAGGACAGCAGTTTCTTTTCCTGAAGGACATTAGGGAACCAGATGGGTTTTTTCATCAATAATCAATAATGGTTTCATGATCATTGTTAGACCTTTAATTCCAGATATTAATTGAATTTGAATTCTACCATCTGCTGTGATGGGATTTGAATCCAAGTCCCCAAAATATTATTTGGATCTGTGGGTTAATAGTCGAGCAATACTACTAACAGAACCATCACCTCTAATAAGTAAAGATTAAAATTTGTGTACAAAAGGAGAAAATACTAGAGATAAGTTGACATATACCAAGAGAAAATGTAAGTTAGTGATACGTCACAGCGTGTTTGTGAGTATTTTTTTAAACTTCCCAATTCCATTCCTGACTCCTTCTCACTTTCTATTTACTTTCAGCAATTTTTTGTTCGTATTTCCAATTTCTAGCATTCTCAGTGTATTTTTTTCCAATTGGCTTATCGTGTAGAAGTATATTGCTGTCAACATACCCTTTGTCATATTAAATAAGCCAGATTGTATTATTACATTACAAGACCAAGACAAGAAAGTGCGAATCATTCAGAAACAAACTCGTCACAATTCAACATATCACTTATTGACACTTTATGTAAATAAAATAGCTGTGCAGAATAACAAGAAGTGATCACATATCATGAAAAGTAAGGGAAGAAGAACTGTGAATGTTGACAACACATAAAGATACAAAATGAAAACTTGAGGAATATCAAAATGGTCGGAAATGTTAAAATAACTGTTAAAAATAGCAGCACCATCGAGGCATGGGATATAATAATGAGATGAGCAGCAGAGAATTGTGTGGATAACCCACAAGAGCTCACGAAGAGAAACCCTCTATGAACCTCCCTGAAATTCACACTTTGACAATTTTTGTAAAATTCAGGCCTCGGAGTCTAATTAGAGTACAAATATTTATCTTCGTTTAAGAAAAAATATTGTATTACCTTTCAACGTCAGTGAGAATAATTTGTAAAGAAGAGTTTAAGATTGCCTGCTGGGGATGGAGTGAAGGAAAAGTATAGATTTTTTAAAAGAGGAGTGAAGATTGATGAGTGCAGATGAATGAGTCTTGCCAGAATGATTTTATAATTTGTTTTGTATGCATTGCAATTTAAAGCACTGACATCTATCTTTACAATATGGAAAAATTGCTTAGGTATGTCCTGTTCTCAGAAAGCAGTTTGAATTTATTCTGATCAGTTATCATCTTATCAGTCTACACTTTATCTTCAGCAAAGTGAAGGAAGGTATCATTGAGAATTTCATCAAGCAGAACCTACTCAGCAATAACTTGCCCACTGATGTCCAGGTTGGTTTTATCTGGCCACTCAACTCAAAAACTCATGAGTGTCTTGTACCAAATATGGACAATAGAGCTGACTTCCAGAAGTCAGCAGAGAATGATTGCCTTTAACGCCAGGTAGCATTTGTCTGAGAACTACAAAGAACCCTATAGAACTTGCCGCAGGTAAAGTATCATCGTCCCAGAAGGCCGCTCTCTCATAAGAGAGAGACAGCTGGTGGTAGCTTAACCTGATGGTACTAAACCTCAGGCAAGACAATAAGTTGAGAAGGAGTGTCCTTCATGGCAACCTCAGCTAGCAGCAAGAATTGACTCCATGCTGTTGGTGTTGCTCTGCATCACTACTAGCCGACGCGAAAGCTAAACTAACCAACATTGAACCCCCACTACCACACCCTGATATCAATCAAGGAGAAAACTCTGCATTGATTGCAGTGATACCTAACTCAAAAGAAACAAGTAGGTCAAAACTAAGACAGAGTTACAATGCCCCGGGTCCAACCAGGTTCAAGAATTTCATCAACAGTCTTCCATCTATCACAAGGTCAGGCGTGGGACATTCACTGAAGATTGCAGTGTAGAATTCCTTCACAAAATTGATTTTTGGTTAATAGAATCCCCACAGTGTGGAAACAGGCCATTTGGCCCAACGAGTCCACACAAACTCTCTGAAAATCATCCCACACAAACCCATCACCTTATCCTATGCCTGCATTTCACATGGCTAATGTACCCAACCTACATATCCCTGAACACTATGGGTACCTAACTTGCATATCCTTGGACTGTGGGAGGAAACTGGAGCACCTGGTGGGGAGAACATCCAAACTCCACACAGACAGTAGTTGCCTGAGGCTGGAATTGAATCTGGATCCCTGGCGCTGTGAGGCAGCAGTGCTGGCCACTGAGCCACTGTGCTCCCCCCATGGAATAAAGTAGAAGATTGTAGATAGACAAAAGAAAACCTTTGAGCAATTAGTTTTCTAAATATTTCAACTATGATTTACCAGTAAACTGGCCTCAAATAACAATTAGTTCATCTAGAATTTGAATGTTGGTGAAAAGAGAGATATGTGGCAAAAGGTTTTCATATTGCATTCATCAGGACAAGCGCAAGTTGCCAAATTTCAAATGATCACAACAATTTATGCTACAGGAAAAAGGGCGTTCAATGTTAACTGTTGGGACTACAGGCAGTGCATAAAGAAGAGGAACTAATGGAGGCTGGCCTTAAGACAAGCCCAGGATAGTGGCAGGGCCTGGCTAGCAGGCCCCAGTGAAGTGATGAAGAGATGGGAGTCTGGGTTTGAAAGACCAGGAGGAGGGTTAAAGGAGAGGTGTGACCTTGTGGGCATGTGCTCTAAGGGGTACAGGAGACTCCCAATAGTGGATCTCCCTCACTGTTGCACTCATTGGGGCAAATCATGAGAATATCAAAGTAAATGGTAAATAATATTTATGTTTTTTGAGAGGAGAGTGCTGATTTTATATTAAGTGGACTCTAATTGATACAGGCATTTCAAACATTCTACATGTTGTTCCTCCTTCACTTAAGTACTTCTTGTGTATTATCCTGGTGAGTGCAAGATGAAAAGCTTCAAGAAAATGCAGATTTATTCAGTAATACTGAAGATATGGTTTTGTAATGCCACAATTTTCCAGTCATTTATTTGACCCAATTTTCCAGTCATTCATTTAAATGTGTGGAAAATTTTAGGGACTATATCCACAATGGCAATTATGCTTCTGATGAATGGGGACTCCACGTTAGCAAATGGAGCACGAAGCCAATCTCATGGGACCATTCTAGGCTTGCTCCTTTACATCACCACTATAATCTTAATGTGTCACATTGGCTGGAATTTGTTCAGGCCTGCAGAGGCACATTTTGAGGCAGCAACGTGAGGGAATTTGGAAACTTGCACATCGAATTGCCTCCCCAAAGTATTTCTGCATCAGTAAATAAAATCACAGAATTAATCAAGCCGTTAAACCATTAAAACTTAAAGCAGAATCTAGGCTACATAAGAACTTTGAAATTTTCCCATGAGCAAGCACTCAGATAGAATTGCAGACAGAGGCATGAAATGACCTTACCAGACTTTGTTAATCCTGCATCTGTGAGGTTATGTACTCCAGACCGGACCTCTTGAAAGAATGAGCTATTATGATCATAAAGAACTCAATTGTTTTTTAGTATTTAACAATGAACAATGGCAGCTTGTTTTGGTGGATTATAAAGACAAAGGACTGAATCTTATCAGAAATCAACTCAGTGTCACTTCTCGACTTTTTTGAACAGTTTTTCTCCGCAAATGTTTTTCCTTGGGTGATTGTCCCAATCTCACCTCATTAACTAAGTACTAAGTCTATGGCTCCCTTTTCATTCAGTATTAGGCTAATTCTTCCATTCATCATAGACAGGAGTACTTGCCACTGCTGGACTATCCAGGAAGTGCCATGCAGAACAGGACATAGGGGTGGTGCTATCATGATCAGACTGAGCCTAGATCACACAGTGTCCAGCACACTTCCTTCCATGATCTCTCAAATCCTAAATGGAAAATAGCTGTCACCACAACGTAGTGAAAGTGTGTCAGAGAAATGTCATGATGATGCAGTGAGGATGGTATCTGCCAAATTCCAGTGTGCATGAATGTGGGGTGCTTGGGGACATTGCCTATGGAGTATGTCGAAGACATTGTTGCTGGGTGTCCAAGATGGAGTTCCAGAGGAACAAGCAGTGAACTGGAATTGCCTGGTTTCCACTTTAACTTTCATGTTGGGAATTCAATATATCTAGTTTATATCCAACGGATTGGAGAATGGGAGCATGCATGTTAATAAGGTGAGACTAAGTAATAATGAGGGCAATAATGAGGGATAATCTTTGCTTGTGGGTCTTTTTCTGCTCCTTAGTGAGAATCTCGTCTTGACGTTCACAACTTGGTTGGGAAGGGCCTCACTGGGTATCTCACCCGATTTCCCCAATTTTTTCCCCAGGCCTCAAACTTTCAAGGCCTGAGAAGGTTCACTCAAAGTTCTTAAAGCAAAAAAGACATAAAAGTTACACAAATACTCAGAGATGACAACATTTTTGATTGACTGTTGAAAGTTTTGTTCCTGAACTTTCTCTTGCAATTTGAATCAAAAGATATCATATTCTATTAAGAAATTATTCTGGATTGTGAGGATAATCTTCTGCCTATCTCTGTGGCTGACTATCTTATTGTTTCTTAAAATGGATTTTAAAATTATATGTAAATTTAGAGTAGAATTGTCACATTATTATCATATTTAAAACACCATATATTTTAAGATATATGTACTCATTTCTCTAATGTGATTCAGAATTATATGAGATGTCCAGTGACATTCTTCCCAATCAAGTTGTGAATATCAAAAAGAGATTCTCATTAGTGATTAGTGAGAGGCCTACAATATAAAGTATTTTAATCAATGTTAATATGCAATTTTTAAAATGTTATAGTCTCTTACTCACCTCCTTAATAACCCACAACCAGAAACAATACTTTTATCGATACATCATAGAAACTATTCTATCTGGATGCATATTAGCCTGGTTTTGCAACGGCTCTTCCCAAGACTGAAAAAAACTACAGAGATTTGTGAACACAGCCCAGTCCATCATGCAGACCAACCTCACATCCAGTGACTTCATCTAATACTTCCCACTGCCTTGGAAAAGGAACCAACATAATCAAAGTCCCCTCTCACCCTGGTTATACTCTCTTCCACTCTCTTCTGTTGGGTAGAAGATGTAAATGTTTGTATACACATAAGAACAGATTCAAGAACAGCTTCTTCCCTCCTCTTATCAGAATTTTGAATGGACCACTTTAATGTTAATGTTGATCTCCCTCTCTCTGTGCACCTTCTCGGCAGCTGTAACACTATCCTACAATCTGTTCTGTTACCCTGATGCACTTGTACAGTACAATTTGCCTTAAAGAACATAAAACAACACTTTTCACCATACCTCGGTACACATTACAGTAATAAATCAAATCAAACAATATCCTAGAATCCCTAAGTTGAGATTGTACGTGTTGACATTGTCTAACTTAGGCAAGTTGCATTTGCTGTAATATGCCTGTAGGTACATCCTATTCAGATATAATTATTTTTGGTCTGGGAGAGAAGTTTTATTGCAGGGACTAGCCTATAGCTAGTAAGACTGACAAAGTTTCTCTTGAGACCTGAAATTTATCTTTGTTTAAATTCTGTGCTGTCAATAATTGGAATGGATAGGATTACCTTGTCAGCAGCAAGGGGGAGGCCAAGTGAGTAGAACCATTGACACCACTGTGCATTTTCTTGGAGATTTACCAGCAGGTTCGACAGCAACACACCCAGCAGCTGCTGAAGGCTAATTAATTTTTTTTTAAAGATCCAATTTACTGCAATTTTCCAACCCACAAGAGACTTTCCTGAGTCACAAAGGTTCTTAGCCGTATCAGGGGAATGACAACTGGAGGAAGTTCCTCAGCTGGAGATCTGAGCTGCAACTTATTTGTGAATTTGTATTTATTTGCCAGCCATAATTCTCAAAAGGATCTATCACCAAGCAACAGGTATGTTCTTGCAGACACTTCATCAAGATAAACGTCTTCCTTAATGCTTGCCCTGCTCAACAGTCAACATTTCACTCCTCCTTCCCACAAATGGCAACAGGTCCCAATCCAGTTAATGGTCAAACTTTGGCCACAATGCATCAGCAAGTCATGCTAATTGAACCTCCTGGTGCTGGAGTCAAGTTTCCATCGCTGACTGGACAGAGATCTCTCTCAGGATTGTGCGTGATGTCCCATCACTTGCCTTTTTTTTTAATCTTCAACCTCGGAACTCATGCCAACATCTACATTTGCAAAATTCAGCTCATTGGTGTAAACCAGAACTAAATATGGTGAAGAAGGGTCTAGGCCCGAAGCGTCAGCTTTCCTGCTCCTCTGATGCTGCTTGGCCTGCTGTGTTCATCCAGCTCTACACCTTATTATCTCTAAATATGGTGGAGCTGATTTAATTTCTAAAAAGTCTAGAAAATTGCAGTCATGGATCAACACTAGATTGAATTTTAAAAGAAAAATTGGACAGAGTTTTTCGAGTTATTTCAAAAGTAAAAATTGAAAGTTCTGATCTGTAGTGTGAAGTCTATGTTGGCTACAACAATAATATTTAGTCAATTGTAGTTTTAATATGTTTGTTGCAGATGGGAGTATTAAACATGAAAACTTATCATGTTATCCTTTCAGATATTAACTGGAAGTTTGAATTTCTTATTAGCCGTTACTCATCGCTACAACGATCATAACACTGTTTAATTAGGCTGGAAATACATTTTTGTCTTCTCTATTTCAACCCTGGGCAGCTCTCTGAATCATTTGCAAAAGTGATTTTTTGCTATCATGAAAAGAAAGGTGATTATTTAAGTAACACTTTGACCAATTTTCTGACAATTAAACATTCACTACATTTTTCGCTAAGCACCATTTGCTTCATAAGTAGAATTACTTCAGATAGCATCAAATTAAATTAACTGTCATTAGTTCCAGAATTTATGAAGACACTCTATGTAAAGACAAAGGTGTAGAAATTCTGTGGCACTGCACTACTTCTGTTTTTTGGTGCACAATGGATACATAATCATCTAATTTAATGGACAAAGCCTTGTTAATTATTTGCCAGAAGTGTGCCATCCTCTATAATTATCAACAAGACACACATCCATTCAGGTCATTTGCCTGGAATAATGTAGGGCATTTTCAAAGGCAAGCTGTGGACCTTGTATCTGTTGGCAACCATCTTTATAAGATTTGATTGCCCTGACGAGAACCAGAAAAACATGGTATTTATACAGCTTTACCAACATTTGTTGAAAGGGAGCCACCATCAGAAAGTGAGAATTTATCCTGGGCTACTGCTCCCTTCTTTTGCTCTCAGAAGTTTTAATAGATCACCAAAAGAAGAGCTGGAAAGAGCAAGAGTTCCTCTACATCTACTGCAGTGCACTATACCATTTGTACTTGTCGCCTTTGTTTTAGTTTTACTTGTTACATTCACTGTCACCATGTCCTCTCTACCCTCCCCTCAATCCAGTGGGACTATCTATTCTTTCCAGTCTAGCAGATAGACACACCATTATTCTACTATTCTCACATTCTGATTACTTAACCTGGACTATCAGTAGCTTTCTCCCCCAGCACTCCACCCCCCCAACTATTGTGTATGAGTGAAGACCCCCCTCCCCTAACATTTCACGTCAACTCTGATGAACAGACATCTAGAATCAAAATGTTTGCTTACTTTCTCTCCATGGATGCTGCCTGACCCGCTGTCATGCCCAGCATTTTTTTTGTTTTCCGTATTCCTTCTCTGATTGCCTCATTCCACTGCTCCCATTCTTTCCACAATCACAACTCCCCCTCCAACTTTCCTGATTTCCCCTCTGCTCCTTATTACTTCTCCCTGCATCTAGATTGCTTCCCCTCTTCTTCATCACCACTGAGTGGCCCTTTCCATCCAGGATTGCCATTGCAAAGCCGTTGCTAAGACAAAGTGCAGAGTAAAAATAAAGTTTCATTTTCAGAGACTTTCAGCTGCACCGTGAGCTAAAGTTTCTGGATAATAACTGTCTGTTTAGTTACACAGCTCAAACATTGCGTTTAAAAACAGATCAGTATAATGCTGTCAACTCTAAGCTTATTTTAGGAGAATACAAGACTTTAACAGTGTGTGAATTTGCAGTAATCTCCATACCCACCTAATCCTTGGCCCAAATTGCAATTTCACAATAACTCAGCCTCTGCTGCAAAATATATAATTGGTTCACAAACTGACCTGAAATACAAGTGAAAGTCAGATATACTAGCTCGTAATGTGGTCCAACTTGTGTTAAATCATTGACTGCTGTGAATAAGGAAACATGCACCTTTGAAAATTCATCTTTCTGTCTCAAAATACCATCAAAGTACATAACTGCCAAGAGTTCTTTGAGGAATTCTGAGTGTTGAAGGGAGAAGCTGGGTGGGAATGGTCACAAATGCCCACAGGATTAAATTAAGTGGGTGGAAAATACTACAGTGCATGCTGATCTGCCTGAATTCCCAAAAAGAATTCCTGGCATGCAAAGTTCTCCACTGGGATCACAAATTCATACCATCGAGCCATTATGTTTGTCTGTTTGTCATGAATACTCAGGTTCCTTAAGAGCATTCATGGATAATATCACAAGTTCTGTGTTAAAACTGATTCAGTCTTTATGCAAATGCCATTGTATCTCTCGTGAAGTCAATTCCAGTCATGGAGTTTGATAAAAAATGCACATCCATTATTTTAGTAGCTGTACTACTAATTTTGCATAATGAATTGCTTTGGATCAATAAGGATGAGAAAGATAGATTTACTGAGGTTAAATTTTGCATGTATCATACTTCAAAGAGAAAGCCAATGTCCTGGTTTGCCAACTTCCCAGCCCACCCCCTTCCCCTTCCCCTTCCCCTTCACCCTCGCTTCCAAACAGCTCTAGCACTATCAGAGATGGCAACTGGACAATTTTGTCCCAGTGTAACCTTGCTTATCATAACACTGTACTTTTAAAATGAAATGTTTTTGATGTAAGCCAGTTACATAACTTTCATTTCTGAAATGGTGAGAATGAACTACAGTGAGACAAAAAGAAACAAGAAATGGAATAGAATTAGGAGATGGTATCAGCACTGCACATATTTTCAAATGGTAATCCCATCTATAAACAGAATGAAGATTAATTTGGTACTACAACAGCCAGGCTGACTAAAAGCAGTCAAGGGAACATTCATAATTATAAATCCAAAATATAGTTGGCATATATGAGGTCATGCATGAACTCACTAATGCTAGGAATGTAAGATTAGACACTAAAACTGGAATCAAAATATTTTTTATAAACATTAATGAATTCACATAAGAGGATTTAGTAATATGCATTAAAATTGATTTTCCTTCATTACGTTTTGCCAGAGCTCTGAATAATGGCCTGGATTTCTTTGCTGCTATGAATCGAACACAACAGGGTGGTAGAGGATGGAATTTTAACACAATGAGGTGGTAGAGGATGGAATTTTAACATTAAGAAGGTGTAGATATGTATTGATTTCAGCATATCCTAATGCCAGCTATAATATGCCAACTTGCAACTTTCTGGCCTATTTAATTGCATGCCCATAACAGTTTACCTCTGGATGAGTGATTGGCAATATAAATATTTAAATGATAAAATTCCAATGGCATGTCAGTGGTAAATTTAACTGAACATTCTTGGGTTTTCCAGTTACCATAGAACATAGAATATAAACTGTACAGCACAGTTTACCCTAAATCTAAGGTCTATCTAACCTCCACCCCAGCTTATACTATCATCATTGCCTATCTGTTAGCCGCTTAAATGCCCCGAATGAGGCCGACTCCACTACCCTCTCCAGCAATGCATTCCACGCCCCTACCACTCTGTGAGTAAAGAACCGACCTCTGACGTCTCCCCTATATCTACCTCCACTCACTTTAAAACTATGTCCCCTCATGATAGCTACCTCCACCCCAGGAAAAAGTCTCTGGCTGTCCACTCTATCTATACCTCTAATCATTTTGTACACCTCTATCAAGTCACCTCTCATCCTTTGTCATTCTAAAGAGAAAAGCCCTAGCTCTCTCAACTTTTCCTTTTCAGACCTTCCCTCCATTCCAGGCAACATCCTGGTAAATCTCCTCTGCACCTTTTCTAATGCTTCCACATCTTTCGTGTAGTGAGGCGACTGGAACTGGACACAATACTCCAGATGTGACCGAACCAGGGTTTTGTATAGCTGAAGCATAACTTCACGGCTCTTGAACTCAATCCCTCTATTAATGAAAGCTAACACACCATACGCCTTCTTAACAACTCTATCCACCTGAGTGGCAGCTTTAAGGGGGCTATGGACATGAACCTCAAGATCCCTCTGCTCCTCCACACTGCCAAGAATCTTTCCGTTAACCCTGCTTTCTGCTTTCAAATTTGTCCTTCCAAAATGAATCACCTCACACTTTTCAGGGTTAAACTCCATCTGTCACTTCTCAGCCCAGCTCGGCATCCTATCAATGTCCCTTTGTAATCTAGAACAGCCCTCCACACTATCCACAACTCGACCCATCTTTGTATCATCCGCAAATTTACTAATCCACCCTTCCACTCTTTCATCCAAATCATTTACAAAAATCACAAATAGAAGAGGACCCAGAACAGATCCTTGTGGTACACCACTCGTAACTGAGCACCATGTTGAATATTTTCCGTCCACTACCATCCTTTGTCTTCTAAGGGTCAGCCAATTCTGAATCCAATCTGCCACATTTCCCCCAATCCCATGCCTCCTTACTTTCTGCATGAGCCTACCACGGGAAACCTAATCAAATGTCTTACTTAAATCCATGTATACCACATCCACTGCTCTACCTTCATCCACATGTTTGGTCACCTCTTCAAAGGATTCAATAAGGTTTGTGAGGCATGATCTACCCCTCACAAATCCATGCTGACTATCACGAATCAAACTGTCCCTATCCAAGCGATCATAAATCCTATCTCTCAGAGCCCTTTCCAATAATTTGCCCACCACTGAAGTAAGACTAACTGGCCTGTAATTTCCGGGGTTATCCCTGTTCCCTTTTTTGAACAAGGGAATGACATTTGCCACTCTCCAATCTTTTGGCACTATACCCATGGACAGTGAGGATGAAAAGATCATCACCAAAGGCCCTGCGATCTCTTCCCTCATTTCCCATAGAATCCTTGGATAAAGCCCATCAGGCTCGGGGGACTTATTAACTTGGATGAATGAGCGGCAAGTACCATTCATGGCACGCAAATGCCAGGCAAAGACTAGCGGTGAAAAGAAAGAATCAATCCATCTCCACTTAACATTCAATTGCATTATTAGGGCTGAATCCTCCACTAGCAGCATCCAAGGTGTGATCATTGACCAGAAACTGAACTGGACCAGTCATTTACATACTGTAGTTACAAGACCAAATTAACGGCCAGGAATTCTACAATGAATAATTCACCTCCTAACCAACATTCCGTGCAATCTTTTATGGATGCAAGGATCTACAAGGCTCAAGAATAGCAGTGGCTTCCAGAAACAGAAGCCATTCATCATGTACTGAGTTTCCCAGTGGCTGTGTGAGGGTGCAACTCCCTTCACAAAGTCTGATCACCATGTACAAGGCAGAAGTCAGGACTATGACAGAGTTCTCTCCAGTTGCCTCGATGGACTACAGCTCGATCAAGAGTCAAAAAGTTCAACACCAAACAGGAGAAAGCAGAGATAGTAGGAACTGCAGATGCTGGAGAATCCGAGACAACAAGGTGCAGGCCTGGATGAACACAGCAGGCCAAGCAGCATCATAGGAGCAGAGAGGCTGACGTTTCGGGCCTAGACCCTTCATCAGAAAAGGGGGAGCGGTAGGGGGGTCTGAAATAAATAGGGACAGAGTGGGAGGCGGATAGAAGATGGATAGAGGAGAGGATAGGTGGAGAGGAAACAAACAGGTCGAAGAGGCGGGGATGGGGCCAGTAAAGGTGAGTGTAGGTGGGGAGTTAGGAAGGGGATAGGTCAGTCCAGGGAGGACGGACAGGTCAAGGGGGCAGGATGAGGTTGGTCGGTAGGAGATGGAGGTGCGGCTTGAGGTGGGAGGAGGGGATAGGTGGGAGGAAGAACAGGTTAGGGAGGCAGGGATGATCTGGACTGGTTTTGGGATGCGGTAGGGGGAGGGGAGATTTTGAAACTTGTGAAATCCACATTGATACCATTGGGCTGCGGGGTTCCCAAGCGGAATATGAGTTGCTGTTCCTGCAACCTTCGGGTGGCATCGTTGTGGCACTGCAGGAGGCCCAGGATGGACATGTCGTCTGAGGAATGGGAGGGGGAGTTGAAATGGTTCGCGACTGGGAGGTGCAGTTGTTTATTGCGAACCGAGCGTAGGTGTTCTGCAAAGCGGTCCCCGAGCCTCCGCTTGGTTTCCCCGATGTAGAGGAGGCCATACCGGGTACAGCGGATGCAGTATACCACATTGGCAGATGTGCAGGTGAACATCTGCTTGATGTGGAAAGTCTTCTTGGGGCCTGGGATGGGGGTGAGGGAGGAGGTATGGGGGCAGGTGTAGCACTTCCTGTGGTTGCAGGGAAAAGTGCCGGGTGTGGTGGAGCTGGAGGGGAGTGTG